>NC_032013.1:14933361-14964842 GCF_001865875.1 Lupinus angustifolius | reverse complement strand
ATGTTCTTATCAGAACACAAGAGTACGGACAATGATGAGTCAGATGTTGATGAAGAGGTAGGAAGCTGTCGTCAAGGTGACTGAGGGCAGCAAAGAGTTGGACCCGTCGGTGGAGGTACCTGAAAAGGTTCTCCGACGATCAAGTCAGTATATGAAGTAGAGAGTGAGTGACAAGAAGAATAATATTAGAGAGTCTAGGAGTTGAGGTTAAGATACTTCCTGTTGGTAGATACTTCTATTTATAGGGGTGAGAGTTGACCTTGGGCTCTTGGCTGGTGGTGCGACGCGTGGCCGACCGAAGGTGCTGTCTGGAGATGCTTTTCCCGTGTCAGGCGGCCTGTTGGGTCGTACACTGTGCCCTTCTTGTCTCTTAGCCTGCTCTGCAACCCGTCTGTTGCGCTGGCAGGTAGGTTGGTGGAGTACGGAAGGCATGTTGTCTCCTGGGCCAACTTCGGTGGTCCCTACAAGCGGGGCCACCTCGGCGTCTAAACATGACCTTTGGTTCGCCGGATAGGAACAATATGCTTATCCTTGATTATGTTATTGATACATTATGTATTAGCCTTTTATGCGTCTAGATTCAGAATCTTCTAGATATAGTAAGAGTTAGTTTTATGTTAGGCAGTTATTTAACCACCTACCTATATAAAGCAAGTTAGGTTGTAATTGATTTCTCATGAATGAAATCTCTTTTTGCATAAAACAAAACATAAGTGCAGTTAACTTAACTTTCGTAGTTATTTTGATTTAACTGGGTGTAGCATGGTCGGACTAGAATTGTCTTATCAGTTCCTCATCAGTTCAAAGCAGTTTAATCCCTTATTTGATTAACACTACAAATCAGAGCCGTTTTCAACTACAATAAGCAATCAGACCGGTCAGACCGCCCGATTAGATCATGTCCTCAGATATATCAAACCACTAAGCACTACCCATGAGAACGTAAGTTAATATTGATCAACAGAACAAAACAACACAGCAGGCTTTTGACATTAATTAGGAACAATGAAACAAAGATATCACATTTATTATTGTTAATCTCTCAAAGATTCCTAAGTGTACAATGAACATGTTAGAGCAAAATTACAGGGAAAAAAGACTAGAGAAGAACACATGGTGGTTCTTTAGAATATAAGCTAATGTGATATAACTAAGGGGAAAGGAGTAACATGAAGGAAATGTCAAACACTAACAATACCAATATACATTATAACTTTGAGGGCTGAAATGATTCTACAAAATTCAAGTATGTCCATCCTTGGCTCCTTGCTATTCCCTATTCTTGACAAATTCTGCAGAATATCATTCAAATTGTGGACTATACATCACATGATCCAGGGAATTTTCAATAAAAATCAAACGACCCCTTTGAATCAGAACAACTCCAAACGAAATGGGTTGGGGTCAAAATATTTTCTTTGCTTTTCTTCGAACCTACACTCAAATCTGTAGCATCTAGGGCTTTTCAGGTTCAGCAGCAAAATGTGGTTTCTCTCCGAGAGAAAAAGAGAGGAATGAATCTGAAGAGGGAAATGGAATTGGAATTGGACCCCTAGAGAAAAAAAATTAGGTTCAATTTTTTCTCTGGGGTCTATCCCACCTTCTCAGAAATCGGAAGGGGGAATTACAGTTGCAGAGAGAGAGGGAGAGAAAGTAAACACGGGCGTCAAAGGTTGCCCAATTTAGGCAACTGATGAGGTAGCAAGATGGAATCTTCGAACCTGTCATGACTCACAAAGTCAAGGAGTAAGGGAGAGGGTAGATAAAGTGGTCTTTATTGGAAGAGAAGTTTTGTTTTCTTATGCCTAAGAAATTGTCTCCATAATAGGTTGAAAATTGTGTATAACTAGTGTGTGAATCCATATTTCTATTATTGTTGTTTCTGATTAAGTTAAATCTTTATAAATATGTGTAACATATTGAGAGCACAACAATATATTTTAGTAAAGTTGTCATTCCACATTCTATAATAGGCAAAATAGAACAATCACAGTTTAGAAATCCCTTTTTCACTCACTCCCTTTGCACTTTCTTCACTTTCTTGTGCAAATTTCAAATTTTACTTTCTTGTGCAAATTTCAAATTTCACTTTCAGTTCAGTTTCTAAAATTTCATTTTCAATGATAACAATGGAAGAAGAGATTGTGATGCATGATATCACCATAATAATGGTATTTGTTCCATCCCGATTATCCGATCGCCTTAACTACCAAGGATAGTCTCCCATTTAATCGAGCAAAGACAGGGCATAACCAATCAAAGGGCTTAGTCGGAATCATTTCCCTTATACCGGACATCTCAGGTTTGGGTTAGGACCACTCTACATCTGACACACCATCAACATCGCACTGCCATGCCACCTACAATCTTACCTACCCCTACCAACATGATAAGGACATAACGTAATACGGCTGTCAGACCTGTCACAAGCTACAAGTCAACTATGTATAGAGTACGACCCTGCCAAAGTCGTCTGACATGGGAAAAGCAGCCCCCGACAGGCCAGAATGGTCGGCCATGCCAATAGTGAAAGCGCAAAGAGTCAAGACTTACACATTTGATGCTAACCTGTGTTTTGATGAAGACAATAGACATACAAGTAAGCTTGAAGGTCGTAGAACAAACAATGAGTCGAAGACTCAAGGGTTACATCTATAGACATAGGGTGTTGTAAGCTTTTACTTTCATTATAAGTCTTAAGATGATTGCCTTAGATCGAGTCTAGGATAGGTAAACCTAGGTGGGAGTCTCACAAGAGCTTTAACATAAACAAGATTAAAACTGAAACATCACATGTAGATATCATATGACAAGTAGGCTCATGCATCTACATACATGGTTATATGTGTTAAAGGTAACATATTTGAAAAACTATGTATTGCATGTTCACATATCATATAGGTAGTTTACCATATATCAAGAAACTATTTTTCATACAACATAATCGATTATGTGTTGTATATAATCGATTATCATAATTATAGTAGCTAACAAATCTAATGTTGTTGGAGTGTTAATCGATTAAGTCATTGTATAATCGATTAAGACGTAACAGAAAACCAATTTTTAACAACCTTTTAATCGATTAAGTATATGTATAATCGATTAATAGTAGTATCAGTATGATTGGTATAAATGCTGGAATTTTGGCCCATGTGGCATAACATCATATCATGCATAATCTTGTATAATTTTGCATCACTAGAAGATCTTTAAATATACATTTTCATATAGTGCATTAGAAGAGTTTAGAGAATAAGAGCATGTTGAATAGGGCTTAGACAATCACATTATTACATGCATCTCTAGGGCTCTTCATGCATTACATTCATGCTTATGTTTCTTGATTGGTTTAAAGTGAAAGTAAGAAAAATCTATTTTCTTGAAATTGTGAGAAACTTTGCATAATTTCTCATTTAGAATAGGTTCTCGTGAATATTTTCCTTAGTATTTTAGAGTTGAGTTTACATTGTTTTTATCCGAGTATTCAGTACTCAAGAAAACTCAAAATCTGTATCGAACAAGGAAGGTGATCTCTTGCTGAATAGTTTCACTTCAAGAAGAGATCTTGATATTCTTCATGGAGACTAGAAGGTCTTGGTCTGAGTAATACCTGGCTGGGGCCTAATAGCAAAAATATAGGAGATCTTAGTAGGCGAGTTAGAGAAGTCAAACCGAGGTTGTCATGCTCGTAGAGTCCAAGAAAGTAGCATCTTAGTTTTGTCGTATATTGGAAGTTTGTGTGTATTCAAACAATTTCAATAGTGAAGAAAAATATCCCACGATTAGAATGGAAGGTCTAGATGTAGTTTGTAGTGGACCGCAAATGAACCAGGATAAAATTTTTCTTGTGCACAATTTTCTAACCCTTATCTCCTTTACTTTTAGCCTTTATATTCTTGTTGATTGATTGATGTTGTGTTACATGTTATAATTTGTATTAACATATTTTTGTAACCTCTTAATCAATTAAGTGTATAAGGGTTGGTAATCGGTGACTTGCTGTGTAAGAAACCATAAAATCAAGAATTGCAAGAACTCAGGATAGTCGATTTTTCACAAGCATAATCGATTAAGTCCAACATTAGTTAATCGATTAAGTGCAACATTTTTCTGTTCTGCACAAAGTACAGGAAAAGCGGAGTAAGTGATCTGCGACACCTACTCAACCCCCCTTATAGGTGTATTCTGACCCTGCTGATACCCAACAAATAGTACGATCCAGAGCCATGTCACACACCTCAACCATTATAAATAGGGGCCTTCCCCAACATGAAGTATATTTAATCCTTCAACACTTAGACCATTCATTGATCATTATTATTCTCTACTTACTTCCCATATTCATTTATTATTTTTGGGCTTTACCTCTCTAGACTTACTGACGTGATCATTGAAGAACCTTTTCAGGTACCTCTATCGGCGGTTCCAAGTCAACCTTCATCCATATTCCAGAAGAGCTCCTACCTGTATACTCAAGATCTCATACCCGAACCTCCAGTCTGACCAGACCGTTCATCCACAAAAGAATATTGGTGTCTTCTCTAGCTTACCTACACCATGATGACCACCAGAAATCAAGCAACCCCCACCAACCAGATAGAACCAGATCCCACAAACATGCCTCCCAACCACCATACACCATCCGCCAATCCACCATCCGCCAATCCACCATCCCTAGTGCAACCCTCACAACAAGCCAGCCGAAGCCACCACCCTGCTCTATAACAGCCTCCTCCCACCACCCAACAACTTCTGCAAATTATGGAACGACAGGAAAAAATAATCCAACAACAACCCGATTTTCTGGAAGAACTCCGCCAATCCAAACAGGAATCAAGTTACCAACCCTCACAGCCAGTCACTCAAGCATGTCCCATTGAACCCACTGGTGAATCCCATCCAATCAACAAACCACCCATGCACATCGAGACTAAAAACCATTGTCACCTCTCCAACCATAACATTTGCGGGGCTAAGCACCCCTTCACTAACGAAATAACATCCTACCCTCTACCAAAATGCTTGGCTCGTCCGCCCAACATCGACCAATATGATGACACTTCAGATCCTCAAGATCACATTGATGCTTTGGAGGCCTCTATGCTCTTCCACGGTGCAACAGACCCCATCATGTGTCGAGCCTTCCCACTCACCCTGAAACACAATGCACTCCAATGGTTCACTCGACTAGCGCTAGACAACATCGATCAATGGTCCACTTTGGCCAACACATTTAATATCCACTTTACAGCCAGCTGGGAACAACCAAGATCATCCTACACTTTGTCCGGAATACGGCAAGGTCACGAGTATATCCGTGTATACCTAGACAGGTTCAATGCTGAAGTGATGAAGGTTCAAACTTTAAGTCCTGAGGTAGTCGTACACGTGTTGGTCATGGGTCTCAAAGATGGCTCTTTAGAATTGAGTTGACCAAGTACACTGATCTCACTATGGAAGACCTTCGCTCCAAAGCCCAACAATTCATCAACTTAGAATAAACCCACACTACTCAGCCACCCGACGAGCACCATATGCACAACCCCTCAAGGGAAACCAAACGTCCAAAATTCCACGACCACCCAAGAGATGATCTCCCCATAATACCTCACAAACCCAAATACGCGACCTACACCCCACTGAATGATAGCCGCTCTAGAATTTTACAAGAAGTTATGGCCACCCACCTCATTCAGATCCCCAAACCCAATCTAAAGAACAACGTGGGCCATAAGATAGATCAGAATACGGTGAATACTACAACATATTTGGTCACTTGACAAACGACTGCACCCAGTTGTAGGACACAATCGAAGACTTAATACAAGCCATCCACCTACAATGCTTTATTGTAGGAATAGCACAACAACGATGGTCACCCCCATCACGTCGACCCAACCCTATGAAGAGACGTTCTCCCATAGGGCACCAACAAGGCCATCCTCCAAACAAAGGTCAGACGTATAGATATCGACCGAACAACTGCAGGCAAAGAAGCTCAGTCGATAGTAACACCATTTATGGAGAATTTGTCACAAGTGACACATCTAGTTCAGCCTAGGAATGATATGTGCGGAAGGTCATGCATACGACCACCAAGAAAACTCAAGTCAGTAGACATGCTCCTCCCATCTCCTTTAACGATCATGATTGTGAGGGTGTCATTCGGGAGCATGATGATCCCTTGGTAATCGCAACAAAGTTGATTATCAAGAAGGTCGACAGACTCTTTGTTGACCAAGGGAGTTCAACATACATCATGTTTTAGGATTTGTTTAAGAAGATGGAGTTGGGAGACCATGACCTACTACCTTACGATGGGCAGTTAGTAGGTTTCACCAGCCAAGGTATAACTCCGCGTGGTTACGTGGATGTTTGGTTAACCATCAGCGACCAACCACTTAGTCGAAGAATCCAAGAAAAAATCATGGTTATAAATTGCCACTTAACATACAACGCTATTTTGGGCTGTCTAACACTCAACCATCTTCAAGCTGTAGTCTCCACACCATATTTGTGCATAAAGTTTCTCTGCCAATCTCCGGGTGTGCACCGTTTAGGGAAGCCAACATTGTTCCCGAAGTTGTTGTCAAATGAGCCTCCGCAGTCCTCCGGTAGAAAGGAGAGGGCCACCCCAAACAAAAAGAATGAAGGAAGTGCACATGGTGGAGATGGATGGTGGGGATGATAGAGGAGAGTCTCACCCCCAATTTAATTGTCCTACGCGTAAGGAACCCTCGATTTATACAACAAGTCTAGTGGTCAAAGGATCATTGGGCCCTTTTGTCCAAGATCCCCTTGGCCGCCAAGATTGAACGCTTACAACAGTGGCACATATGTTACACTGACCCAAGCATCAAGATCCCCCAAAGTTTTTTCTTTTCATGTTTAAAAAAAAGTGTAATGTCGACCCCACTCGTGGTCGGACAACCCCCTATAACGCAACAAAATATATATGGTAACGAGGTATTGTTCATTTCATGCCTTTATCGTAGGAATCTGACCCAACTCCAAACACCGCTCAAGGTGCAGGCCATGTCTCCCTGCGATGATGCTCAAATAACTCACCCCGGGTGCGGACCTTGTCCCCTTGAGCAGTGGTCCAACTCCAAATACCCCTAAAGGTACGAACCATGTCCCCCTTCAATGGCGGTCAAATAACTAACGTAGGGTGCATACCTTGTCCCCCTGACTGGTGGTCCAACTCCAAATACTCCACAAGGTACGAACCATGTCCCCCTTCGACGACGGTCAAATAACTCACATAGGGTGTAGACCTTATGCCCTTTTCCGGTGGTCCAACTTCAAATACTCCTCAAGTCGCGAACCATATCCCCCTTTGACGGCAGATAAATCATTACCCAAGGCCTGGACTCTATTCCCCTTGTGAGAATCCTGAGCAGCATGCCCTTACTCATCCGATAGCTTCAGCTTACCATTGAGCTAACGAATCTCACCCTTGGCCTCCTTATAATGCGCCATTAGGTTGGCCATCTCAGTCTAGGACCCGACCAATTCGTGTTGGGCAGTGAGGTAAATTATTGGCTACTCGCCATTATCTAGGCCTCCAACCCCTTCACCTCGACCACATGGGCTTCCCTCACCTTTTGCAGCTCCGCAAAATGGTGATCCCGGACAGCTTGAAGGGACACGCCCCCAACCATTCAGCTATCACGCCTTCGCCTTCCAGGTACTTGGCGATTGATGCAACCATGATGGAAGTTGCTCGGACCTGTCTCATCACGTCCCGGACAAACGGCACGTCGAAGAGGGCCTTTACCTCGTCGGTCACCAAGTTGATCTCGACCGCCTGCGAAACAGAGTATCCGCAATAGGCCGACCCTCCACACTTGGAGATTTCCTTTTTCCCATAGTGTGGCAGATAACACGAGGAAGAATGATAATGATGGGCTCTACAGGTTCTCCCTACTCTGGTAGAGGTTCCGTCGCAAAAATGACCGTCATTGGAACCAGTGGTATGACAAAAACCGCTTGGACCAGCCCACTCTAGTCGCTCAAAAGAGGAAGATGAGGCGGAAGATATGTTCCTCGGTGAGCCGGAGGTGGTGAACTCCCCCTGGATTGGCTGGAAGAGGGAAGGGGTGAACCTGACCGAGCTCGTTTCCCGGCCCCGATTGCTGGATGATCTGGCTCACCAATTGGTTCTTCTCTAGACGGTCGGCCATAACAGCTGGAGAAATGAAAGACAAATGAGTATGCAATCAAAAATTTACATGTCATAGGTACATGACTTAATACTTACCAATCCAACTTTCAAAAGTTAGATCACCCTTGGACAAGTCGGAGCAAGATAACACAAAGCCACGCTCAACCCACCATAACATTATCTTGGCAGCCTCAATCTCCAAGCCCTCGAGACTGTCAAAGGCGTAGCTGAAATTCTTGGATCACTTCTGATGGAGGCTACTATTCCAAGAGAACTGGAAACGATGCTCTCCCCGAGAGCCATAAGTCCATTGATGGCTTGCTCCCTGGATCTCGACCTGGTAAAATCTCACCTTCCAGTTTTTGGCGGAAGAATCCAAAGGGTGGAACAAGGCATGCTTGTTCTTGGACTGAAGACAAGTCCACCTATGACGACTGATCTTTTCTTCGTTTGAATTGGTGTTGTGGGTCACTCGAAATATCGAGAAGAACAAGTGAATTATGCAAGGGAACTTCATCAAATTGTAGTAATGTCCGAACACTTGGATAAACCCTGAGGCGTTCAGATGCAATTGGGAAGGAGAAACCCCCATATGGTTCAACACGTCCACATACCACCCGTCCATAGGTATTTTGAGCATGATCTTCCAGGTATAGTATTCGTACAGATAGAAGTTTCACTTGTCCCCCCGATCCATGTAGAAATCATGGCAAACCCGCTCTTCGGACACCACTTCCCCAGAAAAGCTGTCCAGTCCATCCCTATAAACTCCCTTCCTATCAATCTCCAGCTCCAACGGGCCACCAAGGCCCTGAGTGTCAAATCACTCGCCCCTCTTCAAGTGAGTCGAACCCTAGAACGAGATGACCGCGAGACAAAATTGGGTAGAGGTCCGGACAAAACCTCCACCTCATCAGAACTAGAATCCAGGCCAGTAATAAGGACCATAATTACGAAAGAAAAAGGAAAAGAAGTTATGTAGAAAGAAGTTTGAAAAAAGTTGGAAGAATAGACGAGGTTGATAAGCAGCAGAGTAGGTTCGATAGTGGAGAATTCAGAAAGCAATGTGAAGAAAATGAAGGGGGATCCTAAGATGAAGAAGGTCAAGGCAACCCCCTGCGGCCTAATTCAAAACACATCCTACCCGTTCAAAGGCACTCAAGTGTGATCCATCGACAATCCAAGAACCAAGACAAAAAGCAACAAGAAATGAACCGATTAGCCATATTCAAGTACTTTGTGCCACAATATGGCCCGATAACCAAAAAGAATTAATGACCATCAGCCACATGTCATGCAATTCAAAAGGCTAACGACGCCCTAATTATGCACCTAGAGTCTACCAGCATGATCGCATGCAGAACATAGTATTAGACTGGGGGCAACTGTTCCATCCCGGTTATCTGGTCGCCTTAACTTCCCGGGATGGTCTCCCCTTTAAATGAGCAAAGACATGGCATAAGGGCTTAGTCAAAATCATCCCCCCTATACCGGACATCCCAAGTTGGGGTTAGGACCACTGCTCGTTTGACATGCCGCCAAGAACATACTGCCATGCCTCCTGCGATCTCACATACCCCTGCCAATATGACAAGGATAGACTGTAATATGTCCAATAGACCTGCCACATGCTACAAGTCAACTATGCACAGAGTATGGCCCTGTCAAAGCCGCTTGATATGGGAAAAGCAGCCCCTGATAGGCCAGACTGGTCGGCCATGCCAGCAGTACCCTCTAGAGCCACGCCACGCACATCAACCACTATAAATAGGGGTCTCCCCCAACATGAATTATATTGAATCCCTCAACACTTAGACACATCATTGGTCGTTATTATTCTCTAGTCTCTACTTAGTTTCCATATCTCATTTATTGCTCATGGGTTTTACCTTTCCAGTCTTACTGACTTGATTGTCGGAGAACCTTTTTTCAAGTACCTCTAGTGGTGAGTCCAACTCAACCTTCATCTAGATTTCAAAAGAGTTCATACCCAAATACTCAATATCTCATACCCGCACCTCTAGTCCGACCATACTGTTCATCCATAAAAGAACAGTATTGATATGGTGATTCCATTACTTGTGAACTTTTGCAAATGACTAAGCATAAAAATCAGTGCTGGTAAGTTGTTAATTTGGAAAATAAAACCTTGAGTAAGCATTATATTTCTGCTCGAATTGGGTGTATAATTTCTGGTAATTTATGTAACATGCATTCAATTATAGCATAATTGATGGACATAAATTGATGGAATATTTTGAAAATTTGTGTAATGTGTAAAAGTTGTATAACATGTGCATTAAAAACATAATTCGGTGATCATTGATTATCATGAATTAATAAGCGATTCTCAGTAGGAAATTAGAGATTGCAAATTTGCAATGAATTATCACATTTTAATAATAAATTATTTGTGGCAATTTTTCCAAATGCCAGAAATTAAATGTAATTGATTTCTTTTCAACTTACCACTGACCAAATATAAATGAATCTGGATTTCCTGTGGAGGGTCCATTAACGAGTAGAGTTGGTCACATATATGGTACAAATAAATATTTAATGAATATAATTTTAATTCTTTAATAAAATAATTTTTAAATTTGATAAATTTTTATTATTTCTCAAATTCTATTAATAGACTCTGCAGTAATGTAGAAGATTTGGACTCAATATTAATAAGCTATAATTATGTGTTTTTGTTTGTAAAAAAGTTGGATATAGAGAAGGGCAAACCTCTTAAATTATCCAACTGTCCTGGTCTTTTGACTTTATATGTTTTTAATATAAATAGTTCATATTTTGATATAATATTTTAAACTACTACGTTCTCCATATATTAAAAAAAAATCAATCTATACCTATTACTCTTAAGAAAGCTCTCGTTGCTTGAATAATATTTTTCGACAATCTACCTCTCACTCTATTCTTGACGTGATAACCTATTTTAAGAACTATTTCATCCACTGATGCTTCTCTTTTGAAGAATCAACAGGTGCCTAGCACCCTATTTGTGATAAATTGTTGCTGAAATATATGCAAAGACGATTATCCTTCTAACTTTCTTGGACATCCAAATGTTAAGTATCTTCCATCTCCACCATTTGAATTGTGTAGGAAAGTGTCTTACTAAAGTTTGGTACAAATGCTCCTAATGACCTGTAACATATAGACATTTGATCGAAAACAAGTTCTCATCATATTTAGGTTCCTTAGAGAAGAATAAACAATTCGCATCAGGTATGCACATATTGAATTTTGTCTTAGGCAGCAACCTATTCCTAACTCGTAGTCAATTGGTGAAAGAAAGTTTAGGTAGATTAATCCCACTTCAAACCCTAGTAGACATAGGCATCCTTGACAGATATGCATATAGCCAATTTTAGTTGTTAGGAAAAAGCTGGTAATTAAATAGTAAAAGAGTACAGAGAAAATAGAATAACATAAGGAAATTCGTTATAAGGTTCGGCCAATTGTGCCTACGTCCCCAGAGCGTTGAGAGACTACTCTATTATTAGAAAATAATGATTTGTGTTTTACTATTATTCTCCTTGTAAAATTAAGTTTACATAACATATATATAGCCCTGTATCCCAACTAAGGGTAGAAACAAGCCAGACCGCCTATCATGGGCATATTACCTGACCTATAATAGGCTAGGCTAGACCAGACTTTTTTCACGAACAGGCTAGGCTCAGGCTTTCTAAAAAGCCTATTTAGCTTAATATATAGGTCAGGCTTTAGGCCACCTAAAAGGCATATTAAGCCTAACAGACCGACCTATTTAGTTATATTATATAAAAATGTTGAAATTATTCTATTTTAATATAAATATTATTATTATATATGTAATTTTAATATAAAAATGTATATAAAAATATAATTTAATTATTACAATTAGATGGACCTAACTAAAAATAAGTCTATAAGCCCATTAAAATGTAGACATGGTAACCTATTTCATGATAATATAGTATAATAGGCCTTTAAATAGGCTAACAGGTCAGACCAGACTTTTAAATGCCTAATTCATTTACCAGCCCCATAAGCCACATAGCTTCTTTAGAGGCTTCATCAACTGCTATGTACTCGGTTTTAGTTGTGGACTAGCAACAATAAACTTAACTGATGATCTCCATATAATTGATCTACCTGCAAGGGTGAAGACAAACCCCATTGTGAACCTTTTATCATCTAAGTCTCCTACATAGTCCGAATCAACATAACCAATAACTGAAGGCTTACGCTGTTGACTGTCAAACATGATACTGAGACCCGTAGTCCCTTTCAAATATCTGAAAATTCATTTGCCTACTTCCCAATGTTGTTTACCTAGTTTAGACATGTACTTGCATACTTGACTAACTACTTGTGCCAAGTCCGGTCTAGTATAAACCATAACATACATCAAGCAACCCACTACACTGGCATATGGAACCTTTGACATGTACTTCTTCTCTTCCTCTATCTTTGGACACTGATATAGGGAAAGCTTGAAGTGATTTTCCAATGGAGTGCTAACTACTTTAGTATTGCTCATATCAAATCTCTCTAGGATCTTTTCAACATAGCTTTGTTGGGAGAGCCAAAGTTTTCTAGCTCCCATATCCCTATGAATCTCTATCCCAAGAATCTTCCTAGTAGCCTCTAAATCTTTCAAGTCAAACTCCTTACCTAACATGACTTTTAGCTCATTGATATCACTCAAATGATTAGCAACAATCAACATATCATCAACATGAAGTAATAGAAAAATATAAGAACCATTATCAAGGCTTCTCACATAAACACAACAATCATACTCACATCGCTTGTAACCGAGCTTTTACATATAAGTGTCAAACTGCTTGTACCATTGTCTGAGAGACTGCTTCAACCCATATAGAGACTTCTTCAACTTGAAAACCAAGTGATTGTGTCTAGCTGCACTGAACCCTTCTAGTTGTGTCATGTAAATTTTCTCATCTAATTCACCTTGGAGAAAGGCAGTCTTCACATCCATCTATTCTAAGTGCATATCCCGACTGGCTACCAAGACAAACACTGCCCTGATAGAAGTGTGTTTCACCACTGGGGAGAAAATATTACTATAGTCGATCCCCTTATACTATGATTACCCTTTTTCTACAAGACGAGCCTTAAACTTTTCCCCTTCTATTTCTGATACTACTGACTTCCTCTTGTACACCCACTTGCACCCAACTGCACGCTTGTTTGGAGGTAATGGAACAAGCTCCCAAAATTGGTTCTTGTGTAGAGACTCCATCTCCTCCATCATGGCACCCATCCATTGTTCTTTCTCCTGACTGTTTATAGCCTCTTGAAAGCTACATGGATCTCCTGAACTGATATGGAGAGCAAATGAAGACATATCCCTCTGGAGGTTTGATAGGACACCTATCTTTGTCTCTAGCAAGTAGATACTCCTGCACAAATGAACTCTCTACTAGAGAATCATCATGTTCATGACTTGAACTAGTGCATGGTTCCTTGCCTTTATTTCTAAATCGTTTCATTGCTCACTGGAATCATATTTGATCCCGAAGTCTCTCCATTTGGCATGGGCACCTCTGTTAAAACTGGCTGTTTCAGGATGAAATCTTCATCAAACAGTGCATCTCTGCTCAACACCACCTTTCTGGAAACTGGATCCTAGAACATGAACCCCTTCAAACCTTTGGTATATCCAATGAATATACACTTCTTTGACTTGGGATCATGTTTAGATCGTTCATCACTAGGTACATGTACATAATCAGGACAACCAAATATGCGTAACATATTATAATTGACAAGGTTAAGTGTCCATACTTCTTCTCTAACTTTACCATCCAATGAAGCCCTTGGTGACCTATTGATGACATAACATGTCAAACTAAGTTCCTCTGCCCAAAATCCTTTGGAAAGTCTATCATTCAGTCTCATACATCTGGCCCTCTTTGTAAGAGCTCTATTCATCTTCTCTACAACACCATTCTACTGAGGAGTCTTATTCACTAAAAAGTGCCTCTAAATGCCATGTTCCTCACAAAATTTCTAAAAATGTGAGTCTTTGTACTCCATACCATTGTCTAACCTCAGATATTTGATTTTTCCACCAGTCTGGTTCGCTACCTCTGCCTTCCAAACCTTGAACTTGGGAAAGACTTCTGACTCATGCTTTAGAAAATATACCCAGACCTTGCGAGAAAAGTCATCAACAAATGTAATAAAATACCTAGAACCTCCTAGGGATGGTTCCTAAGTGAGTCCCTATACATCGGAGTGGATATAGTCTAGAATACCCCGAGTCCTGTGCTGGCCAGCCTTGAAACTAACTCATGTGTGATTCCCAAGCACCCAATACTTGCACAAATCTAGCTTGCATTTGCTGACTCCCCTCAACAGTCCTCTTTTGCATAGTTCTGTCATGCTACACACACTAATATGACCCAAATGCATGTGCCATAATTTATTATCACCATGGTCTGAATGTACTGAAATCTCTTCAGTCACTCTAACAACTCCACCTACAACTGTTCTTCTTAACAACTTGTAAGTGTTCCCATCAGTCCTCTTACACTTCATCACAGTCAAAGCACCTTTGAATACTCGAAGAATATCACTGTTCCCATCAGCTCTATAGCTAAATCATTTGGCTTGCAATGTCCCAAAAGAAACCAAATTCTTCTACAAATCTGGTATGTGCCTGACCTCACACAACGTCTTCACTACACCATTATTCATCACAATTATAATTTCTCCCATACCAATAATTCCAATGCTTTATTATTTCCGAGATAGACGAAACCAAAATTGCCTACCCTTTATATGGTGAACCATTCTCTGTTTGGCGTCATGTGGTAAGAACAACAAGTGTCAAGTATCCACTCATCTATACTATGATTTGATGATACAAATAGTAGATCAACTTCACTGTTGTAACTAGAGTCATCTTTCTATGCAACATTTGTAGATGCAGATACTCCATCTTTCCCCACCGACTTACTAGAACTCCATTCATTAAGACAATCCTTTTTGTAATGCTCGATCTGTTTGTACTTAAAGTACTCTACTGGTGTTCTACCCTTGGAATTTGGTCTTTTCCCTTTGGCAATACCTCCTTTGCTTTGTCTCCTATGACGCGCTTGTCTCCCTTTCTCATACAGACCATCACCCTAAGACCCTTCCCCTAAATTCTGTCTTCTTTAGGTGTGGGACATAAGTGCAAAAGTGATCTCATCCAGTTTGATTGAGTCTTTCTTGTACATCAATGTTGTCACCAAATGTTCATAGGAATTTGGCAAAGAAAATAATAATATTATTTCTTTGTCCTCATCATCAACCTTCACATCAAGTTTCAGCACCCTCCTACATCTTCAGGCCATTGAGTCTCTGTTTCAAATAGAGCTAATTTGTTAGAGACTTGGATATAAACTGCTTCTCTAATGTCTCTCATACCTCTATTAGTGACGTCAAATCCATAACATGATACATCACCTCATCTGATAGACAGAGCCGTATGGTTCTTATAGCCTTCTCCTTCAACTCTTCCCAGTCCAGTTGATCCATACCATCTGATTTATTCTCACGCATCGCCTTTGATAGACCTTGTTGAGCCAACACATCCTTAACTCTCCTTTGCCACAATCCAAAATTACCAGTTCCATCGAACTTCCCCACCTCAAATTTGGCACCTGACTTAAGAGCCATCTGATACCAAATTTTGGGAACAAGTAAACAATCAAAAGTAAACCAATATAGAGAAAAGATAATAACACAAGGAATTTGGTAACGAGGTTCGGCTAATTACGCCTATGTCACCGGAAGCGTTGAAAGGCTACCATTATGTATTATTAGAGAATAAAGATTTATGTTTGACTATTCTTCTCCTTGTTACATTAGGTTTACATAACATAAATGTATAGCCCTCTACCCCAACCCCTTTACATCAGTCCAAACCCATAACTTATATTGCTGTTATTAGAGAATATGAACCATTGCACTACAGTATCCAAATGCAATAATGTAGTTACCATGTTTTCATTTTCTCTATGATGATCCATGGAAGTCCACTTTAATCTATCTTTATTTCAACTAGTTCTCTCCGTTCCATCCTAGTTTCAGGAAACATCACAATCAACCATATATATGCACATGTCACTACCAACCATCGAGCAAGTAAGATCCGGCTCGTGCAGCTGTCGACCATGCCCGGATAGCCGACCTAATCTGGTAAAGGAGGACAATGACAAGATAAGGCCTAGTCAGCAATGTACAAGTCTCTCACACTGTTTGAACAAAACTGTCACTGTGCCTAAAAGAGTTGAATATGTCATCTGCTCCCTGTACCACCCTGTGCCATGCGACAAGGACTAATCTAATATACGACTATGATAGCTCAGACATGAGATAAAAAAACCCAACCTAGGTAAAGCACTCTACTAGCCAGGGCACATGCATGTTAGGATCTCTAGACTTTGATAAAATAGTCCATGCTAGTTTTGGGCAGGCCTAAGAGGACAGAAAGGTCTGGCATGCCAATGACATACACCAGAGAATAATTTTTGCCAATTTTCCTCTATAATTAGAGGAGATCTCTAATACTTTATCTTAAGCTCTTACATCTTATTTTCTCTACACACTTCTTCATATACATACTTCAGTGTTGGAGTATATTTTCAGGTACCGATCTAGGTGCATCCAGACCTCATCTTGCCTGAATTCTAGAGTTCCAGCCCGACTTCCTCCACACCAAATAATCTTGTCGTCGCCTATGGCTTACCTACACCTTTGTAACCACCAGAAACCAAGAAAACCATGCAAGCCATATCAAAGGAGCACCTACAAACATGCCCTAAACCCATAACACTCCATCATTGAACCTTCAATCTCACATACAACCATCCAACCAAGCCAACAAAACCCATGATACAACTGCCAAACCATCACAACAAACCACCCAACAAGATTTCAAATGATTGAAAAATAATAACAGCTCATCCAACAATAAGCCCATATGTGGAATGAGCTCTGATAGTCCTAAACTGATACTTTCTACAAACCAACACTCAACAAAACCAAAACCATAACCAACCTTGCTCAACCATCAGACCAAAAACAACGTGGAGCCAAATACCTCTTCACAACATGCCTAATATGTCCAACCTGATTCTAGGAAATGCCACGACCAGCCAAATCTGCACATGTCATGACCAAACGTCATACATGTATGATCTTACTGATGAAACTATCAATCATGCCCTGATAGTCAGCCTAGTGAGATAAGGGATGATAGTGACACGACAAGAACTAGTCAACAATGTACAAGAATGTCACGCCGTCTTAATAGGACTATCACACCGCCTGAACAGTACAAACCACTACTACAAAGTAGAACACGCCTTCTACACCCTATACCAGCCTCTGCCATGTAGAGAGGACAAGCCTAATATACGACTGTGACAATTGGGACCTTCAACAAAATGACACACCTTGGGTAAAAAATGTACTAGCTAAAGTACGTGCATGTCAGGGCCAACCGACAACTTCCACTAGAGAATATTCCATGTCTATTTCCTCTATAAATAAAGGAGATCCCTCATAAGGAAGTTAACACCTAATAGTTTGTCTTACATTCTTACATCTTATTTTCTCTACATACTTCTTCATATACTAAATTGAGCATCAGATTGTCTTTTCAGGTAACTACTTAAGCACAAACATACCAAATCTTGTTCGGGTTCTAGAGTTCCAGCTCGACTTCTTCCGCACCAAAGAACGCTCTCCAATTGCTAGATGCATTAGACTTGCATTCAAACTGCCATATGTTAGTCCCTTTGAGATAGTATTCTTGGATCCAATTGGCCGATCTGAAATTATTTTATGAAAGAAAATTGGATAATTTCTTTTTGCGTTTGATTCTCTTATACTAACGATTACCCCAATTTTAATTATTTGTTTAGAATAGAGACTTGAGCATGGAAATGCGAAATAGAAACCTAAGCACCTACATCTGGTAAGAAAATGAAGGAATTTGCGTAGTGAAGTTTCAACTCAATCACACCCTATGCACACCTAAGGACCTAAGCATAAAGTGTACATGCATACCTCAAAACTAGTGTTGTGCATAGCCATGCACATTGCAAAATTTATATTTATATCGTTCTCAAAACTAGTATTGATGAGAGATAATGACCATTCAAGTTTAGTAGGCGAACCATTAAATGTAAGGAATTATGGTTTTTCCAAAATATTAGAATTATTTCTTGACTCTTGAAGACTATAAAGTAAAATATAGAAAATTAAAGATATCATTTTCAAAGTGTCTTGAAAATATGACAAAGTCTTGGAATTACTCATTGACGCTTCAAGACTATGAAGTCCAACCTAGAAAGTTAACGATATTTTTCAATATGTGTTGAAAATATAATAAATGTTAATTATTAATTATCTCTTTATGAAGAAGTCTTTGAAAGTACAATGTGTCAAAAGAGCACTTAAGTTTGCCTATGTTTTGATGAAGACAAAGGACTTAGTGAAAGCTTAAAGACAACTCAAAAAATCAACATGCCAAAGATCCAAGAGCTTCATGTCTAGACTAGAGTCTTAGATATGTCTTAGTTATTAAGTCTAGGTTAGGTAAACCTAGATGAAAATCTCACAAAGTCTAAAAACTATCACATCATTTACATGAGACATGCCATCTAGTTTATTATATGTTCATGCATTAATCATACATGTTATTCGTGCATTTTAGGCATAACATAGAGGTAAAACATGTATAGTTAATAAGCATAACATATAGGTAGTTTACCAATTAACATCTTAATTGAAAGTATACAAGTTAATCGATTAAGTAAAGCTTTAATCGATTAACGTGAAAACAGTTTTAACAGTTTCAACATAAAACTAGAAAACAGATTTCAGTTACTCTCTAATAGCCCGTTAATTGTTTAACAGGCAACTTAATCGATTAACTGGGTAAAAACAACTTTTCTATATAAAATGTATTTTCAATAGATTTCATATACGATTTAATACATTCATACATTCATATTAGAATTGCTAAGTTGCGTATTTTTATGTTCAATGTATGTCATACAGGCATAGGGAATTGCATGTGAGATTAGAGTGAGATAGTATTATGCTTAGGGATTAACATGTCATTCTTTGCAATATTATCAAATGTGTTCATCATCCAATCTTGTTCTTGCATGATTCTTTCATTACTGTTTAGAGATTTCTTAAGGGTAGAAATTACACGTTCTTTATGATTTTGATCTTATACATGTTCATAGTAATTATGAGATTTGTATAGGGTTTATAGCTTGTTCTTTCTTGTAATATTTGAGCTATTTTAGTGCTTCACATTACTCTGTTTTTTGTATTGTTTGTGTAACAAGGAAAGTCCTCTCTTGGTGTCGTACCACCAAAGAGAACAGAGAGTCTTCACTGAGACTTGGAGATCTTGAATATAGAGCATACTCTTGGCTGGGTAAGGTCAAACCAAGGTAGAGGTTCTGGGAACTCAAGAAGGGAGCATTCAAGGTCTTGTAATTGGAAGTGTGTATGTAAGATACATTGCTTTCAATTTTAGTGAAGAAAATCTCACAAATCAGAGGGGAGGACTGGATGTAGTTTTGCAGTGGACCGCAAAATGAACCAGTATAAAAACCTTGTTGCAGGTTGCTTCTTTCCCTTGTCTCTTTACTTTTTTAGTAGCTTTTAATTGCCTATTGTAGCTGATATTTTGAATATAGTATTACTGCTAAATAAAGATCATTTGTGTTCGAATATATCTGCTATATCATTTCTGTATAATCTGTAATTGACTGTGTAATTGAGCCAGTCATCAACTGCTAACTTTGTGCGACTTAATCGGTTAAGTCGTAGCCTTAATCGATTCACTGGGTAATTTTCCAGAATAGGGCTTTGGTGCAAATAGCGGTAAGTGGGAACCGCGACACCTATTCAACCCCCCCCCCCTTCTCGGTGTATTCTGTCACTAATACCTAACAAGTAGTATCAGATCTAGTACATCGTGGTAGCTCAACCGTATCCACGTGATCCGTTAGGGAAATTAAATGGGTTCCACCAACCCCTTTGGCGGTGATGGCGCATCCATTAACCGCCTTCCCGTATTCAGTGGTGAAGGAAATGCCTACTGGAAAGTTCGCATGAAAATCTTTATAGAGGCTATCGACTCAGATATTTGGGAATCCATAGTCAACGGGCCCTTCGTTCCACAACATTTAGTGGACGATGAACCGAAAGATAAACCAGAAAGTCTATGGACCGATGATGAACACAAAAAGGTTCAGTATAACCTGCATGCCAATAATATCATCACATCGGCCCTATCCTATGATGAGTTCTTTCGGATTTCGTAGTGCCAAAGTGCTAAAGAAATGTGAGACACTTTACAAGTGACTCACGAAGGCACTAGTGAAGTCAAGCATGCCAAGCTGAATGCCCTGGCACATGAATATGAGTTATTTCGTATGTTACTAAATTAATCTATTGGTGATACGCAAAAACTTTTTACTCATATAGTTAACCATTTAGTTGCTTTGGATAAATTGTTTAACAAAGGAGAGCTTACTAACAAAGTTTTACGCTGTCTTGACAGGAGATGGCAACCAAAAGTAACAGCTATTATGAAATCAATGGATCTTGACTCCATGCCTTTGGAGACATTGTTTGGAAAACTTCAAGAGCATGAAATAGAGCTTGGACGCCTGACTATGCACGAAGAATCAGATTGCAAAAATAAAAGTATATCTCTCAAGGAAACAACGTCTCAATCCATAGAAGAGAGAGAAGAAGATGAATCTTATTCAAATATAGACGAATAAACATTGAGCCTTCTAGAATTCGGGAAATTTCTGAAGAAAGGAGGCTTCAAACGTTTCCAGAAGAAAGAAGCGCATAGTCAGAAGAAAGAAGCGCATAGATCCAATGAATCCAATGATGATGTTATTGTAACTGATTAAGATTTCTATCCAGAGATTAATCCAACTCCAATCAGTAGTATTTAGATTAGTCTAAGTACATGTATCTTGTCTACTCTTGTTTCTTAGAGCCCAAGCTATGTATCTATGAGGTATTGAACATCATCTATACTAATCTATACAATGATTAAACTTGTCTTAATTTTTATTAAAATGCAAGAAACACATCCATACAAAACACAAAAGAAAACACACACTAAATCAAGGATTAAGAGGAGGCATGCATGCATGATTAGCATGGGTGAGTGACATATGTTGTCATATGTGTCACCATTAGGGGATGATTAAACCTTAATCAGCCACATCACCCTCCAAATCTCCTATATAAAGCCACTAAGTGGCTGAAATGCTCACAAAAACCACCAACACACACAAAAACTTCATCTTCTTCCTTACACCACACCTTCACGCCGTCTTGCACAAGGAGGAGGATGACCTCCATTCTTCACTCCAAGCATTCATGCAAACCAAGATTCTACATCTCTAAGGTATGGTAATCATAGTTTTGGTCTTTGTTTTCTAATCTATAAGTTTCTCATAGCTTATTTTCGCTCTTGAACTCTCCATGTCTTAAGAAAGAACCATAGTTGTGTAGGTTGTTAGAAACTCTCTATTCTTCTCTTTAGATTCTTGCCAAGGTGCTATTCAACTATTTTGAGGTATAGAGAACTCATTTATGGACTTAAATCAACGAAAATATTTCATGAAAATCCCTTCAATTCTGTTTTAAATGTCCAGCCCTAAAAGAGTTAATGAATCCATGCAAAGTGGCTAGGTTATAAAGTCCTATGTCTTTAGATTAATTGGGAATGGCATATTGTTGTTATTTGGTGATTGCATGTTGTTGGTCTTGCTGATTAGAGGTTGTTTATGACTGAAAAATCGTGGTTGAGGGTTTCCAAAGTCCTACTCAATCTTCATCATGTTAAAGAATTAAGGTTTTAGTCAAAAAGGATGATTTAGGTGTTGTAGGTTTTGTGTGAACCTTTAGGAGAGAAATAAAACACCTGCATGTACTTGATTCTTGATGTCATTCTGTTCTACCCGCTCTTCATCATGTTAGTATCACTTGAGTCATATTCATGTATGTGTAAAGTTACCGATTTCTGGTACTTATTCTAGAACGAACCGAGGGCTCCCCGGCCAACTCTGAACCATTGAGCCAAAACTGCCTACGAGATTCTTATCGTTCATGGTCAAGACTTTAATGGTACCAAAATAAAACATTTGGATATATTCACATGTCTAGAGCCTATTAGGAGAACTTGTTAATAATTTATAATAAAATTGAAATATCGTAGTTAATCGTTTTTGACGTAATTAGGAACTCAACACTCAGGCAAGCTGCGACAAGGAGTTAATAGGATCAATAGTGGTACAGGTACAGAGAGAAGTGCTTTCATGTATGAGCTTAGAAATGATTCCAAAGATAGTTGTGCATCTCTAAGCTAGGCCTAAGGCAAAGATAGTCGAATACTATTTATGTGGCCGCGAGTAACTGGGTATTGAGGCCCTTTAACTCGTAAATTGCTAATTTAAGATTGAATAGATTTTATTTGATATATGATTTTATGCTGAATCTGTGATCTTGTTTGGATGGACATGATTATTTGTTTATCATAGGAGTTGAAATGATTGGTATGATTGAGGTTGTTTTGTTAATTCCAAGTAATGTCAAATTGTTATATAATTGATATGTCTGTTCAATCATGATAATGAAATCTTAATTGATATGACTAATTGAGAAGATTATATTGATGTTGAATGAGTATTTCCTAATTGGATTGATTTTTTTGAGAATGTTGAATTAACTTTTGCATCATGATAAAATTGTCGTTGTGCATTCTCATGGCATGACATATGAGTATCCCGGATAAAATCAATTTTTGAAAAGACTGTGGTTTGAGAAGAATGAAACGAAGGGAAATGACATTGTTTTATTGAGCTTTCGTCGTTTAAAGTCTTTTGAAGTGTAGATAAAGTTTTACGAGAAAACTGGTAAAACCTTGTTTTGTAAAAGCATATTAGCATGATGTTTTAAATAAAGGTTTAGTTTTCTAACTCAAAAGAAAGCGACTTGAGAAACCACAATTTAATGTTATTTTCTTTCAAAGTGTCAAATTAGTATAAATTATCTTGACTTACATAGAGTGATTCTTTTGGTCCAAATCTGATTTTTATAAAGTTCTCGTCCTTACTCCGAAAGTTTTTGCTTCATTCATCTTAAAGGAACTGTTGCCATGTCATGTGTGGATCTTAAGATCCATATCACTATGTTTACTTTTAGTAGCATAATCTACAGGAAGATACCACACTCCTAATGTTGTATCGAGAACCGAGAGGGGTACCTTGTTTGTGTGACTTGGTTGAAGGGACATTGCAGGTGGGGACTGATTTGTCAGGAATAGGGTAGCTCCCTCGCGCCGATAGAAGTCCTTGTAGTAACTACGGTGACCTATGACACCCTCTTGAAGGTATCATGTTCAGGATGATATGACGATTATCTTTGCCTTACCGGAGGGTTTCCGACGCTACCGAGTGCACGATATTTTACCAATGTGTTACCAATGGTGGGCACAGTGCAATATTCATCCTGTTCGCTTCCTAAGAACTGAATAGGACTGGTCGGGCTCGATCGATGTCGGTACCGTTGTTGTTAATGTTGAGTCTAGGGGCCCTATAGAAATCATTTCTCCATGCACTCATTAAGAGACTATTAGTTGTATCAATATAGACATATTAGATATTCATACCTCATGATATTGACATTCCACATTTGATTACATCCATGTGATATTGATTATATGATAAATGCTATCTGAATTTGATATTTTATGTGTCGTTTATATACCATATATGGAAGTACTTACTCTCCTAACATTTTAGAGAGTACATGACTTCATGAGAATGGAATGACAATTCTTACGACTAGGTAGTGCATCGCTCTCTTGTAGGATGTAGCACCTGAGTTAGTATATTAAATTTTGTCCTTGACAATCTATGAAATTTTACATTGTTTTGAATGATCTGTTAAGGAAATTCCACCTGTTTTTATATGAAAGATATTTGGAAAATTTTATTTCATATTTTCAAAATGGAAATGCTTCTGCAATATATCATTTTTTCACTTGTCTACTTATTTTAATTCCCATGAGTTAGGGTGTTACATTACAAATCAGAATTAAAGGATGGAATCTCCTCTTAGTGTAAACAAGGAAATGATTCATTTGTCTTAATGCCTTTCCACACGTGTTGATCTCATTAGGGCAAGGAATTGAAGTTTGGAATGAGTCTCACATTTGAATTACACGTCCAAATCAGAATTGAATGGATTGAATCTTGGCTTGGAACAAATCTGGTAAGAATTAAATTGGCGACCGTTGGAATTCATGCCCAAACCAAATATGGAAGGTCTTCATGGGCATTCATTCCCTCATAATTCAGATTGTAGTTTTGATTTGCCACGCCTAAACAATTAAGGAAACTTATTCCTTGGTTTTCACGCCCCAAACTAAATAAGGAAGGCATTAATAAGCATTCATTCTCTCATAATTCAGATTGTATTCTTGATTTGCCAAACCTAAGCCATTAAGGAAACTTCTTCCTAGATCTTCACGCCCAAGTTGAATAAGGAAGACATTCGCAGGCCTTCTTCCTTGGTCTTCAAGCCCCATCCAAAGTAAGAAGGCATTCATTCCACCTTTTAATCTTATGATTTGTTTGTACATGATTTACATAAGTAATAATGTCCAAAATAAAGAGAAGTTTTGGCCACAATACACCCAAAAGGAAGGTCTTAAATTGTTCCCAAATGAAGGAAAGAAAAAATAACTCCTATTCTATATATGGGTATGTTGATCCCTACTTTATTAAATGGAACTCCAACATGCCTCATATGACCCTTCCTTGGTCGTGACCATCTTAGGATTCTTCCATAAGAATGATGCAATATATGGGCTTGGACTTCTTGCTGGTTTTTGTTGATTCTGCCACTTCTTCCACTAGTTGGTTGAGATCTTGATGTGCTTTCTTGGCTTTGGACCTGGTCATGGGCCCTCATAGCCCACTTAGCTCTTCTTCATTTATGGACCTTGGCGGGTTCATATCACAATGCTACTATGATCTTTTATGGTTTATTGTAGTCTCGTTCAGTGCATATTCAATGTCATTTGATTGGACTCATCCAATGAAACAATTGTATATCATTTAAATTCTTGGTATGGGCTCATCCAATTCAAGCTCATGTGTTTACATCTATGTGGATTTACTTTTTTGTTCCATATTCCCATCGTTGTAAATGTTTAGCTAAGTTAAGTATTGAGTTTTATTTCTCAGTTTACTAAGTTAGTGATACTAATCCCATTATATGTCCTCGATCATGGTTTCATTCTTTTAAAATTAGTTTGTTCACCTCTGAGAACTACTCTATAAAGGTTTCAAAACCTTTCACCTTAAGACTTATATGAAACCTTGCATGTTATAAAACATACTCATATTCTCAAAGAAAATGATGTTCTGAAACCTACTCTATCACTTCGAATTCATGATGTTTCATGGTTTCATTCTTTTAAAATTAATTTGTTCACCTCTGAGAACTACTCTATAAAGGTTTCAAAACCCTTCACCTTAAGACTTATATGAAACCTTGCATGTTATAAAACCTACTCATATTCGCAAAGAAAATGATGTTCTGAAACCTACTCTATCACTTCGAATTCATGATGTTGAAGAAGCACGGAGTTCATGTGAGCCTCTACATCATCGATGATGGTTAGGATAGTTTGTTTGAAGAATAAGTGTATATCTAACCTTTATAAGAATGTTATGGATGATCCCTTATGTCTCTTCAACTAAGGTAGTTTAAGATGTTTAGGGAAAGAAAATAGAGCTTTATGAGAGCCAATCCCTTACACTAGTTTTTGCGCCCAATAAGAGTTGGTCATACCAAGTGAATGGGATAATGACCTAAGAGGACCGAAGACATTTGACATTCTCCTTTGACATTATCCTGTTGAATGAAGATGTTGCTTGGTAGCCAAATTGGAAGTCACAAATATGAATGATGAAGTTAAGGTACATCATCAAATTTTTAACAAGATTGTTCTATACAAGACTGACTCCATGGATAATATGTCGAACATCCACAAGTTATGTGTGTGCAATATACTGATGGGGATGGCGACATATCATGATGATAACAAACTACTAATTTATTGCTTCTAGGATAGCCTCACTAGAATTGTCACTTCATGGTACATTCACCAGGAAAGGA
The DNA here is from genome assembly GCF_001865875.1 of Lupinus angustifolius. Taxonomy (NCBI): domain Eukaryota; kingdom Viridiplantae; phylum Streptophyta; class Magnoliopsida; order Fabales; family Fabaceae; genus Lupinus; species Lupinus angustifolius. The sequence continues at coordinate 14,938,411 of NC_032013.1, read as the reverse complement.
CAACTATTAGAACTTTCTAGGACCTCTTCAACACATTCATCCAACAAGTACAACAACAACAAAGACACAACTCCAAACCCTTCTATAGGAAGACAAACAACAGACGATTAACATCAACACCCTCCCAAACCCTTTCTGTTACCGAATGATTGGAAATAACCTTCAAACTTTAATTCCCTAATCAAGGTTAGAGACAAGATATAGCATAATATGAAGAACAGATTTTGTTGGTGAGCATATTGGCAAGGGAAAAAAGCCTAATTTCCTAAAGAATAAGAAGGGAGTTGAAGCCCATTTCGTGGTGAATGAACCATTATCGATGTAACTATATATGAAAAATTAATAGGGGATGAATTAGTTTTCTACAGATTTCTTAAAAATTATAAGAATCAGATATGCAACATAAATCTAAAAGTAAGAACAACTACCGCATAAATTAAAAGTAAGGGATATAGAAAATAACACAAACATATATCTTGTCTCCTTGATTTGTATCAAGAGATTTCCACTATAATTTGAGTTGCACTTTACAAATCTCACACAAGGGTAACTAAAGTTACTCACTCAAATTCCCAAAACAAAGAAGTACACTACTTGCTTTATTGTACACTACTTGCTTTATTGTACACTTTTCCCTCACCAACCCTATGGTGATTCCTTTTTATAGAAATAATGAAGAATGCCAAAAATGACTAAGGATGAATAATACCTAGTCATCTTTCATATGGATTATTGTAAGACCATCACTTTCATTATCACAATATGCTCTAAGTTTTTCAGACTTGTAAAAGTCAAGAAAATTTTCTGAAAAACTAAGTTACTTAAATGCCACATATACATCCCTTAGGATACCGTAAGCCTACATCTATTGTTTCTTGGCGTTATGAGGGAATGGAAAGGAGAGGGATCAAGGGATAAGGGAGGAAGGGAAGAGGAAAGGAAGACAAACTTCTCTCTTGTTTAGGAGAGCGAAATTACACGGGAGAAGGCGAAAGTAATGATAATTTATGAATAATTTTTTTTATTTTTCCTTTAAACATCACATTAATAATGGGAAATGAAAACAAAAATAATTATAAAATTTTACTAAAGGCATCTAGATACTTGGACATGTTTGTCTCTAGACAAACCCCAAATGAGGGGAACCATGAATATATGCATGTTGAGAGTTTCAGAGGGCTTCAGTAAGACACAAAAGCTCTTTACTATACTTCCCTTAAGTCCCTCGAACAAGGGAGTCTATGTCCAAAGTCATCCCTTCCCTCCCTTCCCCTGCGAATCAAGACTACCAAACAAAGCCTTAAGATATTTCAATTTTTTTTAACAACAACTAGATGTGATTCCTTAGATTTGGATTGATACCTAGGACATAAGTAGATACTAGACATAATATCTAGTCTACTTTTAGTAAGTTAAAGTAGAGATCCAATCATACCTCAATGTTTGGTAAATTTACAAGTTTTTCCAACTTCGTCAATATCAACATTTGTATTTGAACCCGTGGAAGTGGATATTGTTTTGAATTCATCCATATCGAATACTTTTAGATAAATTCACAAGTAATGTATGTTGATCAATTTTTATATTAACAGGGTGTCGACCTTACCCTTTTCGAAACCTTTTTGACATGGAAAATTGTTTATCCTATCATATCACACTCTATGATCTTGTTTTAAACCATAAAATGTTTTCTTTATTTTATATACATGAGACATGTGTTTGTACTCCTCAAAACGTAGAGGTTGTTCAACATATACCTCCTCTTGTATATAATTGTTTAAGAAAGTACTCTTAACATCCATCTTATACTTTCGAAAATTTAATGAGCAAATGCTAAAAGAAGTCTTATAGCCTCAAGTATAGCCACATAAGCAAATGTTTAATTGAAATCAATTCCCTCTTCGTTATATCATTGGGCTACCAACCTAGCTCTATTTATAATAATTATGTCATTTTTATCTAATTTATTTTTGAAAACACAACGAGTTCCTATGATTTACCTATTCTTAGATCTAGAAACAAGTTCCCAAACTTTGTTTTTTTAAATTGATTGAGCTCTTCTTGCATGTCAAGAATCCATTGCCCATCATCTATAGGATCATATATCAGAGACGATTTTATTTGAGAAACAAATGTCATATTTAAACAAGCATCATTTATATTAAGACAGGTAGAAACTACCATATTTATGGCACCAATGATGTTGTAAATAGGATGATCTCTATGAGTTCTCCTTAATTTTGGTAGGGCAGAGTGTGCTTGCTCTTCATTTTGAGGTAGATCTTCATTTGACTTCATTTTCTTTAGATAATCATGTTCTTCAATAATTGGAACTTTACGTTGTGAAGTACTTGGTAAATTTCTATCCTCGTCATTAAGGATAATTTTTTCCTCCTTGAAGTGGTTAGTTTCATCTTATGATACAAGCTAAAAGTCTTCTAAGGTGAATGTTCTTTTATTGAATATTCTATATGATTTGATAGTAAGAGAATAACCAGGAAAGATTCATTCATCTGATTTAGCATCAAATTTATGAAGGTTATCTTTTGCATTATTTAGAACAAAACATTTTCAGTCAAACACATGAAAATTTATGTGAGATGTCATGTTCATCACAAAACTCTTCAAACAAGGCGTTTTGAAATTCTCCCCCATAATCACTTCTAATACATGAGATTTTCAAGGATTTCTCATTTTGAACACGTTTTGCATATTTTCAAAAAGCATAAAATGCTTCATTTTTATGTACTAAAAATAATATCCATGTGAATCTTTGAAAAATCATATACTATTACAAACGTATAGTAATTACCATCAAATATCTTATTCTTAGATGGACCAAACAAATTCATGGGCAACAATTGTAATGACCTACTAGTAGAAACTATGTGCTTAGGATTAAAAGAAACTTTTGTTTGTTTGATCTTCTGACAAGCATCACACATTTTGTCATTAACAAATTTTATTTTGGGAAAACCAACAACTAGTTTATATTTAGTAAATTTGTTCAAATGATCCATGTAGAAGTACGTAATTCTCATATCCTATAGTCATGTGTCATCATTATTAACAATTAAGCATTTAATTTTGAAGGAAATATCATCTAAAGAAATTATATAGATATTATTATTCTATTTCCAATAATTTTTGCACGATGAGTTACCTTATCTTCAATGATGCAAGTGTTGGAGTTGAAAACCTCGCTGAAGCCTTTGTAACATAGTTGGCTTATGCTAAGAAGGTGTGCTTAAGGCCTCCATCATATAGGACTCCATCAATGGTTGTAGAAGGTGGCTTTCCAACTCGATCGAATCCAAGATTTTCTCCCTTATTGGTGTTTCCGTACGTGACAAATCATTTGTCTCTTGGAGTGAAAACTGATAGTTGTGACTTGCCATCAGTCATGTGCTTTGAGCATCCACTACAAATATACAACATTTCGCTCATGGCTTTCTAGCACTCCTACAAAAAAAAATAATTTTTTTATTAGGTATCTAATATGATTGGGTCCTTTGGGGTTAGCACCTTTCTCAACCCATATGTATTGACCACTTGGAATACCAACGTTTCTTATATAACAAGTATTAGGTGTATGACCTATACAATTACAATAAAAGCATGTGGGTTTTTTATGCATCTTTCGTTTAGACATTTAAAAATAAATTTTATTAAAACTTTTTTTATGAAGATTATGCGTGCAAGTACTATTAGTCTTTATAAAAATATTTTTCTTCATACCATTTGTTTGATGTTCATTGGTGTAGCCTAAACCTCTTCAGTCATTAGTATGTCTTTAATTATTTAATATATTGTCAAACTTGTGAGTACTCTATTTTAACACATTTAACTTAATTTAGTGACACTATTTTAGTATCAAGAGTATAACATGTTGGACATCATTGACTGGTTTTGACTTCAAAATATCCATATCATTTTTCATGGCATTATTTTGTGATGTGAACCTCTTGGGTAAAAGGCTCTTGAAACGATCTATCTTGGTTGGTGTATGGCATAGGCTCACGGTTGAGTTAAGCCTTTGAGATATGCAGCGGAAATGACTTGTGTTTGGATAAAAGAAGATGGAAAAGAGATGAGGTGAGGCGCCACAAACAATTCAGTTGTTTGATAAGCCAAGTGATGCTCGCCACAAGAACTTGGTTCTTGATAAGAACTTTTAATCTTGGTTCAGCCAAGAAGGTTTGGAGAATACTCTCACAAGGATATAATCCTCTTTGATTCACAAAGGAATACAATTTACAATTTAGTTTTTGACTCAATGTGTTTATTACATAACAATAAGCATTACATATATAGGCAAGCCTCTAAGGCTCCCTCGATTGGAAACATAAAGTGTATGCCTTGCACGCTTACATTGGATACTCTAAAAGCAATGAATCTACTCCTAATTTAGACTATATTCGAGTAGTAAAAGAAATGACACATGTGCCTTATTACAATTGAAAACAAACTTAATGACTTGGCCAATTGAACTTCAATGCCACGGTTGGATGAGCATGGGATTCCCTTCCATCTTAAGTGCACGACTCCATCATTAAGTGAAATGGTTAAGAGACTTGAAGACTCCTTAATGCTCACGAGCAAGCCTTGATGAGCTTCAAAGGATTCTTCCAATTTGGCACATGGCAATTGCGGATTTATGCCTTGTTAATGCTCCTCGGTTCCACTTGATATTGACATAGGATTCCTTTGTCAAGGAATGAATTTCCCACGGCTAAGTGTTTCTGAAGAGCACACTAAATAACATAGGATTCCGTTGGGATGAGTTGCTAGGCTACCAACGGCTAAGTTATGTGCATGAAGCACCTTCAATGCACCATTAAAGCCTCAAACGGTCTTATGCAATTTCCACACGAGCAACTTTGCTCCAATGGCCTTAAAATTGACTTAGGATGCTTCAGAATGAATTATGCTCAGGTGGTTTTAGCTCCAACGGTCCAAACATTGCCTTAAAGCTCCATAAATGCTCCTTTAAGCCTCTCCACGGTCATCTTGAAGATTCCCTCGAGCAAATGTCTTCCAACAGCCATAT
>NC_032013.1:14925635-14933261 GCF_001865875.1 Lupinus angustifolius | reverse complement strand
ACTTTTAGGCTTGTCTTAACTACTCACGAGTCAAATTTTATTCTGGTCAAATTTTATGGGCAGATTTATTACAAACATGCTTAAATTAATTAAACTAAGTGTTGGACAAAAGTTAGTCCACACATTTATTATAGAAATTAAAATGACTCAATACTTATTAGATTGGCTAGGCCTGACTCGGTCAGGATACGCCCAACGCCTGATGCAGCATGCTAGGCGCATGCGCCTCGGTCATAATTCCTGGCCAGGCCAGTTTGGCCCAGCTCCTGGTGCATCACTGGGTGCACCAAGGTCCCCAACCCGGTCAGGGTTGTCTCGGTCAGGAGTTGAGCCTGATGCGTCTGGCTCCGTGCTAGGGCCATTTTTGGCGCCTTGCCCAGACCCGTGGCTTGAGTCTTGCGCATGGCCTGGTCCAGCCTTGGGTCGGTCAGAGCCATGGACCAAGATGCTAGTGAGCATCTCTTTGAGGATCATATCATTTTGACTTTCTAGAAAGTCTATAACATTCTTATATTTTAAAGTTCATAGTCACTAACCTCATCATCAGATTGATGGGAGGCCAAAAGGGACAAATGTGATTATTCTTCATTTTCTAGTTCAAAGTTAGAATTTATATTATTGTCCTCCATATAATGTAGGCTTTCATGGTTTTCTTCTCCGTCTTTCCCATGAAAGAATTCTTCTCTTGGACAGTGCAACTTTATGTGGCTTAGTTTGTCGCATTCGAAACATGTGAAGTTTTGTCTAGAAGTCAAAGATTCATTTTCTTTAATGCATCGTTTGCTTGGACCAGCCTTTGAGCCTTTATTCTTCATTAGGAATTAGCTAAACTTCTTCACTAGTAGATTCATATTCTCCATGTGGACATCGTCAAATTATTCATTTGGTGATGTATCACAAGAATATACCTTTGCCTTCAATGATATAGTCTTGTGCTTTTCCTCCTGCTCTTCATATTGCTCTAATTGACTTAACCCCAATTCACATTCCTATAATTTTTTAAAAAGTGCAACCGAAGACATTTTAGACAAACTTTTCTTTTCAGAAATGACTGCCAATTTAGGTTGTCATGCCCTTGTTAGTGACCTAAGGACTTTAAGGTTTTAGTTACTATTGGTTAAGACTTTTCCAAGAGTAATGATATGATTAGTAAGATGAGTAAATCTCTTTTGGAGATCTATAATTTTTTCTCCAGACCTCATCCTAACCATCTCATATTCTTGTGAAGGATTAATGAGCCTAGACCTCTTTACCTCTCGGTACCTTCATGGATTGTCTCTAAAGTATCCCACATTTCATTAGCAAAATTTTAGCTAGACACTTAAAATAACTCATCTATGTCTAGTGCCAAGGTCAAAATGATTTGGCTTTGAGGTCATTTTGGACTCTCATTTTATCCTCATCGTACTTTACTCCCTTAGGTTTTGGGTGTTGGACTCCATCTACCACTACACCAAGAATTGATGGGCCTTCCAGAAATCGTAGCACACTCCAAAAAACTTGGAGGGAGATTTATGTTTGAACCTTCACCTAGGAAAGATTTTGTAGAGGACATCTAAGATATATTAATATAATCAAGGACTATCTTGTCCAATCTTTACTATGTAGCCAATTGTAATTATAGATGACAAACTAAGAGGGGGTGAATTAGTTTTCTACAAAATTATGCTTTCTTAAGAATTAAAAAAAAATAGATATGCAACATAAGTTTAAAACTAAGAACTGTTACTCAGAAATGAAAAGTGTAGGGATAGAGAAAATCACGCCAGCATATATCCTGGTTTACCTTCAACAGCTAAAGGCTACATTTAGTCATCTTGATTTGTATCAAGAGATTTCCTTAACAATTTCAGTTGCACTTTACAAATCTCACACCAAGATTAACTCAAGTTAGTCACTCAAAATCCCAAAACAAAGAAGTACACCACTTGCTTTGTTTTACTCATTCCCTCCTAAAACCCTAAGGTGATTCCTCTTTATAGAAATAATGAAGAATTATAAGAATGGCTAAGGATCACAACTACCCAATCACGTTTGTTATGGATCTTTGTATGAGAATTACTCTCGATATAACAATATGCTTTAAGTTTTTTAGACTATTTAAAAGTGTAGAAAGTTTTTCTGAAAAGTTAAGTTGCTTGAATGTAAAGATATAATCGAAAGGTTGGTTCAAGTAGTATGAGAATGTGTGTTTGATTTATGAGTCTTAGGATAATGTATATAGAGTTTCAAGAAGTCCCCAAGCCCTTTCCAGGAGGTAGAAATTGTTTAGGAAGATGTTGGTTCAGTTTCAATTTTGAAACTACTACAACAACACTAGGTAATTTGTTACTTTATCGTGTTAACTAATTACTCAACCTTACTGTCCATTAAGGTAATCTATTACCCAATTTGATTAATTGATTAGACTGCCTTGTTTTTGTCTACAAACTTGTTACTCTGCTTCGGGTAACATGTTACTCTGATTCAAGTAACATGTTACTCTATTTCGGTAACATGTAATAGTTGAAAGGTTTGGAAGTAAGCCTCTTTGGAGTACATTCTTTGGTTTTAAATAAACAAAAAATATAATTTCCTTTACTATATTAACTCTTAAATCCTTTTCAATATACAATTGTATTATAATATAGGGTTATGTCAAACTTTAGGGATTGTTATTAAAGCATAATTTAGTTCTTTAAATCATAAACAAGGAAGTAGAAATGTTGGTTGATTGATTCGGTTTTTTTGTGAAAATATATGTATGAAAAGTAAAGAAGTACATAGTTACAAACTCAAGAGAAGAATAGTTGGTTTCGACATATAAACGTAATGTTTCTTAACATATAAGTATTAACTTGATTTTAGTTTATACAAGCTATTTTGTTGTGATTCAATCCACCATACATCATGTCTTAACTCAACCTCCCTCTCGGGTTACGCTTGTTAGTTTTTAAATCTTGTTTAATACATTACCCCTCATTAAGTATCATTTGTAGGAAATATGGTTGTCACCACTTATTACGGATTCCTAGATGCTTGGTAACATTGAAAACAAGTTTCTTAAAATGGATGCTTGGAAATAACATTCCACCATTGTGGCATTAGAGTATTTGTTATTTCACCCAACAAAAGTTTTTGGATCTTTGAAAACATATTTTAGGTGATCAATATAAAATATGCATTAAGAGTAGATGGAATCAAAATAATATAATAGAAACGCACAACTTTAAAACAAATCAAAATCAAAACAAAGAATAAGAAATGTTACACCATAGTCCAAAGTCGTGAGTTGATTAACCTTCCATGAAGGATGCTTTGAACTTCGAGTGTTGATCCAAGAACATGCTCCTAGATCACACATTTTCCAACTAATATTCCATCTAAATTTCCTATGGGAGAAGCTAAATACCTAAGCTAATTTACAGAGAATAGTGTATGAGGAAGTATTGGAATGCATAAAAAGGTTTGGAGAGGGTCCTTTATATAGATATTTCCTAACTCGCTAAGCCCCCTTTATAGGTGTTATGCGGCTACTATTTTACCAAGTTGGGCTGCTTGGCACATCTAGCCAAGTAGTTGGCCAAGTGTGACCCTGCTGCCTACCCTACTCATGTTGTGGCTCAGCCTACTGTGGGTTTGTTAAGTTTCTCACATGCATAGCCTATCCTCTACACACACATGCATAGTGACACCTCCTACTTAAGCTTGGATTGCTTTGCTCATGGATGACATCACACTTGGCTGACCTTCCTTGTGTTGTAAATCACACCCAACACCTATTTGGAACCGCCTAACATGCTTTCTTCTTGAATGTGTAAGCTATTCCTTCAACTTGAAGCAACCTTGGCTCATGCATACCTGCCTGACATATAGCATATCAAGCCTAGCGGGTTGATACACATTTCTTCCATCTTGGTTTTTGTTGCATGCTAGCTTATGACTTGCCTTTGACCTCCTCTTCAAATGAAAATCAGTACTTGACTCCCCAAAAATGAAGTGGCTATGGAGACAAAGTGGTGTTTACTACAATATATATCTTATTGAAAAAGTAAGTTATAAGTTGAGTTTTTTCTCATGAATAATCAAGATAAGGACCATGAAAAATGATGTAAAAGTAGATACATTTTGGCACTTATCAACTCTCCTCATTTTACAACTTTGTTTGTCCTCAAACAAAAGTAAAATAACTACTAATTTGGCTTACGTAAAAATTGGTTTGAACAAGATCACCTCTTTGTGTTATGCTTTTTAAGTTCCATGACATGTGAATTTTATCCATAATGCTTCAAACTAAGATTTAAATGCAACCTTTTCAAAAATTCAGTTAGTACTCCACTTAGAAAAATATAATGAATCAAAGAGATGTATATGCACTCAAGGTTCAAGAATGGAACCAATTAGGTAAGTGTATCACTCAGATCACTTAATTGATTTGTAAGAATTTAATTTTGATGTTTATCTCAATACTTACTTGTATTGTAGAAAATTTCAAGGATTACTATGGTCTTTTTGTTGTTGTAATGAGGCTAGACTAAAAAGAATAATTTTTTATCTAGATAATCAAAAGTTTTCAAGTTTAAGAGAGCAAAAATTGATTTTTCCTTTAAGCATATACTCTTCTTGACTTTTCTCCCTTTCTTGTCCTTACACCTCTAGCTTTTGAACTTTTTTTACCTTTATGGCTTTTCTTTTGTGTTTCTCAATCTTTTATTCTTTTACCCCGTTTTGTTTTGAATTTTTGTTTTTGTTTATAACTTTTGTTGTTTTTGTAAAGGGATTGAGAGACTTTTTCAACACTTTTTCTTCAAAAGCCGAGGCTACCTTTCTCCCCCAACTTAGTTTTTCAAACAACCTTCTTTCAAAAGAATGCTCTCTTTACTTAAAAAGTTAGGTAGAATATTTTATTTTCTCAATTTGGTTCATGGGTTTGTTTGAAAGAAATTTTTTTACTTTTCTAGCTCAAAGGGGCTTATCAAAGGGTATTCCTAATTTAGGTAAGCTTTTTTGTCAAAAGTGGTTCAACTAAAGAATAAACATGCATTGATTCTTTCCTATCAATATTTGTGCAACATAATAAAGAGATATTCAAACAAAATCAATTATACAAAATCAACAAGTTTCACACGCTAAGTGAACATTGTTTATGTGTTTGGCGTACACTCCTTTACATGGTTAGGATTTGTACACTCTTTGATTTTCAATCATTTAAACATGTTCATGATAAGTGATTTTTCAAAAAGTATGTATTTTATACAAGTTATGAGATTACGGATTTAATTCAAGAGTCAGAATGGTAATCAAAAGCTTGATTTCTGAAAAATGTTTAAGGCCAAGTTCGTGTTATGTACTTTCTTTAGTTTTAAAAAAATCAAGTAAAAAATATATAAATTAAATAAATGTCTTAAAATGTCCAAAGAAAATCATGTTTAAAATGAAAAATTATAGCAAAGTTTTTGAGAAAAGAATGTAATGGAAAGAGTGAAGCTAAGAATATATCATGAAACTTCAATCCTCATCCGTGAAGTAAGATTGCTCATCTCATTGAGCATGGGTACACTGCCCCTTCTCCTTCTTGTGGTCTGTCCCTAGGCCACATCTTATGTGCATCAAATCCAGCAGATGGTCATTGATTATAGTGCCCTTAATACACTTCTCAGATGCCATGGTAATAAGCCTCTATATTTTATTCTTGCATGTTGAACGGTGCTAAGGCATTTTGTGCCATGTAGGCAGCCAAGGATGGATCACTTTGTTGAGGAGGTGGTGGTTGTTCTTGTGTCTGTAAGGAGTGCCCTTCTTTTCCTTTCCTTCTTCTTAGTTCCGCCTTGATGGAGGCCAAACTTCTTTCCTTGCAATAATTATTTATATAGGAGACATTGATTTTTGACTTGAGTGCCATTATTTCCATATAAGGCCCAAGTACCTTTTGGTAGTTGCATAAATCAGTGATTAAAGAGGGAGAGACATGGTCAATACCCCTTTGTTGATGCATTCAACAATAGCATCAGAAATGATGACAGAGACATCAATGAAGTCATCATTATAAACTGAATAAGTAAACTTTGATTTTGGAATTGGCAAATCAGAATCATGAGAGGCAGACTAAATGTTTGACAATATATAGGTTGTAAATATTTGAGTCAATTGACTCATGCATAACATTAAAATTGGACTTCTTCTTATGGCTGCCTCTTTTTGGGTTCCAAGCAGAGAATACAAAATTGTTTTCTTACCTCCATTTCATCATGAACCCCTTCTTTTCCTTCCTTGCTAACCAACATCCTTTGTTGGTATTTGCACAAGTGTTCACCAGATTGATTAGACAATGGGAACCTAAGTATTCATTGATCATGAACTTTTAATAGAATACTTTAATTCCATTAACCCAAGTGTATCAGTTCTCTTGTGCCTCTTTTGTAACAAATGCATTAACATAAAATTCACTCACCACATCCATTGAAAAAGTTTGTCATGGATGAACCAATATTTGCCAACCATAATTAGCCATCACGAAGATGAATTGTGGGGATTCATCCTCTTGAAGGTCCACAATATTTTCTAGAACCAACGATCCACTTGGTGTCAATTCTTCAAATTTGGCCTTGGTGAGCCTTGACTTATGCTTGTTTCCCGTGAACACCCCCTGTCCTTGCTCATATTCACTTTCATAGTTGGGAACATCACTTGATTTTTTGAGCCCTTGTCTTTTCTTCCCGATGCTTAACAAGTGCAACATTCATAATCAAAGGTTAGCTAAGCAAGATGTATGAGTCCCTTTAAAACAGTTTCAGACATGGCAAGAATTCTTTGCAAATCCTTGTTAAAATATTATTAACAATTTTGCCTCTGGGTGTTGAAGAATTTCCGTTCATGTTTTTAATGGATTGATCAGCAACAAAATCATTTTAAACTACGCACAAGTACATGTTTACACACGCCAAGCTTGAGCAAATTGACAAACACATAGCTTACATAATTCAGTTTGCATGTAGATGTTTCATTTTGAAAAACATCACCACTTTGATTCTCCAAACAGAATTCCAAGGATAACAAAACACTTTAAATAACTTTTAAAATGTATACAAAGTGATATAACAATCATACGAATCCTAGAGAAACCAAAAAATGTGTTTAAAGTACAAACAAGTCAAAAAACTTCACGCTTTGGGTAGACGTAGACTTTTTAGTTTGTGTTTAAGTAGCTCCTATTCATTTTTTTTAAATGAATCCAGAATGTCTGTGTTGACAAATAAATATGAAATCATCCATTAAAAATTTCCTCAAGTTGAAATATACATGGACAATTGCTCTTTTTGTATGTCTTAGAACTTTATATTTGGGGGTTTCATGATTTTTGAAAATTTCTTGGAAAATTTCCCAAATAATTGAAGTTCTTAGTGTTTAATGATGTTTTTCTTCAAGGAAAGAATAAAAGAATAAGTACTTACATGGTTGCTTGGGAAAAATTACGGGATTGGGGTAGTCAAACTACAGTATCCCAACTTTGGGGTACCTTTTCAAATAATTACGGGATTGGGGTAGTTTTTTTGAAAGTCGTGGATGGGGTCCACGACTTTGGCATAGTCGTGGATGACAGGCACGACTCCAGGGGAAAGTCGTGGACCAGACCCACGATTTCCCTTT
>NC_032013.1:14917919-14925535 GCF_001865875.1 Lupinus angustifolius | reverse complement strand
CAATCCCGTAAATAATTCAAAACCTACCCCAAAGCTGGGATAGTGTAGTCAAACTACACTATCCCAGTAATTTTCCCTGGTTGCTTGTTGGTGAAAGGCTGAAGATGAACTTTGAGAGAGAAAAGATGAACTTCAGTCAAAGTGATTTGAATGGGTGTGGGGATGTGTGTTAGTGAATAAGGGAAATCCACTCGGAAGTGGATAAGATTCCCTTGGGAAGATCCCAACCTGCCCAAGTGCACTTAGCAGATAGAATTTCCTGCCCAGCGGTTATGAGTTGGCTAGGCGCATGGCTTAGCACTTCGTGCATTAGTGTGGCGCATCAGTTTGGCCTCTGACTGTGTATTCCTGGCGAATGTTCACTCTTCACATTTGTGCATCAAGATTGACCTTGGTGTATGACCTTGGTCCATCACCAGGTGCACCAGAATTTGGTCTGGGCACATATATGATGTATACATGGTGTGTCTTAGTTTAGGTGTTGCCCTTAACCTTGGCTTTAGTAAACTTTTTTGGTTGTGTGGCCACATGTTTAGCGCATAAGGCTTGGCTCATGGTGCATGGTGCTCTTTCCGCTTTTATTTTTTACTCTTATACATTTGTGATAAAAAAATATTTCTTCAAAAACAATTTATTTCACTTATTCTTTTCTCAAAAGTAAAACCCAAAGAAAATTAATAAGAAACTTAGAATATTAAATAGATAGGAATACATTACCGGGTTGCCTCCCATCAAACACTTCTTTTATGTCAATAGCTTGACGTACAACTTTTCAACCACCTTAATTATCGACATCTTTTCGCTTAAGGATTTCGTTACAATGCTCTCTTGGGTTTACCTCAATATTGGCTGAGAATGATCCTTTCTCCGCCAGTTGCTTTGCTAGTTGTACAATTTGGATCTCCATGTTTCTTAGAGAAGCATATGCATTTTTCTAGTTAGACAAGGTCAACTGCATGAACTGATACACAATGTCCTCCAGCTTGGTACTTTTGTCTTGGTTAGGATGTTAAAATTGGTCTCGTTAGTATGGTGGTGGTTGTTGTTGTGGCCCCTATGAAGAGTTCCCTTGTTTCTGCCTCCAAGGTTGATTAATTTCATATGAATTACCCCCCTCCCCCCTTGGGTAATTATTTTGATAGTTTTGCCTTGGAGGATTATTGACAAAGTGCACCTCCTCTTCCATGGGTGGAACATGGCAAACTTGATCCTCATTTTATTCTCATCGGTAGACTGGTTTCCTAGGAGAGTGTACATGTATGTCTATCAATTGTTTAGATAAATCATTCAGTTTTTATTTTACCTCATCCAATTGTTGTTGTAGGAGCTTATTTTGGGCTATCACAACATCCATTAAGCCCAATTCCATGATTCCTCCTCTTCTTGGTGGTCCCCATTGATGTTGACCCTTCTGATCATTCTGGGCCATAGACTCGATTATTATAATAGCCTCATGAGGCGGCTTTGATAATAAATGTCCCCCCAACTATTGTATTCGAGATCCATTTGTGTTGTTGTTGAAGACCATTCACAAATATATGGATTTGTGTTTGAGCGTCAAATCCATGATTGGTGCATTTCCTGAGCATAGATTTAAATCTATCCCATGCTTCACATAAATTTTCTCCCACTCCTTGGGTGAAGGTTGAAATATTGGTTTTCATATCCATAAACTTTCCATGATGAAAGTATCGCTACATGAGTTTCTCCTCCACTTGATTCCTGTCAACTCAGACATGAGGATGGAGATCAAGAAACAATTTAGTTAAGTGGTAGTATGGATCTTCATAGTCCAGCCTTACAAAAAAGGGTTAGAATACATTAACTGTACTAATCTGGTTTTCACTTCTAGAGGCTTTTGTGTCCTTGCTAGCCTCCCTATTCTGATTATATTCCATGGAGTTAAATTGATGAAGCCTCTAGTTATTTCTAGGGAGTTGGCTTTGGCCCTTGAATTTTGTGAGTTGTTAGTTTGTGTCATCCCTTTGGTTGGGTTGAATTGCTTGTATAGCTTGATCTTAGCTTTTGTTTTCTTCCTCTTCAATTTCCTTTCTATATCAGGATCAATAAGTAATGGTGAAGAAGAATTCCTATGGCGCATACAAAGACAAACTATTCCAACGATCAAGTTAGGTGGCAAAAATTCATTTATAAGTATGAAAAATATTAAATATGAACATGTTAATATATATGTACATAACCCGAAAATGATTTATAAAGTTTACAAAATTTATACTTGTTTATAATTACCAAACATAACTATGTTTACTTAAAAAAAATCCCCGGCAACTACACCATTTTGTTGACAGGTTTGGAAGTAAGCCTCTTGGAGTATATTCTTTGGTTTTCAACAAACAAAATTTATAATTTCCTTTACTATATTAATTCTTAAATCTCTTTTAAGATTTCAATGTAGTATAATATAGGGTTATGTCAAACCACATAGATTATTATTAAAGTATAATTTAGTTCTTTAAATCATAAACAATGAAGCATATAGTTTGGTTGATTGATTCGTTTTTGTTGTGCAAAAATATGCATGAAAAGTAAAGAACTACATATTTACAAATTCAAGAGAAGAATAATTGGTTTGGACATATGAATCTAAATTTTCTTAACATATAAGTATCAACTTGATTTTAGTTTATACAAGCTATTTTGTTGTGATTCAATCCACCATATTCTTGTCTTAACTCACCCTCCCTCTCAAGTTAGGCTTGTTGATTTTCAAACCTTGTTTAATATATTAACCCTCATCAAGTATCCTTCATAGGAAATAAGACTGCCACCACTTATTTCAGATTCCCAGATATTTGGCACCCTTGAAAACAAGTTGCTTAAAATAGATCCTTGGAAATGGCAAATATTCTAGTACACCATTGTGGCATGAGAGTATTTGTTATTTCACGCAACAAAAGAATTTGGATCTTTGAAAACATATTTTAGATGATCAATCTAAAATAAGCATTAAGAGTAGATGGAATGAAATAATAGAATATAAATACATAACTTTCATAGTAAAATCAAATTGAATACAAGGAATAAGAAATGTTATACCATAGTCCAAAGTCGTAAGTTGATTAGCCTTCCATGAAGGATGCTTTGACTCCAATTGTTGATCCAAGAAGAAGCTCCTAGATTACACCTTTTCCAACTCCTATTCCCTCCGAATTTCATAAGGAAGAAGTAAAATACCAAAGCTAATTTTAAAATAAGAGTGTATGAGGAAGTATTGGATGAAATTAGAATGCATAGGAAGATCCGGAAAGGGTCCTTTATACAGATATTTTCTGAATCTCTAAGCCCTCTCGCAGGCGTCAACTGTTTTTCCAAGTTACGCTGCTTGGCTCGTCTGGCCAATCAGCTGGCCAGGTCTGACCATCATGCGGCTACCCTGCTCCTGTTGTGGCTCATCCTGTTGTGAGCTAGGCAAGCTGCTCACATGCCTAGCCTACCTGTCTACACGTATTCATGGTGACACCTACTACTTAAGTTTGGCTTGCTTTTCTCATGGATCACATCATGCTTGGTTGGCCTTCCTTGGGTTGTGAGTCACACCTAGCACCTATTTCGAACTGCCTAGCATGCTTTCTTCATGAATGGGTAAGTTATTCCTTCAAGCTGAAGCAACCTTGGCTCATGCATACGGGCCTAGCGTATAGCATGCCACGCCTAGCGGGTTGGTGCACAATTCTTCCAACTTGGATTTTGTTGTTTTCTAGCTTATGACTTGGCTTTGTCCTCCTCTTCAAATGAAAATAAGTACTTGACTCCATGAAAATGAAGTGACTATGGACACCAGGTGGTGTTAACTAAAATATATATTTTATTGAAGAATTAAGTTATATGTTGGGTTTATCCTTATGAATAATCAATATCACTAAGATAAGGGCCATGAAAAGTGGTGTAAAATTAAGTACATCTTGGTACTTATTAGTTACTTAGTTTTCTAAAAGTTTATTTTTAAACCTTTGAAACTCATTTTCATCCTCGTTTAAGTTAGTGAAAAACTTTTTGAAAATTATTCCTAAGATAATTTATGATATAGAGTAGTAATATACTTAGTAAGGAATATGACTTACTCTAGAAATCAATAAAAAAATCTTATCTACCTATGTGTTTTCTTTCCATAGATCAAGTCTTCAATATTATTTTATTTTTGATGATTTTGTTGGTGACTTTTTTCCAGATGCTTTAAAAGCCATGAGGAAAATGATACAATTTTGGATCATAACCACTAGAACCTTCGAATTCCCAAATCTATATGCGCCCCCTACCATTAATAATTTGAGATCCTCCTTGACATTAGGGTACCAAAGACACTCAAGTTGTGTTAGTTCACCGAGAATGAGGATGTCAGTGGTGATTTTATATAACTAATTGGGGCATTCCTAGGGTTATCTTATACGATTAAGCAAGAGGAGGACTATGGGTTGAAGACTATCTTCTTGAAAAAACAACTTGATAAAATGCTTGAATAAGAAAATTGGGAACTCTTTAAATCTAAATATACATTAGCCATATATGACATGGTCCTTTTCTCGTTCTTCTATGATATTGTGGACCAAAGAGAAATCAATGTGTTTTTCAAATTCAATAAAGTAGAGTCAACATGAGGCCAATCATATTTACAGAAACTCTGTTGTCATTCAAAGGTCACATGAAAAAGGTAGCCACAAAACCTGCTGTTGTGTGCAACTGCTTTATGTATGAATGGTTACTTGATTCAAACACCATGAGTACTCGGATTAGACTCAATATCCCTACACAAATTAAAGAATATTGTAATAAAAACCATACCATTGGTCAATTGGAAAAGCCATTCAATGGATTCACCCTAAGGAACTTTGGAACAAAATGTTGTATGTACTACAAGCACTAGAAGACCTACGGCCTCAACCAGAAGGAGAAAAAACCTCCTTACAACTCGACCCCTTAAAGGAAAATTTGGTATATGTCAGCTGTGCTCTCGGCGAAGCTCAAAGGAACAAATTGATCAAGTGCTTAAAAACCAACAAGGATCTTTTTGCCTAGTCCGTCGCGGATATGCCTAACATTGACCCCTTAGTGGCCTGCCATCGTCTCACAACAAATCCAGAGGCAAGGCCAGTGGTGTAACGTCTCGAAAAATACTTCTAAAAAACATTGCGGAAAAATGGGTAAATATTTTTTTTTGAAATGAATTATATAAAAATTGCCTCTTTTTCAAACATTCCTTTTCCGGGACATCACTTTAAGTAACTCGAATGCGGAAAATCAACTTATCGTTATCGAATGATAACTTAACCTGATTCACAATTTCCTGAATAATACGATGTATATAATCGGTTAAGTCATAGTCAATTCATACAGACTAGGTCAGCAAAGGCGGAAACTACATCGCAACTAACATATACAAAATCAAAAGAAACACAGCCCCCCACCAAAAACAAAAAGGGGACATCGACTGGCGCACAAGCTGACTCAAAAGATTCCAGGAATGTTAGACCCCCCACTCGCGTCCTCCTCCTCTTCCGAGTCAGACACGAGGTCGATCACCTCCACCGAGCACTCTACGTTGACGAGCTCAATGACCTCGTCCTCCTCCTCCTCTTCCTCCTCTTCCTCCTCTTCCTCCACTTCATTATGCCATAACCCATCGGCATAATTCGGAGGGGATGACATTCTCAAAACAGGAGCCTTCTTGTAGGGACCTCCTCCAAGACCACTGCTCCTCTTGGCTCTACTGGATGACAGAACATCCAAACAATCTGGCCACTCGGCATGGACTTACTCAGAATATCTAATGAACATAAATTCATTGACGGCGTGGACTTACTCAGAATATCACACTCGGACATAATATATACTTTAACATATAATTCATCATTTATCATTTACATCATGAAGAAATACATGAATTACCATTTATTCCACCAATACCAATATATCAAGTAATATAATCAACATTCTACTCATAACCATATCACATGCATAAATGTAGGAATACACAATGCTTGTAACTCACATGTGGGAATTCACTTCCACAATCATAATGTATGCATGATAAGTCATGATTATCCACCTTACACCAATATCCATCCAACATCCTAATTGGAAATAACCGAGAGTACATGTCCCATACCAAGGCTCTTTGTACGCACCCGAAATAACATATCCTCGCAAGAAATTAAAAATAGATCGATCGGTTCCCTCAGGAACAGTCCTACCCGGACCTAGGTCGTACAAATGCTTTCTAGGCATCCCTCTCATCGATCTTGAATGCAATCAAGGGGTTGTCAGAGATTGCCTAGTTTGGCCTGTGAGAACTGTCCGATCCAACAGGGTACCTCCTCAGGAATACAAGGGACTCGTCTCTCCCAGACTCTCCCTCAAGACATTGTTGGCAAATCACCGTCCAATCAGTGCCGTCCCTGCCCTCAAGACATTGTTGGTGAATCACCGTCCAATCAGTGGCGCCCCTACTTACATCACGGTGCTCTAAGTCATCCCGTATATTTCCTCTCCACTACTTCATGGTCACAATGCAATGCCAAATGCAAATGTATTAATCAAACACATGATCGGCCCATCCTTAAGCCATCTCTCGACAAGGAATGCTTCTCGTGGGACCCGATAGTACGTCAACTGTACATGCTCAAGGTAACATCTCATTCACTACAACCCATCACCGAATAATCCTGGACGATCAAATGACCATGTCTCTTACGGTCGGTCGGTCGTTGTTTCATGATATCATGTATCCTTACTAGGGTACCCCCCTAGTTCACGACCTCAAGTCGGGTACTTGCCTAACAATGCATAAACGTAAACAATGCTTTCACACTTTTGTGGAGTCACGTTTCTCATCTGAGCCACGATCTCATTCCACAACTTTTATATCACAACACACCCTACCCGGGTTCATCGCATTGTTCACAACATCATCTTATTTCAATCTTTCCACACTGTCCCTCACCAAAGCAGGGACTAGTCGCCCAAGCGACAATTCATCTTTAAATCTCAAATAAACTGAAGTCTTCCTCGCTCAGGCGAAGGTACTATCGCCTAAGCGAGAGAGTTCCAAGGGCTCATTAAAATCTCGGGCATTCTAGCCCAAGCGAGATTCTGTCGCCCAGGCGAGGGAATTCCATAACCAAAACTTCCCCTCGCCAAGTCCCTCGCCCAAGCGAGAGGGACTTAGATTCTGTCACCCAGGCGAGGGAATCCCAGAACCAAAACTTCCCCTCGCCCAAGCGAGACTGTGCTCGCCCAGGCGAGAGTTTCTTGCCCAAGCGATAGGGACTTGGACAAAATACCAATTTTGCCCTTTTCGCCAACCGAAACACATTTAAACATGGTTTTTCAAACACCTGCACACAGAAAAGTTCCCAACAACGTTCAACACATTTCATCAACAATCATATATATTCAAAAGCATTAAAACATATCTTAAAACCCAAGTTAACCCCAAATCCTTTGAGATGGTTTAGAGGATCCGGGTGTCATATTCGGACACCACTATGTCACGATGTGTTCTCTCTCACCTTAATGAAGCGTGCTATACGAAATCACTATGGTTCGGTTGGGGTGCAAGGTTCAAATGCCGGAAATCTTCGTAACTACCATAATAAAAC
>NC_032013.1:14850874-14917819 GCF_001865875.1 Lupinus angustifolius | reverse complement strand
TGTTTTAGAAAATTTCAACGGTTGAATATGTTCTTGACATACTCATGAACAACGTACTTCAATATCATCAACATCCATTGGTTAAATGTGAAGAGATTGAAGATTGCAAGAAGAAGAAAATGAAGAAGAAAAGATGATGAGAGTAACTTACTCTCAAATCTTCAAATTGCCAAATTTTTGCAAAGTGTTAGTGCATGAGGATACATGGGTATTTGTAGAGTTGTGGGGTGGGAGAAATCTGATTTCTAAACCCATTTCCCAAGGCAATCTAGCAAATCCAAGAGGGTGAGTGAATCATGGGTTAAGTGAGTGATTTAGGGGATTTGGTGCTAGTAAATCAAAGCATTAATGAGTGAAATCTATAAGATTTAGTAGGTAGATTTTGTGAAGTGACTCATGTGACGCGACGACTTCGGAAAAACGTGCGCGATTAAAACCATGCTCGAGTATTGTCGGTCAATATTTGAGTAGCCAAAAATGATCGCCCGATTTTACTTTACTGTTGGAACTTCGAATTTCTGCATTCCGAGTGAAAATATTTTAGAAAATAGTTATGGACCAACTCAGGGTCTATCTCGACTCGAAATGTGATTACGAAACCAACCGCGCGATCGGAATTCGATTCTGAGTTACAGAACTCAAAAACTACTTTTTGAGCCGTACCGGGTGAGATTCGACATCGACAGCGGTCCGAAACCGACTGTCTCCGAAAATTATGAAATTTTTTACCACCAAATTGGAAATAGAATTACAAGACTAAAACTCAACTAGAGTTTCGTCTAATTCTTTACCGAAAATTCCCAGAAATTCATTTTCGATAATATAATTAATAAAAATATTAATAAAATCTTATAATTCAAAATCGTAAAATTCGTGGTGTTACAAGTGGTCCAGAAAAAAGAAAGATGGGCGCTGAAAGAATATCTGAGGTTAAGCAAAAGATCTCAAAACCACTAGAGGCCGGCTCTATCCGAGAAATAGCTTACACCACATGGTTGTCCAACGTCGTGCTAGTCAGAAAACCATATGGAAAGTGGTGAATGTGTGTGGATTATACAGACCTGAATAAAGTGTGATCAAAAGATCCATACCCCCTCCCAAACATTGATCATCTTGTAGGCAATCTCTATGGGTACCAATTTCTGTCATTTATGGATGCTTATACGGGATATAATAAGATCCCCATGTACCCCCCATATCAAGACAAGACCGCCTTCATTACACCCAAGGCGGCTTACTGTTACACAGTCATGCCATTCAGTCTGAAGAATGCGAGGGCCACATACTAGAGAATGATGAACACCATTTTTGGAGATCATATTGGAAGAAACATGGAGGTCTATATGGACGACATGATCGCCAAGAGTTTACCAACAAAAGATCATGTCACTATCCTAAATGTCGTCTTCGGTCGATTGTGCAATTTTAATATGCACCTCAACCCAGAAAAGTGTACATTCGGAGTCGAAGCCGACAATTTCTTGGGATTTATGTTAACAAGTCGGGGTATTGAAGCCACCCCATCAAAGTGCCAAGAAGTTATAGACATGCGCAACCCAAGATTAGTGAAGGAAGTCCAACATCTCAATGGACGGTTGGCGGCCTTGGCCAGATTTCTTCCTACATCTGCCAAAAATTCCCTCCCCTTATTCCAGCTCCTAAAAATGAGCAACACTTTTACTTGGTCGGAAGATTGTGAAGCAGCTTTCCAAACTTTCAAACAATACCTAACTCCTCCTCCCATGCTTTCTAAGCCTACACCCGTTGAGACATTGTATGTCTACTTAGCTGTAACAGACGGGGCCGTAGCAACCACTCTAATTAGAGAGAGTGAAGATGGTCAGCACCCAGTATACTTCACCAGCAAGGCATTACAAGGCCTAAAGCTCAGGTATCAGAAGTTGGAAAAGGTCGCCTACGCCCTCTTGATGGCAAAACGATAGCTACAACAATATTTTCAATTCCACCCCATGATGGTCAGAACCAATCAACTTATCTGCCAGATTTTATACAAGCCTGAGCTAGTCGGGCAGATGATTTCCTAATCTATTGAATTGTCGCAATTTGATATACGGTACGAACCCATAACGACTATCAAAATCCAAGTCCTGTCTGATTTCGTTGCCGAATTGATCACACAATTGGGTAATTCTGAGTAAATATGGACTATCTATGTTGACGAATCATCCAAACCACGGGGCAGCGGAGTAGGGGTCCTATTAGAAAACAGCCAGGGGATGACCATTGAGCACTCACTAACATTCACATTTCCGACATAAACAGAATATGAAGCATGCATTGTCGGGTTACAGTTGGCCAGATAAATCAGGGCAGAAAGGTCTCCATATGCAATGATTTCCAACTTGTAGTCTCTCAGATTACGGGGGCCTATCAGACAAAAGATGTGTTACTCGGGAAATACCTCGCCAAGGTTAAGGAATTAATGGCCAAGCTCGAAATAGCTTCCATCCAGCATGTCCAAAGGGAGCAGAATATCCGGGCTGACATTTTCTCCAAACTAGCAAGCACGAAGAACCCGGGTAACAACAAATTAGTGATTCAAGGGACAATTCTGCAGCCAAGTGTCATAGCCGTCGAGCAAACACATATCCCAGACGACTGGACCGACCCAATATCAGGTACTTATCCAACAACGATTTCCCAGCGGATCAGAAGGATGGACAAAGATTCTTCAGGTATAGTTCGTGGTTCACCATAATAAAAGGTTGTTATATCGCCGAGGATTTTCTACTCCTATGCTTAAAAGTCTCGACCCCGATAAGGCTCGATATGTCCTCCAAGAAATCCAAGAAGGGAGTTGTGGTCATAACCTCGGCGCAACATCACTTACCAAGAAGATACTCCGAGCCGAATATTATTGGCCGGCCATGGACAAAGATGCCACTGAGTTTACCAAGAAGTCCACAAGGCCCGTCCTGAAGAGCTAACTACAACAATGACCCCAGATGGGGTATGGACATTATGGGACCATTTCCACCAGCAACCGGACAACTTCAATTTCTGATAGTGGCGATCGACTACTTCACTAAGTGCATTTAAGCTGAACCCATATCCAACATCATGGCGGTCAACATCCGGATGGAAGCGGCTAACAAATGGTCAGGTGGAAGCGGCTAACAAAGTCCTCCTTCGTGGGATAAAAAGAAGATTACAAGAAGCCAAGGGATTATGGCCGAAACAGTTACATCATGTCCTATGGGCTTACCATACAACTCTTGACTCCACCACCGGGGAATCGACTTTCAACCTTACTTATGGGTCCGAGCCTATGACCTCAGTGGAGATCGGCGAACCCACTTGGCGGATAGTACACTTTGATGAAATGACCAACTCGACCATCTTGAGGCACAACTTAGATTGGATCGAATAGAAGAGAGACCGAGCCAGAATCAGAGAGACCATCGTCAAAAGAAGAGCCACCGAAAAATACAATAGACCGGTGGTACCATGAGACTTTAAAATAGGCAGCTTATTACTCAGGATGGCTGACATCGGAAAAAAACAGGCAAACTAGCACCCAATTGGGAAGGGCCATACCAAGTAACCAGGGAAAGAAATCCCCATACTTGGAATGCGACAAACCTACGACAATTTTTCGCTTGGAAACGTAAATTCGTGTCAGGCCTTTAACAAGGTGTTATTCCAATGTCTTAACAAGTCCTCTTGGTCGCCAACAATATAACCCCAGAGGCATAGGTCAGTCCACCTCTGGCGGCGATTCACTATACAAACCCAAGGCAGGACCAAGTCCACTTGGTCGCCAACAACATAACCCTAGAGGTGTGGGCCAGTCCCCCTCTGGCGGCGATTCACCATACAAACCCAAGGCAGGAGCAAGTCCTCTTGGTCGCCAACAATATCACCCCAGAGGCATGGGCCAGTCCCCCTTGTTGGCGATTCTCCATACAAACCAATGGCAGGAGCAAGTCCTCTTGGTCGCCAACAATATAACCCCAGAGGTGTGGGCTAGTCCCCCTCTGGTGGCAATTCACTCTACAAACCCAAGCCAGGACCAAGCCCTCTTGGTCGCCAATAATGTAACCCTAGAGGCATGGGCCAGTCCCCCTCTAGCAGCTATTCACTCTACGAGGCATGGGCTAGTCCCCCTTTGACGACAATTTCAATAGTTAATGGGTATTTCATTCTCATTCAAGTTCAACAAAATATTAAGCCGATCAAATATTACTTAATGAGTATTCCATATTCTCATTCAAGTTTAATATCAGTTCATCGGTTATTCTCATTCAAGTTCAACAAAATATTAAAACGAGCAACTGTTACTCAATGGGTATTCCACATTCTCATTCAAGTTTAATATCAGTTCACTGGTTATTCTCATTCAAGTTCAGCAAAATATTAAACCAAACAACTGTTTCTTAATGGGTATGTCACTCTCATTCACATTTAACAACATTTTAACCGAGAAATCGTTACTTAATGGGTATTCCACATTCTCATTCAAGTTTAATATCAGTTCATCGGTTAACATATCATTCTCATTCAAGTCCCATATCTTAATAATGATATTCGGTCAACCCTCACTTCAACACCGATTAGAGTGTAAGCCAGATCTTCCTGATTATCCGGCATATTATTTATCCGAATGGTTGGGTAGTTGATTTGATTATCCGGCTGATTAGCTATCCGAATGGTTGGGTAGTCGATTTAATTTTATCCGACCGATTAGTTATCCAAATGGTTGATTAGTCGATTTATTTACTCTGGTCAACAAGACATTACTAGTGCAGAAACGAAATAACATGGTAGATAAAATAACAAAGGTCTTCATTGAAAATGAGAAATTACAAGTGAAGAAGCAAAATGAAAACAACTAAACCTAATTCCGCCGACCACCTCTCGTCAGAACTAGAAGGGTAACGAGTCCTTCATCTTATCAACACCGAGCTCGCCCTCTAGGGTAACCCGAGCATCTATCCTAGTCCAAGACTAGTCAGCATCACGATAAACTAAGCCGACCTGGGCAAAGGCATTATCCCAGCCAGCATTAGTCGCCCCATCAACATCATCCTCCAGCTTCAGGTAGGCAGCCTTCAGGCCATCAAGCTCCTTATGCACCCGGGCGTTCTCAGCCAGAGCTTGCGCCTCCCATTTAGCGGCACCCACGTCTACCTTAGCCAGCATTTCCGCTTCTGGGGCATCATTCAATAGGAGGGACACCGTAAAGAGTTGCTCAGCAACCGAAATGTTATGAGCCTCCAAGTTCTGCACAACTTCAGCATGCTTCTCTTTCAACTCATGAAGCTCACCCGAATGAAGCTTTTGAAGGTTGGCCAAAGCATTTTCCCCGACCTGGGTGGCGAGCACTCCCTCACCTTCAAGGTATTTGGCGACTAAAGCCAGCATAACCCCAGCCTCCCAGGTCCTCCTCAGTAGGTCCACTAGGGGTACCCCATCCATAACATCCTTCACCCACAGGTTGACCAAACCCTCTTCAACGATCCCGGGAATGTTGTAAGTAGTCTTAAGGAGGAGGGGGCTGAACTTACCCTTGCCATAAGACTTGCCCGACTGTGTGCCCTCCTCCGAGGCTGCTTCATGAGGGCTATCAGGCTACTTAGTAAGGTCAACCGATTGACCAAAGGCAGATTTAGGAGGCACCATTGTGATGGGAGTTGGCTAGTCCATAGTGGCCCCATCCGAACCGCTTGCCTGGGAAGTTTCCCTTCGAGGAGTAGAAGGGGGACCCTCAACCCGGGTAGGTAGACTCAGCCTGAGACACTTGCTGCTTTCAGCGTCCTTCCTCTTAGCAGTTGCCCACTTTAGAAGCCTGCTTCAGTCTGCCTGACCCCCCAAAGCCACTTCTGAAAGAAACAAACGAAAAAAGTCAAATAAATGCCAACAAATGCAAACAAGATATAGATAGTCGGACACACACTAACTGCCTCCTCGAAGACTTGGTCGCGCTAAACCAGTTTGTAGAAAAGGATTGAACGACCCTCTTCAAGCCAGGCTAACATCTCATCTGCCACCCTCCTCTCCTAATCATCCAACTGATCATAGGAGAAACCAAAGGAGTTGGTCGGCACCTGATGAATCCCCCCATTCCAAGAAAAGGGAAAAAGAGGGACGTTGCCATGACCATACTCCCAGGTATGACAGGTCCTCCGAGCCTCGACACGAAATAGCCGCCCTTCAATTTCTTCACAGAACCCTCAAAGGGAAGAAATAGAGCCCGCTTGTTCTGGGACTAAAGAGACGTCCACTCACGACGCCCAACCTAAGCCTCATCTTTATTGGAGCTATGTGTCACCTGGAACATCCAAAAGAATAACTAGAGCCTGCAAGGCTCCTCCATGACCTCAGAGAAAAGTTTAAATGCCCGAATAAAGCCCATGAGTTGGGGTGCAACTGAGAGGGGGCCACCTGAAGGTGCTGCAACACTTCAGTGTACCACCCCTCAAAGGGGATTTTCACCCCTATCTAGCGTCAGACTTGCTCGTACATGTAAAAACTTCACCTATTTTATGTCTTAAATATGATGTCCCGACAAACTCGCTCTTGAGTATTGGGAGCGTACCACTGGATATCATTATTCGGTCGTGTCAGCACCTCTATCACTGGACGTACATCTAATGGGAAATAAGATGGGGTTCCCCAAACCTCTTGATCGACCCACTAACAGCAGCACTCAGTACCCGTCATGTGCTCCAGGATCATAAACTGATCTGCCCGATCAGCAAAATTTTGCCCCATAGTAGACTTGTCATCAGAAGTAGTTTCAGAATCTGAGCTGGACATATTATCCAAGATCGGACAACACTTCTCTGAGAAAGTCGCCCGGTCAATCAAGGCGGCCCCATGCTCGGCCTTTTTCTCCCTTAGATCGCGCAGCAAGGCCGACAGGGATAGCTAGTTACATCACTACCAAGAGGAATGACTACTAACCAGGGCGGCAACGCACTGGGCTCGTTGGCGACAGCGACGAGTTATGTTAGTAAAACTAGGTGGAGGCCCAGATAAGACCTCCACCTCATCAGGGATTGAATCCCCGCCTAACGATGCCATAACTGCTTAGAATGTTATTAAAAAAAGCAAAAGAGAGAAAAAAGTTACTGAGTTAATGGAAGTAAAAGATTCTTGAAGAAAATCGAAGGTCAAATTCAAACAATGCGTATGCTCGGCAGGAGACAATTTCTTAGAAGGCAAAGTGAAGAAGAATGAAGAAGGGAACCCCTATTTATAGAGAGGGACCAAAGCCCAGACCTCCCCAAGGGCCATCCACCTGTTCAAAATCACTCGAGGACAATCTAATAGTGACATAGAAACCTAGGCAACATAACTGAAACGAACAGACGCGTCGATCTATCGTTCCAGTTTCAGACGAAACGCCAAACATCCCTGCACGTGTCTAATAAAAAACCCCAATCCATCACGACCTACCCCTATACCTACCTAGAAGTCGTACCTCTATCCCATCGCGCCAAATTAGAACATTATGATCCAAGTCTATCAGTCCCGTTATACCCGCGTTGCCAACCCCATAGACTCTACTAGATGGTCGTCTCTAACCGGCCTAGTAGACTGGTGGCAACTATTCCAGCCCGGTTATACCCACGCTGCCAACCCCATAGAATCTACTAGCGCGGTCGTATCTGACCGGCCTAGTAGACTGGAGGCAACTGTTCCATCCCGGTTATACCCACACTACTAACCCCATAGAGTCTACTAGCCCGGTCGTCTCTGATCGGCCTAGTAGACTGGAGGCAACAATTCCAGTCCCATCATACCCGCGTTGTGAGTCCGGTATCCCCGGGCTACCCCCTTCTTCCCGAGTATCCCATGGAGTACTCTACATGTCCCCTTCGTTCGCCCAGATGGGTCCACCAATGGAAGATGCAATAAATGCTCCTGACACGATATTAAGACCTTTAACATGCTATTTAATGTACCTCATGCATACTATTTAATGCACTATTGACATATCATTTAATGCGCCACTGACTCGCCATCAATGTCAGGAAACAAACCACCTGTCACTCCGCTTGAACATTCTACCTGACCCTGACATATCGACAACGGGAGATCCGCAGGTCAAGCAAGGACAACCAGAGTATGTTCCTGGTACCCATTTAAAGCTAGCCAATGACCAGATGCCATTTCAACACTTCTTAAGCTCTATAAATAGAAGAGACCAAACATAGATTATAATTAATTCTCATTCTCTCATTTATTTCTACACTTATTGCTCTAACTTCTCTCTTATTTACTCCCTTATCTCTCTAAAATACTCTACTGACTTGAGCATCGGAGAACCTTTTTGGGTACCTCCCTCTACGGGTCTAGATGACAATCCGACCAAGTTACCTGATCTCCTACATTCTACCGACCATCCATCTTCAGCTTCTGACCATCCATCATCAACTTCCGATCATCCACTCTTAATAGTAAGGAACAAATAGTAAAGAGTATCTTATATTCATTCTAATTATTGTCATGCATTATAGTTATGGGAATAAAATATCTCATAGTATGAGGAGATAACTCATCTACTTAAACCAATTAGATACTAACACATGTCCCTCATTTTAATATTTTAAGTTTTCATTCTTTATCTTTTGCTTTTCTGAACATTTCAACAGTTATTTTCTTCTCCCACCAGAAACATGGTTTTCATGAATCTTGTTCATTCATTCTATCATATTCTTACATAGTGACATTTCTTCTTCTATCTCCTTATTGGGTCCCACAGGGCTTTGTAACTCACCTAGAGGGTAGTGAATAGGTGATATGGTACACAATTATTGTTGCTCGTTAAGAAAACAAATTATACAAATTCACTCACTGTTTAATCAATTAACACCAGTTATAAACGATTAACTCGTCCTACAGATAATCGATTATCTAAACAACCTAATTGATAATTCAGTTCTTGTCCTATGAAAACAATTTTCTTTTATCTCCAAAATTACCAAGATTCAACTAAACTTATATGCACTTCTTTTAGATGATAAAGAACAGTAAATGCACAAAACAAAATATGCAAATAACTCATAATGGTATGCATGTTCAAGTGAAGTAAATCATGTAATACGGAAATGTAAAGAGTTAAGGGTTGAGAAGAATGAGACAGAAGTTTTACCATGGTTTGTTTGCAAGTCCACTTGCAAACTACCTCCAAGCCTCCCTTTTTTATCTTGTGAGATTTTTTCACTATGGAAATTATATGTTATTTTACAAACAAAATTCCAATATTAAGAAACAAGACACTCCTTTCTTGGAACCTATGAGCCTCTCACTTTGGTTTGATTGACTACTCAACTTGCTTACTCAGATACTCACACCTTTTGCAACTCTAGCCCCAGTCTCTGTTTCCCTCGAACTAAGACCTCTTACCCTCGTGAAGACACTTACCTAACCACATCTAGGTTTTCCTACACTGATTCTCTTTCAATGGTGATACTAAACACAACAAGAGAATATGTTTATGCTTTGCCTAAAAATATTTCAAGTTATTGATGCACCTATATGTGCAGAATAATCACTCTTCTTGAATCTAAGAACCCTCTACAAATCTCACAACTCAGAATACAGAAAATGTGAGATGCAAGGTTTCTTTTTACAAAACATTTGACAATGAAGCTCTTTTGAGATCTTTCTAAAGATTCTCCCTTTTCTCTTCTTCAAAAGAACACTTTGGAAATCTCTCTAACGATATGAAAGTGAAAGAGCAATGATTTTTAGAACAATGTGAAATCTGTTTTTTATGTATCTGTTCTAACTTCTATGAAAATATGTTCATGTATGTTATTGAGCAATATGAAAAACATGGGTTAATATATAATTTTGTTTGCAATTAATCGATTATCAATAAATTTAATCGATTAACAATTCTTTAAAATACTAGAAACCAGAAATTGTAACAACCTTTAATCGATTAATCCCATACTTAATCGATTAACGGATTTCCAAGATTTCAATGCTTAATCGATTAAAATATCTCTTAATCGATTAAAGGTTTCTCAAAAAGATATGAACCTTCTACATGATTTGTAAAAGTATGATGCATGCCTTTGAATGATATATGATTTAAAACTCCTTTTAACCACAATAGAATCGTATGATCATGTATGTATGCATATAAGTCTCATTTTAGTTATGATTGACATTAGATTTCATCCTAGAATGGACTCTTCCTAAGAAAAAATCTTAAGATCTAATACAGATATAAAAACACTAAGCCTCTAAATCATCTTGAATGCTTTAGCTTGTGCGAACTTGAGTCTTGACTTTGTTGTTGACTTTGTTGTTTGTTGATTTGTTCAACCCTTCAAGCTTGTCCTTGATATACAAGCTTTGTTGTCGATATTTGTCTTTATCAAACTCTATCTTTTATCAACCTTTGTATTCATCAAAAGAAGTTTTACCATGGTTTGTTTGCAAGTCCACTTGCAAACTACCTCCAAGCCTCCCTTTTTTATCTTGTGAGATTTTTTCACTATGGAAATTATATGTTATTTTACAAACAAAATTCCAATATTAAGAAACAAGACACTCCTTTCTTGGAACCTATGAGCCTCTCACTTTGGTTTGATTGACTACTCAACTTGCTTACTCAGATACTCACACCTTTTGCAACTCTAGCCCCAGTCTCTGTTTCCCTCGAACTAAGACCTCTTACCCTCGTGAAGACACTTACCTAACCACATCTAGGTTTTCCTACACTGATTCTCTTTCAATGGTGATACTAAACACAACAAGAGAATATGTTTATGCTTTGCCTAAAAATATTTCAAGTTATTGATGCACCTATATGTGCAGAATAATCACTCTTCTTGAATCTAAGAACCCTCTACAAATCTCACAACTCAGAATACAGAAAATGTGAGATGCAAGGTTTCTTTTTACAAAACATTTGACAATGAAGCTCTTTTGAGATCTTTCTAAAGATTCTCCCTTTTCTCTTCTTCAAAAGAACACTTTGGAAATCTCTCTAACGATATGAAAGTGAAAGAGCAATGATTTTTAGAACAATGTGAAATCTGTTTTTTATGTATCTGTTCTAACTTCTATGAAAATATGTTCATGTATGTTATTGAGCAATATGAAAAACATGGGTTAATATATAATTTTGTTTGCAATTAATCGATTATCAATAAATTTAATCGATTAACAATTCTTTAAAATACTAGAAACCAGAAATTGTAACAACCTTTAATCGATTAATCCCATACTTAATCGATTAACGGATTTCCAAGATTTCAATGCTTAATCGATTAAAATATCTCTTAATCGATTAAAGGTTTCTCAAAAAGATATGAACCTTCTACATGATTTGTAAAAGTATGATGCATGCCTTTGAATGATATATGATTTAAAACTCCTTTTAACCACAATAGAATCGTATGATCATGTATGTATGCATATAAGTCTCATTTTAGTTATGATTGACATTAGATTTCATCCTAGAATGGACTCTTCCTAAGAAAAAATCTTAAGATCTAATACAGATATAAAAACACTAAGCCTCTAAATCATCTTGAATGCTTTAGCTTGTGCGAACTTGAGTCTTGACTTTGTTGTTGACTTTGTTGTTTGTTGATTTGTTCAACCCTTCAAGCTTGTCCTTGATATACAAGCTTTGTTGTCGATATTTGTCTTTATCAAACTCTATCTTTTATCAACCTTTGTATTCATCAAAATCTATGTGAGGCATGCTTGCATACATAATCTGCTCATTGATGTACGCTTGCATCTTCACTCCTCAACTAGTCTCTTTTTTTCTCAAATAAGGTATTATTTCCACTCTCATTCTTTGTTTTTTCATTTGGATCCTCATCAATAATATTTATTCTTTTGCAATTATTGAAGAAGTGAAGTTTTTACAAAATTTCTAAGCCAGTTACAAAATTTGAGTGTGAAGTAAATAAATTTTATTACCCATTAAAGCCTTGCCCATCATTTCTCAAAAATGTATTTTTTGTGATCTTCTTTCATCAAGTGCAGCACTATGCTATTCCCTTTCAAGTTTCAATTAAAACCTTACCTTTTTTGGATGGCTTTACTATTCAAAATTTGAGGTTCATGGGGGAAGTAAATTCTATGAAATATAAACATAAAATTGGTTTTGGTTTATTAGAATGATTAAGAAAAAGGTGGTGGGAGATGGAGAATTCGGGAAAAGAAGTAATAAAAACGAATAATAATGATATAAAACGAAAGCTTTAGAAGAGGGGAGTGTGGAGCTTGGATCCCAACTCCTCGAGCTGAAAGTGAAAATTTTGATTCTGATTGTGAGTCATCAATTGAATATGAATGAATGAGAAATGAAGGAGAGCTAAGAAGTGATGATTGAATGAGAAATGAAGGAGAGCTAAGAAGTGATGATTGAATGAGAAGTGAATGTGGGGTTATCTGAGGGGATTAGAAGTGAATGTGGGTTTTTCTGAGGGGATTAGAAGTGGAGGAGGATTTCTCTAAGGGGATTAGAAGTGAATGGGGGTTTTTCTGAGGGGATTAAAATTCATTAACAAGTCTTCTTCAATATCTGGATGTAATAGGTAGCAACTATTAATCTTCAATATGATAACTCAAATTATTGTTCATCACTTCAGCTATAATAAAATTTAATCTGAAATGAAATATACTCATAAGATAAAGAATTTAAAACAAATGAAGTATGAAATACCTTCATCGTCAGACTCCATTTCATTCAAAATAGTAGCATTTATTGTGCGAGACATGAATTCATATTTCCTAAAAATATTCAAAAAAAAAAAAATGATACCATAAAATACATTACATGGTATAAGATATTAAATATGAATTAACACTTTAACATCTTAAAACTTTACCAGCATTCTCAGTAGATCATAACCAACTTTTAGCACACACCAAACTTCAAACGTAGTCCAATTAAGTCGAATATGACGAGGGCCCAATATTTGACCACTTGTATCGAAGGTAGATTAAGAAGGTACAATAGAAATAGGAATAGCTAACAAATCTTTTGCAATTGCTTGAAGTGTTGGATACATGATTCCATTTGTCTTCCACCAATTTAAAATATGAAAATCTTGTGTCCTTTTTATAATATCCTCCTCCAAGTAATGATCCAACTCAGATTTAACATTTAAGCTTCTAGTTTCTCTTCTCTTCTCAATAAAAACATCATATTCATCCAAAGATTCATCATTAGTACAGTTCTATCTAACAATAGAGATCTTTCACTAGATATTTTACTTTGTTGATAATCAAACACCAAATCATAACACAACTCTCAGATTTTGCTAACTTGTGTACATACCTCATGGTTATACAACTTATAAAAATTAAATTCAAGAAATGTCATTTTATATCTAGGATCCAAAACTTTAGCAACTCCCATAATATCATGAATCAGACTCCATAACCTTTCAAATTTACCCATCATCTTCTTTGCCATCCTTTTAATGAACTCATTTGAGGAGTTCCTCCATTATCTTATTTATAACTTAACATGATAAATCTTAGGAAAATATATGTTGGCAGCTGGATATTTAATACCAGAAATTATCTCAGTTATGGAATTAAACAATTGTATTCGCTCAAAAACATCCTCTGCAAATTGCCATTGTGAATTACTTCGAAAACAAATGTATTAAGTGTCACACTATCTTAACCGATTAAATACATCCTTAAACTTCTAGTGTAAAGAACTTGCAATTGTTTAGTAGTCTCCTCAACAAATTTTCCAATCGCTACTTATCCTTGATTTTTGGAATCATAACACCATTTGTACTACAATTATCTAGAGTAATAGTTGACGAATGTTCCAATCCATAAAGCATTCTACCAGCGCATGAGAACGTATATCACTAGTATGAGGGGCAGGAACATAAATAACCCTAAAATAACAATACTCACATTCAATGGCAAAGTTCAAGAGCAAAATATAAAATACAATATTTGTAATATAACACAATATTGAGTTATAAAATATAATTACCTCAATACTCAACTTTGTAGAGTCCAAGAGAAATCAATATAGTGAGTTGTGACCGCCATATACCCCCTCTTTTGATTCCTTGAAGTCCACATATTTGAGGTAATAGCTACTCTTCCTTCATGATTATCTAGCATTTGCATTGTACTTTTCTCTCAAAATCATATACTTTGAATATCTCCTTCTTTATATTCTTTTGAGAAGGAACTTTAAACAATGATTGGAGGGAAGCCGAGTACCTCATAAAACCAACGTGATCCACTATTGATAAGAATTGCATTCGCAAGCTCCCTTTTTGTATTTTCCGCATAATAAGTTCCAACTCCCAACTCTTGCTCACTTTGTGAGGCTTTAGGCATTATTAATGACTTCCCTTTGTCATGACCTCTCGTCATAATATATTTTTGAACACAAAACTCCATATGGTTGTGCAAGTGTTTTGTTGCATTCCTTCAACTTTCGCCTAGTTGTTTATTACAATATTTGCATTCAACCTTGTCAACTCCATTCACTTTAATCTTTTGAAAATGCTCCCACATTATACTTCTATGTTTCTTTGGTGGTGGTTGTGTTGTTGATTCTGTATTATCATCTTGTCCAACATGAGATTAAGAAGGCTCATGTGTAGGATTAGAAGTACTTTCCACATTTACTTGATGCAAACTTTCTTGTGAAACTTGTTTGGTACTAGCAACATTCATATTTGTTGTATTCACTAGATCAATTCTACATAACAAAAGAAACACAACAAACACGAGTTAGAAAAGTGCATATTGTATATTAGCAGACAACATAGCAGAGCATGTGGACCGCCTAGCTTGGAACCACACACCTGACCAGATCAGCAAGCACCAAGTCACATCACCATTAGAACGGTCAAAGCTGCTCAAGCAGATAACTTAGCGGTGCCACATAAGAGCTTGGTAGTGTGCACCCAACAACTTGGTCATGTTGACTTAGCCATCAAGCAACCATGACCTCATGCATGACCTCACTCCAAGTAGTATCCATAGGCTTTTCAGAGGAAGCTCACAATAGCTGGACTAGTAGCTCACAACTAGCTTGGGTGACTCAGCCCCAAGCAGGTGACTAAGCTGCTTGGCCATGACCAAACCCATGCTAATGGGTTCGGTCAGCAGCTTGGTGGTCAAAGAGAGGAGCTTGGCGGTTGGTAGAAACTCCTATAAATAGGAGGCACCTCAAAGGCAAAGACATTCATTCATTCACATTCTCAAAGACTTCCATTCCTCACACTCTCTCTAAACCAAATTCTTCTCTTCTTCTTCTTGTAATTTTCTTGGAGAATTTCTACTCCAAAGTAGTTTAGGTAACTTTATTTTGTAGTTTTTTATTAATTCAAGAGGAGAAAGGAGATGGCAAATGAGATACAAAAACATAATTTTATACTCTCATTTCGGTGCAAAAAGCATCTCATCCTTGGATAGATGGCTCATGCTCCAATAAATTGACTTGGATTATGGTGTAATTTATTGTCCTTAATTTATCATCTTTTGAATTCAATTCATTTCAAGTTATTACTTTTGGTTAAGTTTTGATTCTTTATGAAGTTCTTAATGCGGTTTTAGCTTGATCACCTAAAACTTGATTTAAAGATTCAAAAATGCTTCTTCTTAAAGTGTTGACAAGCGAACTAAAAAGTATAATCTACACCTTCTTGCCACATTAAGCATCTATTTTAAGCAACTTATGTTCAAGGCTAAATAAAGTTAATGGAGCCTAAAGTAGGGTGTGACAACCTACTCCGACGTGTGACACTTAATTATTATTTAGTGCATTACATAAGGTTTGAAAATCATCTGATCATTTTAGGACACTAGATGAAGGATTTAGAAATGATGCGTGGAATTAACCAAAAGTATAACACATAACTTGTAATGTTTTCAAAATCAATTAAGTAGAGAAATAATTCCATAGTTCCAACTAATTTTCTCCTCAAGAATTTGTTCATATTAGTTATTTATGTTTACTTATTTGTTAATATTTCATAAACAAAACCAAATAAAAAGATGTTTAAACATTATTAGTAATATAACATGTTTAATAATGATCTATTATGAAATTCCTTGTGCTTGGACATAACCCTATTACTATACTACAATTGAATCTTGAAAGAGATGGAAATGTAAAATAGTAAAGAGTTAACTTATAAATTGCATTTGTTGTCAAAGAAAGAAACTTTGAATCAAAGTGAAATTTAATTCATAAATTGTATCTTTGTGAAAATGAAAAATACACATTCATAGGTGATCTAACTACTAACTTTTACTTTTTCTCCTTTATTTCACAACTAACATTTATTTTCTGTCATTATCACTTGTATTAAATTGCTAAATTCATAACATTATACCAGCGTTGGAATTAAGCCAACACAATCGAGATGGTATGAAAATATTAATAATTCAATAAAGCTAAGTTTTTTATTAAAGGGACATTCTTGAAACCATTATACCAGCGTTAGAATTTATTCCAACAAATTCGAGATGACGAGCAAAGAATCGACCTGTCATTAAATAAATCAATCAGAAACTTGCCTCAATAAAGCAAGCGAGAAAACTCTTTCAACAAATTGGCGCCGCTGGCGGAGAATTACTAATAATAGAAATTATTGTTTACTATACTATATTACTAATAATCTTGTATAAAAATATTTTTCTTCACTTTTGTACAAATTAATTTCAATTTGTACAAAAATATAAGTTACAAACTCATTAAATTCATGTCCTTTTCTTACTAATCTTTCTTCGGAAATAGACAAATTTCCTTTTTATTGTTTTATTTCAGGAAAATAGTTCAACATATCAACATGCAAATTGAAATAAACAATTTCATAAAGGAGTTTCAACAAAAGCTCAACAAAGCTCAACAAAGTGCACTATAAGTTACAAAAACTACCAAAACAATTGGAGGAACAACATTTATGGTGTCATGGTTGTGCCAATCAACAGTCAGTCTGTTTCGTCAATAACCACTAAGCATCTCACCAATATTAAAATAAACTAGAAGAAATACTAGAGCAATTCATGTAGACAATCGCCATGCATCAACAAATCACAAATGTTACTATTAAGAATATGGAGAATCAAATCAGACGCATAATTGAACATCACTCAGCAATTTTAGAGCATTGCAAAAGTATCACAACCAGAAGCGGAAAAACTGAAAGTGTGCATGTCAAGAGGAACACTTTGGAATCCTATCCTTATATGTCATGGTTTTGATGAGGACAACTTGTGCCTAAAAGAGCTTGAAGATCACCAACAAATCAACGTGCTCAAGTCTTTATTTTGGTACTAGGCTTAGACTAGATTCTAGTTTAAGTTGAGTCGAAGGCTTAGGGCACCTAATACATGTCTCATATGCATATATCTTTTAAATCATTTCATCCATGAGATATGTCATTCATAATATGTTCATGCATTACATAAATACATGTATATGTGCATTCTAGGCATAAAACTAAGTGTTAAACATGTATCATCTAAGTGCATAACGTATTTGATGCTTTGTATTTAAAAATACACATTTTAATTACTGTTAATCGATTAACCAATCATTTAATCGATTAACCCAACGATTAACCCAACTGTTGTGAAAAGTGGTTGCTACTGGAACACGTTTTTAAATGCTGTTAATCGATTAAGGCATCACGTTAATCGATTAACCTGACTGTTTGTTAAGTTGTTGGAACTGAAAAACAGAATCAGTTATAATTTTAAATCACGTTAATCGATTAAGATGGCATTTAATCGATTATCTGGGGTTCTGGACTGATTCTTTATAAACTGCGTTTTCAGAATTAATCTCATAAGTTGCATGTTGCATTTATTAGAGAGTTAGAGCATTTTACGTGTTAATTGTTGCATCTATTTGTTAAGTGCATTAGTGAGTTTAGAAATGAGAGATTCCTTGCTTTAGGATTGAGTGCATTTCATGTTATAATCTCTCATGTTTTCCCTCACATGTTCATGCATATTTTGATGCATTTTTCATGAAGTTTTATGATTCTGTAACTTCTGTTTTCATAACTAATACTTGTCATTTCACATGAGTTTGTGTTAGATGTGCATTAGAGTAAAGCCTTCATGTTGTATTTGAGCTTAGGAATAGCTTAATTTTACTCTTGTAATTCTTGAATAATTGTTGTAAAGGGAATCTCTTGGTGTCGTATCACCAGTAGAGATTGTGTGTTTCTTCATAGCTTAGAGTGTAAGAAAAGGAAAGAACGAGAGATTCTTTGGCTGGGGCTACGCCGAAAGAAACGTTTTCTTTATCGGTAGGAAGGGAGTCAAACCATTGAATAGTTTCTTTGATTTCTTGTCATTTGCTAAGTGTTGTAATTGGATAATGTGTTTGTAAATTACATTGATTCGATTATAGTGAAGGAAATCTCCCAAGTCAGCCGGGAGGCCTGGATGTAGTTTGCAGTGGACAGCAAACGAACCAGGATAAAAATTCGCGTTGCAGGATTTGTTTTCTCTCTCTCTCTTTACTGTTTTCAATCGATTAATTTGTATATCTGATTCAACTAATACATTCTGTTCATTTGTTGTACTGCAAGCTATTCTGATATACAAATTTGTAAGCTCTGTATTCGTTCTGTTATCGGTTATCTGTTCTGCATTTAATCGTTTCTGTAATTGCTTACTGGTTCTGTTTAATCGATTAATATTCCTGTGTTAATCGATTATACTGTTTCTATTAATCGATTAAAATAGTTTCTGTTTTAAAACTGTTTTTGTGTTAATCGATTAAGACTGTGCTTATAATCGATTATCCTTTTCTCCTTAATCGATTAAATAGGGTTGATTCAGCATTAAGTGTTGATTTGCGAAAAGCGGTAATTCTAACCGCGACACCTATTCAACCCCCCCCTTCTAGGTGTATTGTAACCACTGATACCTAACAAGTGGTATCAGAGCTAGTACGAAGTGCTAGCTCAACCGCGTATTCGTGATCCTAAAGGGAAAAGGAATGGGTTCTTCAAATCCATTTGGTGGTGATGGGTCATCCATTAATCGACCACCAATATTCAGTGGTGAAGGGTATGCCTACTGGAAAGTGCGCATGCAAATTTTTATTGAGGCCATAGACTCGGATATTTGGGAATCCGTAGTCAACGGCCCTTACGTTCCACAACATCTTGTGGACGATCAACCTAAAGATAAACCGAAAAGTTTATGGACCGATGATGAGCGCAAAAAGGTCCAGCATAACCTGCGCGCCAAAAACATCATCACATCGGCCCTATCATATGATGAATTCTTTAGGGTCTCGCAGTGCCATAATGCGAAAGAAATGTGGGACACTTTACAAGTGACTCACGAAGGCACTAGCGAAGTCAAGCGCGCAAGACTGAACGCGCTGACCCACGAATATGAGTTGTTTCGCATGTTACCAAGCGAATCAATATGTGATATGCAAAAGCGATTCACTCATATTGTCAACCATTTAGTTGCTCTCGATAAATCATTTGCTAGAGGTGAACTAACTAATAAAGTTTTGCGTTGTCTTGACAGGAGATGGCAACCAAAGGTGACTGCAATTGTTGAGTCTAAAGATTTAGATTCTATGCCTTTAGCTACTTTATTTGGAAAACTTCAAGAGCATGAAATGGAGTTGGGTCGCTTGACCATGAATGAAGAATCAGACCGGAAGAAGAAGAGCATCACTTTGAAGGCCACGACCTCCAAAGACAAAGAAGAGAAAATTGATGATGAATCTGATTCCGATCTAGATGATGAAACTATGGGTCTCCTAGTCCGAAAATTTAGCAAATTCATTAAAAGAAAAGGAGGACTCAAAAAGTTTCAAAAGAAGGAAGCGAAAGAGTCAACCAGTAAAGGCAAGAATAACAAGGATCGCTTCACTTGCCATGAGTGTGGAAAGGTAGGGCACATGAGGTTTCAGTGTCCAACCTACCTAAAGAAGGTTGATTCAGAGAAGAGCACTCCCAGGGACTTCAAATCCAAGAAAGCTTACATCGTTTGGGATGTACCTGAGGAGGAATCGACATCGAGCACCTATAGTGAGGAGGAGTCAGCAAAGCTGTGTCTGATGGCCAGATCTGACATCAATACAAATTCAGACTCATGCAAGGGCAATGATGAGGTATATTCTGACACCTCATCCACTTCGAATGATTCACCTCCTTATGATGTATTGTATGATGCTTATGTCGAGTTGCATGATGAATTAAAGAAATTGGCTAGAATTAACATTGATAGGAAAAGAATAATCCTGATAAACGAACAAAAAATAAGCCAATTACAAAAAGAATTAGATGAATTAAAACTGGAAAATGAAACTTTAGATCTCATCTATTCTTGTAGTTCATGTAACTGCTCTGCTAGTAACTTATGTCAAAAACCTGTCTGTGAGACTTGCGAGACTTTGCAAGAGGACAATTTTAAACTAAATGAAAAACTCACACGTCTCACAAACAGTAAACTGCAATTAGATAACCTGCTTAATCAAACTAGAAATGTTGGTGATCGAACTGGTCTAGGTTATACTCGCACTGCTAAAAAGAAGCGACCATATAGAAAACC
Organism: Lupinus angustifolius; assembly: GCF_001865875.1. Classification (NCBI taxonomy): domain Eukaryota; kingdom Viridiplantae; phylum Streptophyta; class Magnoliopsida; order Fabales; family Fabaceae; genus Lupinus; species Lupinus angustifolius. The sequence continues at coordinate 14,897,287 of NC_032013.1, read as the reverse complement.
GGTAGCTCAAGCTAAAAACAAATATCATAAGCATTCTCCTACTTGTTTTTATTGTAACACATATGGTCATACTTATCATTCATGCTATATCAAAAAGTATGGTATACCTAGCGGAGTTTATGTATGGAAAAAGAAGGGAGATAATTCCCTAATCACTAACAGAAAAGGACCCAACACCAATTGGGTACCTGAGAAAAGTAAGTAATCTATTTTGCAGGTATGTCTCCGAACACATGGACAAAAATGGTACTTAGATAGTGGGTGTTCGAGGCATATGACAGGTGATAGATCAAATTTCCTGGATCTCTCACTTAAAGGAAAAGGATACGTCACTTATGGAGACAACAACAAGGGAAAGATACTCGGCACAGGAACAGTTGGTAACTCATCCCAAACTCTGATTGATAATGTCCTTTATGTTGAAGGACTAGAACATAACTTGTTGAGTATAAGCCAACTCTGCGATAAAGGTAATCGTGTATCCTTCGATTCTGATTGTTGTGTCATTCGTGATATTTTATCTAATAACGTTAAATTTGTTGGTCACCGTATAAATAATATTTACATGGTTAATTTGGACGATGTCACTACATTATTTTCAAAATGCCTTATTTCTAAAGAAGATGACATCTGGCTATGGCATAGACGTGTTGCACATATCCATATAAAGCATCTAGATAAATTATCATCAAACGAACTAGTTGAGGGGCTACCAAAATTGAATTTTAAAACTAAAGAAATTTGTGACACTTGTCAAAAGTGTAAACAAACCAAAAACTCTTTTAAAAATAAAAATGTGATATCCACCTCAAGACCTTTGGAGCTACTCCATATGGACTTGTTTGGACCATCACAAATCATGAGTTTTGGTGGTAGTTACTACGCTCTAGTTATTGTTGATGATTTCTCTAGATTTACATGGACATTGTTTTTATCATCAAAAAGCGACGCGTTCAAAAATTTTAAAAATCTTGCCAAGCAAATCCAAAACCAACTTAACCTAAAAATAATATATATACGAAGTGATCACGGGGGAGAATTTGAGAACTTTCAGTTCGACAAATTCTGTGATAAGCATGGCATTTTGCATCAGTTCTCTGCTCCTCGCACTCCACAACAAAATGGAGTTGTAGAGAGGAAAAATCGTGTTTTAGAAGAATTAGCGAGAACCATGCTTAACGAAAGTAATACCCCCAAGTACTTCTGGGCTGATGCAGTTCATACTGCATGCTATGTTATAAATCGAGTACTCTTAAGGCCAAACTTGAACAAAACTCCTTATGAACTTTTAAAAGGCCGCAAACCAAATATATCCCATCTTCACGCTTTCGGTTGCAAATGTTTTATATTAAATAATGGAAAGCGGGCCTTAGGGAAATTCGACTCTAAAGCCGATGAGGGAATATTTTTGGGATACTCGATTCATAGCAAAGCGTTCAGAGTCTTTAACAAATATTTAATGCAAGTTGAAGAGTCTATCCATGTACAGTTTGACGAATCTTCTCCAAAAGAGAAGAGAAAGGTCGTTTCTGATGATGTTGCAGGTGCTTTGGAAGAAGCATACTCCAAGGACATGGATAATGAAAAAGGAGCCAATGATGAAGGTCAAATCGAACCTCAAGAGCACTCAGACATGCCTACCGTGTGGAAAACAAAGAAAGCTCACCCAATTGATAAAGTTATAGGTGACATATCTACGGGAGTGGTAACCCGTAGTTCCTTACGAAATTTCTGTAATTTTGTAGCTTTTGTATCGCAAATTGAGCCTAAGACCGTTGATGAGGCCATTGAGGATGTACACTGGGGTATAGCTATGCAAGAAGAGCTAAACCAGTTTGAGCGCAATCATGTGTGGGACTTGGTCCCCAAACCTAATGATCATCCCGTAATTGGTACTCGATGGGTCTTCAGAAATAAACTTGATGAATCTGGCTTAATAATTCGAAATAAAGCACGTTTGGTGGCCAAAGGCTACAACCAGGAGGAGGGTATCGATTATGACGAAACCTACGCTCCTGTAGCCAGACTAGAGGCCATCAGAATGCTTCTTTCCTTTGCATCTTTAATGAACTTCAAACTCTTTCAAATGGATGTAAAAAGCGCCTTCCTGAATGGATACATTCAAGAAGAAGTTTATGTTGACCAACCGCCTGGTTTTGAAAATTTTAAATATCCGAACCATGTTTACAAACTTAAAAAGGCACTATATGGTCTCAAACAAGCTCCTAGAGCTTGGTATGACAGACTTAGTACCTTTCTTTTAGAAAAAGGGTTCGAGAGAGGCTTGGTTGACACAACGCTTTTTATTAGAAAATCAGAAAATCATGTTCTGCTTGTACAAATCTATGTAGATGACATAATATTTGGATCTACTAATGATATCTTGTGTAGAGAATTTTCTGAGATGATGCAGGGGGAGTTCGAAATGTCTATGATGGGAGAACTCACATTCTTTCTAGGATTGCAGATAAAGCAGCTAGAAAGTGGGATATTCATCCATCAGGCGAAATACTGCAAAGAGCTACTCAAGAAATTTGAAATGGACAAATGTAAGGAAGCTTCCACACCTATGGCATCTGCTTGCTACTTAGACAAAGATGAGAAAGGAAAAGCAATCGAGGTAACGAAGTATCGTGGTATGATTGGGTCTTTACTTTACTTAACTGCAAGTAGACCTGATATCATGTTCAGTGTATGCATGTGTGCGAGATATCAATCATCACCTAGAGAATCACACTATATAACTGTTAAAAGAATCATGAGATATCTAAAAGGAACTATTAACATGGGATTATGGTATCCTCGGGATGCCTCACTATCCTTGGTGGGTTATTCCGATTCCGATTTCGCCGGATGTAAGTTGGATCGGAAAAGCACTAGTGGTACTTGCCACCTATTGGGCAGTTCATTAGTAGCATGGCACAGCAAGAAGCAAGCCTGTGTTGCTTTGTCCACCGCTGAAGCGGAATACATTGCCGCTGGTGTGTGTTGCGCTCAAATCCTTTGGATGAAGCAGCAACTTAAGGACTTTGGTCTTAAACTTGAAAAGATCCCAATAAAATGCGATAATACAAGTGCCATTAACCTATCCAAGAATCCCGTTTTGCATTCTAGAACAAAGCATATAGAAATTAGACATCATTTTTTGCGTGACCATGTACAAAAAGGTGACTGTGTTCTTGAATTTGTGGAAACTTCGACCCCACTCTGCTGCCTAAAAACAAAATTTTCTCTGATTTCATCGATTATGCCAATGGTTAATCGATTACCTAGGCTTCATTTCTGGAAAATTCAAATTTTTTAAAATTTTAATCGATTAATCGATTAAACAGCCCGTTAATCGATTACTTGGGCAATTGTTTTTGAAAATTCAAATTTTACATTGTTTTAATCGATTAAACCATCCCGTTAATCGATTAAAACCAGTACGTTAAAGGCAAACAGTGTCTCGGTTTTGCACTTTTTTTTACATTTTCGCAACCTCTTTGTGCCTTGATTTTCTGAAACAGCAACAATACTAATCCAGGTGCAATAGGATTAAGTAAACCTCATCCTAAACCTCTCAAACCTTCCGAAATCGCTCTATTTCATCCAAATCCACTCAATTCCGAATCATCCAATCCAAACCCTAGGTTAGGCTTTGCCCCTCTGTTCATCAATCTCAGTTTCGAGTTCATCATCTTCAATGGAGCAGAGTCGTCCAAAGCGGGTCAAGACTACAGCAACGCGCATTCGAAGAAGGGAAACCGGCTCACCCTCCACTCGGGACCGCGGTGACCCCTATTATTCCCTCATTTTGCAAGAGACCCGGTTGGCAAAATTTCAAGGCCGCAAGCCTACATACATCAGGTATGCCGACTTAACCTGGTTAGCGGAACAAAACTTTAGTTTTCCGCATGACATGGAGGCTCAAGGAGCCGTTCAGCTTTTGGAATTAAAGGGACGTGTCCACCCTGCTCTAGTTAGGGAGTTTTACGCTAATTTTAGATACAAGGATGGAAAGTATTGGTCAATAATTTCTGGTAGTCAGTTTGAGCTGAGTAATGATTTGTTTCTGAATGTTGGAGGTTTATCATCGTCTGGTTTTGGAATAGGGGATTGTTCTTGGGTCAAGGACAATTTTGATCCCGTTGATGTGTACAAGTCATTCCTTCGGGGCCCTCATCTGTATATTCAGGGTCAACTGACCAAGGCAGGGTCACTTTCTGTTGAGAACAGGTTATTGCATTATGTTATTGCTTACATATTAGTGCAGCGGAACACTAATCATGCACAGCCTACTGTGAATGATTTGCGTTTCATGTACGCTGTAAAGAATAACGTGATGATCAATTGGCCTGAGGAGATTCTGAAAATCATGAACAGCGTTTCATTGTCTCAGTCCAAGCTGCTCCCGTATAGCATTTTCATATCCCGCATTGTTGATTATTTGCGCATTGACATTTCTGATACCATCATTACTGAGTACACTGATAAAGATCACTTGGTGGGTGAGAGTCTCATTCATAAGATGGGAATTTACAAGTATGGTACTACATGGCAGTATCAGGAGGACTATACCACCTTTGATCTGGACTTGTCGGATAATGAGCATCAGGAGGATTTGGGTAATCAGAATGCAACTAATCAGGGGGAGTCGTCTGGAACAGCACCTCAGAGCTCTGTGTTTGGTTTAGCTCAGATGGAAGCCATGGAACAACGACTTAACAACCGCATGGATCTGCACTTCCAAGGGCTGAAGGACTCTTATTTTGCAGGCATGGAGCAATATGAAGAACGTCAGATTGCCTACACCGAAAACAAATTTCAGGAGTTGAGGAACGTGATTCAATCTACCGCTGAGGCTCAGAATGCCATGTTCTGCTCAGAATTTCAGAAGCTGTCTGTGCTTATCCAGGGAAATCAGAACACTACTGTGCCTGATGATCAGCCTGACTATCCTCCGCCTCAACCTTAGTTTAGCTGACCTTAGACCTAGGTTATCCTATCCTTAGGTTTATTTTTATCTTGTGGCACCTTCTGGATTTAGTTATCGTTGTTGCTTTCAGAACTGATTCGTATTTTGCTATTTGTCTTTTATTTGACTTTATGGCCTGTACTATTTCATGACTTTCTTTACTCTTTATGCTATGCAAATGTTTTTGTTTTTGCTATAATTATGTCAAAATAGCTTATTTGCCTTAGTGAATGGGTCTTGATCATTTAAGATTTGATGTTGCTAACATTGCTTAATATTTGATTCAATCTTTTATGCCATTCTCATTTCCTATTAGCTATTTTTTTGTCAAATCAAGCGCATTTGTTCAATATACCGAAAAATGAAACAAGTTAATTTGTTAAAACCCAAATTAATTCATTAACTTTGTTTTATGATTAATGTCAAAAGGGGGAGAAAGGTTGTTTTGTTGCTTCTCAATTGTGCAGGTTGATCGTTATAACAGCTTCCGATAAATGTGCGCATTCCATCAACCTTGCCAACACAATCTTCAAGCTTATTCATCAAGCAATTGTTACTTTAAAATTGATGAACTTGATGTAGAGTTTGTCATCATCAAAAAGGGGGAGATTGAAAGTGTGCATGTCAAGAGGAACACTTTGGAAAGCTCTCCTTGAACGTCATGGTTTTGATGAGGACAACGTGTGCCTAAAAGTGCTTGAAGATAACCAACAATCCAACGTGCTTGAGTCTTTTATTTGGTACTAGGCTTAGACTAGATTCTAGTTTAAGTTGAGTCGAAGGCTTAGGGCACCTAATACATGTCTCACATGCATTTATCTTTTAAATCATTTCATCCATGAGATATGTTCATTTGATAATATGTTCATGCATTACATAAATACATGTATATATGCATTCTAGGCATAAAACTAAGTGTCAAACATGTATTATCTAAGTGCATAACATATTTGATGTTTTCTATTTGAAAATACATATTTTATTTAGTGTTAATCGATTAACCATACCTTTAATCGATTAACCCAACTGCTGTGTAAAGTGGTTGCCACTGGAACACGTTTTTGTAATGCAGTTAATCGATTAAAGGTTTACGTTAATCGATTAACCTAACTGATTTTTAAGTTGTTGAAACTGAAAAACTGAAAAACAGAATCAGTTATGATTTTTAGTCCCGTTAATCGATTAAGAAGGTATTTAATCGATTATCTGGGGTTCTGGACTGATTCTTTATAAACTGCGTTTTCAGAATTAATCTCATAAGTTGCATGTTGCATTTATTAGAGAGTTAGAGCATTCTACGTGTTAATTGTTGCATCTATTTGTTAAGTGCATTAGTGAGTTTAGAAATGAGAGATTCCTTGCTTTAGGATTGAGTGCATTTCATGTTATAATTTCTCATGTTTTCCCTCACATGTTCATGCATATTTTGATGCGTTTTTCATGAAGTTTATGATTCTGTAACTTCTGTTTTCATAACTAATACTTGTCATTTCACATGAGTTTGTGTTAGATGTGCATTAGAGTAAAGCCTTCTTGTTGTATTTGAGCTTAGGTATAGCTTAATTTTACTCTTGTAATTCTTGAATAAATTGTTGTAAAGGGAATCTCTTGGTGTCGTATCACCAGTAGAGATTGTGTGTTTCTTCATAGCTTAGAGTGTAAGAAAAGGAAAGAACGAGAGATTCTTTGGCTGGGGCTACGCCGAAAGAAACGTTTTCTTTATCGGTAGGAAGGGAGTCAAACCATTGGATAGTTTCTTTGATTTCTTGTCATTTGCTAAGTGTTGTAATTGGATAATGTGTTTGTAAATTACATTGATTCGATTATAGTGAAGGAAATCTCCCAAGTCAGCCGGGAGGCCTGGATGTAGTTTGCAGTGGACAGCAAACGAACCAGGATAAAAATTCGCGTTGCAGGTTTTGTTTTCTCTCTCTCTCTTTACTGTTTTCAATCGATTAATTTGTATATTGAATTCAATTGATACATTTTGTTCATTTGCTGTACTGGATGCTATTCTAATATACAAATCTGTAAGCTCTGTATTCGTTCTATTATCGGTTAACTGTTCTGCATTTAATCGTTTCTGTAATTGCTTACTGCTTCTGTTTAATCGATTAATATTGTTGTGTTAATCGATTATCCTGTTTTTGTTAATCGATTAAAATTGTTTCTGTTAATTGATTACAACTGTCTTTTTGTTAATCGATTAAGATTGTTCAAATAATCGATTATCTTCCTTCATTAATCGATTAAATAGGGTTGATTCAGCATTAAGTGTTGATTTTTGAAAAGCGGTAGTTCTAACCGCGACACCTATTCAACCCCCCCCCCCTTCTAGGTGTATTGTAACCACTGATACCTAACAAAAACGTCTAGTGGTTATTGAAAAATTAGATGTACGTAAAAAATTAGATGTACATGAAACTAGTGGGGAACAAAAGGAAGAAAATAATACCCACTAGTTCAGAAAAATACCCTACCCCACAGCTCCATCAAAAGCCAAGAAGGAAGAGCAGTTTGCTCGGTTTATGGAAATAATAAAATCGTTATAAATCAGTATTCAATTCTCCGAAGCCTTGGAAGAAATGCCTACCTATTCTAAGTTTATGAAAGAACTGCTATTAAAGAAGAGGAGCCATCAAGAGAAGAAGTTATCCAACTCAATACGACTTGTAGTGCAATCCATCAAACTGACATCCCTCATAACCTGAAAGATCCAAGAACTGTGACTATTCCAGTCACAATTGGGGAAGTTTCCATAGGCAAAGCACTTGTCGATCTCGGGGAAAGTGTTAGCCTAATGCCACTTTCAATGATGAGGAGAATAGGAGGGTTGCAACTAAAACCAACCAGAATAGCCTTACAACTAGCTGAAAGATCCATTAAATATCAGGAAGGAGTTGCAGAAGATGTGTTGGTAAGAATGGATAAACTCCCGCTCCATGTAGATTTTTTTGTAATTGACATCTCCGAAGATGTGGAAATCCCACTCATTCTGGGACGTCCATTCATGAGAACATAAAAAATGGGGATAGGCATGGAAAATAGCAAACTGATAGTTCGAGTAGAAAATGATGAAATTCAGTTTGACATTTTCAAAGCAATGCATCACCAAAGAGATAAAGGGCAATGTTTCCAGATAGATATTCTTGAAGAAATCTGCTCAGAACAGCGTCAACCTAATAATTCTTGGGAGATGCAAGAACTTAATCTCGAGGATGTAGAAAAAGAACAACTGATCAGAAACTTTTCTGATAATCAAATTTCTCCTGAAATTAACCAAGGTGGAGATGATAAAAAAGAACCAGAACTAGAATTAAAGGAGTTACCATCGCATTTGAAGTATGTAGTTTTAAAAGGTGACTCCAACAAACTAGTTATCACCATCAAATTGCTCTCCACCTTGGAAGAAAACAAGCTGATACAAGTCTTGGAGAAGCACCAACAGGCGATTGGTTGGACTTCGAAAGATCTAAAAGGAATCAATCCATCCTATTGCATGCACAACATCATGATGGAGGATAATTTCTAACCAGTAGCTCAACCACAAAGGAGGCTCAATCCGACAATGAAAGAAGTTGTTCGGAAGGAAGTGGTGAAAATGTTAGAAGCTGGAATGATTTACCCCATTTCAGATAGAAAATGGGTAAGTTCTTTTCAAGTGGTGCCGAAGAAAGGATGAATGATGGTAATCCAAAACGACGACAACGAGCTCATTCCAACTAGAGCTGTTACTGGTTGGAGGGTATATATAGATTACTGCAAACTCAATGCAACCACTAGAAAAGACCATTTTCTCCTGTCCTTCATGGACAAGATGCTGGAAAGATTATTAGGATGGACCTTCTACTGTTTCCTAGATGATTATTCGGGATACAACGAAATTGTTGTAGATCCACAATATCAAGAAAAGACGACATTTACTTGTCCTTTTTGGTGTCTACGCATACAGAAAAATGCCATTTGAATTATGCAATGCCCCAACTACTTTTTAAAGATGCATGCTGGCTATTTTCGCTGACTTGGTGCAAAGATGCATCGAGGTCTTCATGGATGATTTTTCAGTATTTGGAGATTTTTTCAATTTATGCCTACAAAACCTAGAGACAGTATTTGAAAGATGTGTTGAGACCAACCTGGTACTAAATTGGGAAAAATGTCATTTCATGGTCACCAAAGGCATTATTTTGAGGCACAAGATTTCAAGAAAAGGGGTAGAAGTTGATAAGGCAAAAGTAGAAGTCATAGAGAAGATTCCACCACCAACAATTCTTAGAGGGATCAGAAGCTTTCTAGGACATGTTGGATTCTACCAATGCTTTATCAAATACTTCTCCAAAACCGATAAACCCCTTTGCAATCTTTTCCTTAAAGATTCTACTTTTAATTTTGAAGAATCATGTTTAGAAGCATTCAAAACTTTGAAAAAACTTCTTGGTAACAACCCCTGTTATAATTGCACCAAACTTTTGAACTAATGTGTGACGCTAGTGATTACGCAGTTGGTGCAGTTTTAGGACAGAGGAGGGAGAATGTGTTTCATGTAATACATTATGTCAGCAAAGTTTTAAATGAGGCACAAGTTAACTACGTCACAATAGAAAAATAATTGCTAACTATTGTATTCGCATTGGAAAAATTTAGACGTTATTTGATTGAGGCCAAAATATTGTTTTTACTGATCATGCCGCAATCAAATACCTCTTAAAGAAACTTGAGTTCAAGCTACAGTTAATACGATGGGTGCTACTTTTATAGGAATTTAACTTGGAAATCTGTAACAAAACGAAAAAGATAATCTCGTGGCCAATCATTTGTCACGATTAATCAATGAAGAAGTCATGAAAGGAGAGAGAGAAATAGCTGAAGCATTTCCTGATGAAAAGCTATTTATCCTTCAAGAAAGACCATGGTTTGCTGATATAGCCAACTACAAAGCCTCAAGAATTATTCATGATCATTTCAACTATCAGCAAAAATAGAATTTTCTCAAGGATGTCAACCATTACGTTTGGGACGAGCCATACTTATTCAAAGAAGGAACTGACAACATAATTCGAAGGTGTGTTGATTCAAAGGAGGCTCAGAAAATTTTATGGCACTTGCATAATTCTGCTTATAGTGGAAACTACAATGGAGAAAGAACAGCTACAAAAGTTCTCTAGTCTGGTTTTTTCTAGCTCCCTATTTTTAAAGATGCCAAAAATTTTGTTCAAAAATGTGATGCATGCCAAAGATCTCGAGGAATTGGAAAAAGAAATGAAATGCCCTTGCAAAATATTTTGGAAATAGAAATTTTTGATTATTAGGGCATTGATTTCATGGGTTCTTTCCCATCATCATTTTCAAATGAATATATCTTGGTCGTTGATGACTATGTTTCTAGATAGGTAGAAGCATTAGCAACACCAGAAGCAGATGGAAAAACAATTATAAATTTTTTTTACCCGCAAGAGTACTCATAAGTGATGGAGGATCTCATTTTGTAAACTCCAAATTACACAAGGTTTTGGAATTTGATAATGTTAAACATAAGGTAGCAGCACCTTATCACTCACAAAACAATGGGCTGGCAAAAGTATCCAACATAGAATTAGAAAGAATTTTAGAAAAAAAAATAGTCTCTTCCTCAAGGAAAGATTGGTCATATAAGTTGGATGATACTTTAAGGGCATATAGAACTGCATTTAAATCACCAATAGGCCAAACTCCATTCCAACTAATTTATGACAAAGCTTGTCATTTACCAGTTGAATTGAAGCATAAAGCCTATTAGGCACTTAAGTTTGTAAATTTTGACTTGAAAGATGGAGGAACAAAACGAAGGAAACAATTACACCAATTAGAGGAAATGAGGTTCCAAGCCTATAAATCTTCAAGATTGTATAAAGAAAAGGCTAAAAAGTGTCATGACTCCAAAATCCTAAGAAAATATTTCTATAAAGGTCATAAGGTACTCTTATTTGATTCAAGATTAAAATTGCTTCTGGGAAAATTGAAGACCATATGGTCCGGGCCATTTGTAATAAAAAATGTTAAAAAATATGGAGCAGTTGAATTAGAAGATCCAAAGCCTCAAACGACTTGGACAGTGAATGGGTAAAGGTTAAAACCATACTTGGGCAATGACTTAGGCTCCATCATCGAAATTGCATCAGAATAACCTCTACAGCTAGAACAGGTGTCAAACTATTGACGTTAAACGAGCGCTTGCTGGGAGGCAACTCAATAGTTGGTTAGTTTTTGAATTTCTTTTTAATTTATGTTTAATTAAGTTTGTGTTTAGTAATATGTTATTTTTCTTTTAAAAAATTTCATATGCATCAAATATCTCTTTAAAACCAATATTTCCATTAGCTTGAGGACAATCCATCATTTAAAGAGGGGGAACATAATTTAATGCATATGAATTTTTTTAAAAGAAAGTTAATAGTGTATATAAGATTGTATAGTTATTTAAAAAATAATTTGATTGTTCTTAAAACTCAAAATAAATTCAAAACCGGAATCAAAGTGGCTAGATGAAAAAAAATTGTGACATGATTACATGATTAGAAATTGCTCAGCATATCTTGACTTAAGCTTTGATTGAGCAAAATGAGATATGTGCTAAACTTTTTGTGAAAACATCACATAATGTCATAACTTGAAATGTTTCGCAAATGGAAATTAAATTTGTGTAAGATGATCTTTGCAAACATTTTTTTTAAAATCAAGAAGTGTAAATCCAAAGCAAGTGAGGTGTTAGGTATCAGTGGACAGAGCACACCTAGAAGGGGGGGTTGAATAGATGTAGCGGAGCTCAAGTTCCGCTTTTTGGTTTTTTTACACACTTGCTGAAAAATGCCCAGTTAATCGATTAAGCATTGTTCATAATCGATTAAACACAGTAAAAACAGAAAATCAGAAAATCTCATTTAACAGCTCTCTTGCATGGCAGGTTACTAGAAAATGAGGCAATGGTATAACATATATTTTTACACAAAATTAAACTAGTTATAGCACAAAACCAGTATAAAAATTATCATGTTATATCATGCAATATTACAACTTGAAATGTAAAAGAGAAAGGGATAGAAAAGATTGTGCAAGGATTTTATCCTGGTTCGTTTTGCGGTCCACTGTAAAACTACATTCAGGCCTCCCCTTCTGATCTTGGGAGATTTTCTTCTTCACTATAGAACACAATGTATCGTTAAAACACGCTTCCAATTACAAGAGTCAAATGCTCCTTTCTTGGAACCCAAAGAACTTCGTCACCCTTGGTTTGACCTTTTGTGAAATCGCCTCCCAAGAAAACCTTTCTTACCGCGATTCGGCACCAGCCAAGGTATCGTTGTTTATCCCAAGACCTCCAAATCTTTGTGAAGAACACCTTAACTAACCGCAGCTAGGATTTTCCTAATCCTTGAATTACAATGCTTTAAGTTATGAATGAGTACTTAATACTCGAATTTAACAATAAAGATCAAATACTAAAACCTAAGCAAGAACTCACATGAATTCCTAGTCTAATATGAATGTACATGCACGAGGTTTCTAAAATTATGCAATTATTAAAAACTATCTCTTTTATTTCCAAGAAACACAAGAATGATGCAAGAAAGATTTTCAAAGAACATTCAATATGAATATGAAACTTAAAGCCTTAGCATGATCTAATGTTTCTCCTAATGCAACATGCAATATTTTCTCCTAGATACGACAATGAGTAACTCGAAAATATGCAGAGAAAATGATGTAAAAATGTATGGATTCTTATGCCTCATTTTCTGAGATTTCAGGTTAAATAGAAAACTGTCTAAAGTCCCAGTTAATCGATTAAGTACCCATTTAATCGATTAACGAGTTGTTGATAATAATTGTTTTCAGTTTTTCAATTTTCTGTTGAAACTGTGATTCTGTTAATCGATTAACACTATTCATAGCCGATTAAACAGTGTCTGTTAATGGATTGACAGAATTCATAATCCATTAAACAGTGTAAAATCAACTTGTTAATGCATGGTGAACTACCTATGTGATATATGCTCATGCAATACATGATTTCCAAATGTAATACCTTTAATGCACAAAATCAATGTATTCAAATGCATGAACCTAATTATCATATATTTCTATATGATATATCATTTTAGTGGATAAATTACTTTAATAAGTCTTGTGAGACTCACACCTAGGTTTACCTAACCTAGATTCAATATCTATGGCAAGCATCTTAGACTTCTAAAAAGATAATAAACAATTATAACCTAAGTCTAATTAGTCACCACTTGCGTCATCGGCATGTTGTTTTTTGAATGATCTTCAAGCTTGTCTTCATGTTGGTCTTCATGTTTGTCTTCATCAAAACATAGATCAATATCCAATGATGCACTTCACTTTCATGAAGGAGTGAGCCAAACATGTGAGGATAAAAGTTAAATCACCATTTAATTTGTCTAATTAAACTTGTTTGAGTCTTTAAATCTCTTAATTGCATAAGATTTATAGGAACTGATCAAGGCATGTTAATTTTTAGTTGAACCAAATGGCCAAAATGTCTAACCAAAAAATTAGGATTATCCTTTGATAAGCCTCTTTGAGACAAACAAAGTAAAACAATTTTTCGAATTATCCCATGAAATCCGAAATTGAAAACAATGTTCTAAAAAGAGAGCATTAATTTTTAAAGGAGAAAGACAAAGAAAAGCCAATGTTCAAAAGCTAAGAGGTTGGAAAATAAAATTATGAAAAAAAGTAGAGTAAAGTGCTCTCTTTTTACTTGAACTTAACCTCATTACCTAGAAAAACCATGATAATCTAACCAAGCCTCATTACAACAAAAAACAAGACCTTAGTGATCCTTGATTGTTTATGCTATTTAAGAGGATAGGTGATACAAAAAACAAGTTCAAATTACTACAATCAAATGGTTGAAAAATTGAGTGAAACACTTACCCCTTTAAAGTTTCATTTTTGAACTTGTGTGCAAAAACACTTTTTGATTGAAAAATATTTGCTTAGGTAAATTCTTACACACTTTTGATGAACAAAAGCATACATTTCATGTTTGAAGCATAATGTGTAAAAAATTCACAAATCATGAAAAATCTCATTGAAAACATTTTTTGATCATGCTTAAGCAAATTTTAGATCATGATAATCATATCTTAAAAATTAGCAAAGTTTTGATTTTGGATGAACTTGTTTGAGGACAAACAAAGTGTTAAGTTGGGGGAATTTGATATCACAATCTTGTATATATGCTTTGTTTATTTCTTTTGTATTATATTTTGTAGGATTTAGGTAGAAAAGAGAAGAATTAATCAAATACAAGCAAATTGCTTAAAATAGGCCAAAATGATCCACAAATGACATGCTTAAGTTTGACATGGCAAGCTATGTGCTTAGACTTAAGCATGACTCAACAAGACTTGGCCTATATGGAAAAATATGGAGTCAACTTGAAGCTGCTCATTAAGTAGCTTAGCTTGGACCAAGCCCACGTCTAGCTGACTTGGACACCAACCTAGCATGGTTAGACCCAACCTGGCACGGTCAGAACACAAGCCTGGCACAAGCCAACCTCCTCAAGCAGACAGCTTAGTGGAGTACGTGGATCGCCCAGCTTGGAACCACACACCTGACCAGATCAGCAAGCACCAAGCCACATCACCATCAACATGGTCAAAGCTGCTCAAGCATACAACTTAGCGGTGCCATATGAGAGCTTGGCGGTGTGCACTCAACAACTTGGTCAAGTTGATGTAGCCATCAAGCAACCATTAACTCATGTATGACCTCACTCCATGTAGCCTCCATATGTTTTGTAGAGGTAGCTCACAATAACTGGGCCAGTAGCTCACAACTAACTTGGATGACTCAGCCCAAAGTAGGTGACTAAGCTGCTTGGTCATTACCAAACCCATGCTGAAGGGTTTGGTCAGCAGCTTGACAGTCAAAGAGAGGAGCTTGGCCGTTGGTAGAACCTCCTATAAATAGGAAGCACCTCAAAGGCAAAAGACATTCATTCATTCATATTCGCAAACACTTCCATTCCTCACACTCTCTCTAAACCAAATTCTTCTCTTCTTCTTCTTGTAATTTTCTTGGAGAATTTCTACTCCGAAGTAGTTTAGGTAATTTTATTTTGTAGTTTTTT
This sequence comes from Lupinus angustifolius, assembly GCF_001865875.1. Taxonomy (NCBI): domain Eukaryota; kingdom Viridiplantae; phylum Streptophyta; class Magnoliopsida; order Fabales; family Fabaceae; genus Lupinus; species Lupinus angustifolius. The sequence goes on along the minus strand of NC_032013.1, from coordinate 14,882,186 downwards.
CTTCATTCAAGAGGAGAAAGGAGATGGCAAATGAGATACAAAAACAGAATTTTGTAATCTCATTTTTGTCCAAAAAGCCTATCATCCTTAGATAGATGGCTCATGCCCCAACAAATTGACTTGGATTATGGTGTAATTTCTTCTGTTAATTTATCATCTTTTGAAATTCAATTCATTTCAAGTTATTACTTTTGGTAAAGTTTTGATTCTTTATGAAGTTCTTAATGCGGTTTTAGCTTGATTACCTAAACCTTGATTTAAAGATCCAAAAATGCTTCTTATTAAAGTGTTGATAAGTGAACTAAAAAGTATAACCAACACCTTAGTTCATTTGCCACATCAAGCATCTATTTTAAGAAACTTATGTTCAAGGCTAAATAAAGTTAATGAAGCCTGAAGTAGAGTGTGACAACCTACTCAGACGAGTAACACTTAATTATTATTTAGTGCATTACATAAGGTTTGAAAATCATCTTATCAGTCTAGGACACTAGATGAAGGATTTAAAAATGAGGTGTGGAATTAACCAAAAGTATAACACATAACTTGTAATGTTTTCAAAATGAATTAAGTAGCGAAATAATTCCATATTTCCAACCAATTTTCTCCTCAAGAATTTGTTCATATTAGTTAGTTATGTCTACTTACTTGTTAATATTTCATAAACAAAACCAAATAAAAAGATGTTTATACATTATTAGTAATATAACATGTTTAATAATGATCTATTAGGCAATTCTTTGTGCTTTGACATAACCCTATTACTATACTAGAATTGAATCTTGAAAGATATGCAAATGTAAAATAGTAAAGAGTTAACTTATAAATTTTATTTGTTGACAAAGAAAGAAACCTTGAATCAAAGTGCAATTTAATTCATAAATTGTATCTTTCTGATAATGAAAAATACACAGTCGTAATGAGTGATCTAACTACTAACTTTTACTTTCTGTCATGTATTTTTGTTTAATAAAGGAAAAAAAAATAAATATTACTCATTACCACTTGTATTAAAATGCTATATTCATACCATTATACCGGCGTGGGAATTAATCCAACAAAATCGAGATGGTATGATAATATTTCAATAAAGCTATGTTTTTTATTAAAGGAACATTCTTGAAACCATTATATCGGCGTGTGAATTTATTCCAAAAAAACCGAGATGGCGAGCAAAGAATCAACATGTCATTAAATAAATTAATTAGAAACTTGGCTCAATAAAGAAAGCGAGAAAACTCTTTCAAGACCTTGACATCAAGACCGAAGGTTTCTTCATAATCTAATCCAGATGTTTGTTGAAATCCTTTTGCAACTAATCTGGCTTTTCTGCTTTCAATTGTGCCATTTGCTTTGTATTTGGTTTTGAAAACTCACTTGGAGTCAATGATGCTTTCTTGGTCTTGATAGGGTACTAGTGTCCAAGTCTGATTTATTATTAGTGCCTGAATTTCCTTGTGCATGGCTTCTTTCCACTATGGTCTTGTGAGAGCTTCTTTTGCATTTTCTGGTTCATTTTCTTCTATACAATTTTCAGCTAATCCGGTATATGGTAGCTTTGGCTTGTGGATCCCATCTTTGCTCCTGGTACGCATCCTGTGAGTGTTGTTGCTTGTTCCTACCTCAGTAGGGTCTGGGATTGTGTCTTGTTCAGCAGGTTCGTATCATTATCTTGAACTTGTTTGGTAGGGCCTGTGATTGTGTCTGGTTCAGCATGTTCAATAGCATTATCTTGAACTTGTTCATTGGAAGCTTGTGATTTCTCAATTGGTTCTTGTTCAATATTTGAGTTGTAGTTAGCTGGAACAATATCTTCTCTAAGTGGTGTACCTGTAACATGCAGTGGAAAAAGGATAGATGGACTATCAATTAATGTTTTTGGAGGGACTCTTGTATTAAGAAAGCCATCATGGAATGAGAAATGATCTTCATTGAAGACTACATGTCTTGATATGAAGATTCTTCCATGAGAATTAACACATTTATAGCTTTTGGGAGAGTTGGTGTAGCCCAAGAACACACATCTAGTTGTGTGAAACTGCAACTTGTGTTGATTGTAAGGCATGAGACAAGGGTAGCAGGTACATCCAAAGGTTTTCAAGTTGTTGTAATCAGGTTCCTTTTTATGTAGTACATAATAAGGAATTTTATTTTGAGTGACTAGTGAAGGCAACCTGTTTATAAAGAAAGTTGCAGTGGAGAATGCTTCCCACCAGTAATTTAGAGGCATTTTAGCTTGTGCTAATAGTGTCTACCCAAGTTCTATAGTGTGCCTGTGTTTTCTTTCAGCCCTGCCATTTTGTTGTGATGTATATGGACATGACATTCTGAATTGTATTCTTGATTCTATAGCATGCTTCTGAACAACTTTATATTCACCACCACCACACTGAATTATTTTAATCCTTTTTGTTGAACTGCTTTTCTACCATGTTTTTTAATTGAATGAAGACATGTGCAATATCTAATTTTTGTTTTAAAGGGTAAATCCATGTAGACCTAGTGAAATCATCAATGAAATGAACATAATATATAAAATGATATGATGATATTATTGGTGCAGGACCCCATACATCAGTGTGGATTTCCTGAGCATGAGAGGAAGAGGTTTAAAAAGGTGAAAAATTCATCTTGCCATACTGACAAGCCGCACAAAAACTGAGATGATCACTAGGTGATAATTTCATATTATAGTCTTTTAAGACTTTGTCTAAGATTTTATTATTAGGGTGTCCAAGTTTCCTATGCCAGCCCTCCTGGACAGATACATAAGCACATGAATCTCTTTCTACTCCTGGGAGCTAATATAGGCCATTCTTAAGTCTCCCTTTTAGAATATCCTTCCCTGTCAGCTTGTCCTTCACAAAACAAGATTTTGCATCAAACTCAACAACAATATTATTATCAGTAGCTAATTTAGACACACTCAATAGGTTTTTGGTAATATTAGGCACATATAAAACATCATGTAAGTTGATTAAATTTAGTTTTGAGGAGCCTGTTCCAACAATCTCTAACTTTTCACCATTTCCAACTACTAGAGAATTCTTACCATGATGCTCCGTTAGATCTTGAAACATATCAGTTTGGTGCAATACATGATTGCGTACACCACTATCAAAGTACCAGTCATAATCTTGAATTGAGTTTCGAGAAACTATGAAGGCATCGTGAGGTTCTTCTTTGTCATTTTCTGTTGAACGATTAGAGCTTGAGTAGGCTTTATCAAACGTGTAGTAGTAGTGCATTGTTGTGTGTCCAATCTTGTTACAGACCTGACATGTTGGCTTAGATGTTCTAACTCTTCCTCTGCCTCCTCTCCAACCTCTGAAATTGTTTGTATTGAACCTATTGCCCTTGTGATCAACTTTGTTAACAACATTTGATATTGCATTGAGGGTTAGGTTGGGGAGGTTGTTTAGCTGCTCAATTCTACTTTCAAAGGTTAGCAATTGAGCATGTAGATCGACCCAACTGAATGTATTGATTAGATAGTTTAACAACTACATGATTATATTCAGAGTCCAAACCATTCAGAGTTCGAATCATTGGATCAGAATTTGAGATATGATTGCCTGCAAGTTTAAGTTTATCAACTTTGTTAACAACATTTGATATTGCATTGAGGGTTAGGTTGGGGAGGTTGTTTAGCTGCTCAATTCTACTTTCAAAGGTTAGCAATTGAGCATGTAGATCGACCCAACTGAATGTATTGATTAGATAGTTTAACAACTACATGATTATATTCAGAGTCCAAACCATTCAGAGTTCGAATGATTGGATCAGAATTTGAGATATGATTGCCTGCAAGTTTAAGTTTATCAGCCAAATTCTTCATTTTGATTAGATAATCTTCCATTTTCATGCCTCCTTTTCTGGTGCTATGGAACTCAGATTTGAGGTAAGTAACTCGTGACCTTGTGTGAGCATCGGCTAAACTTTGAGCTTCGTCTCAAAGTTGTTTTGATATTTCACAGTGTAATAATTGTGTTGCTATGTCAGCAACCATTGAATTTATCAACCAACCAAGGAGTTGTTGATCATATGCTTGCCATTCTTCAAAGTCAGAATTGGAACTTCTGCTTGAATCTACAGTAGTGATGAATTCTTCAAGGCACTCCTTTTTCCCTAGCATGTAGCCATCGAGTCTGGCACCTCTAATGAGAGGTAACACCAGTGATTTCCATAGTGGAAAGTTGTCTTGGTCCAGCTTGACAGATACACTGGACGGAAGATCATTTTTGTGGTAGGTAGCAGATGACATGGTTTGTTTTTTGGATCAAGAGCCTTCAAGGCTTAAGTGCTCTGATGCCAAGTTAGAAAAATGAAGATTGTATATTAGCTTCTGTGTTTTGTTACATAGACGAGTACATGAATATATACAACAATAACAACAGGTGTTGATCCTATAATCATGATACTTATAGCAATGATCCTATGAGGATTACAATGACTAATAATATTGATTACATTAAGGTAGTATGATCACATAATAGCTTAACTATAGGGATTGACTTATTCATAACATTATACTCATGTTCGTCCTTGATCATAGGATCCAAGAATTAGGGGATTGATGATTGATTCTCTAACTGCACGGATATGACAAACATGAACTTGTCATAGAGTATTAATGACCAAACTCATTTATTTATAGATGAAGATTGATTAAGTGAAAAGTGCATTGCCATTATATATAAGCTACCATGTTTGATTGGTACAATTTAAGATTGAAGATGACAATTCTCCAATAAATGCATGTTCTACATTGATTTCGACAAAGATAGACAAAACCATACAACAAAGTACACTTCATATGTGTAAACAGGCCAGGCCGCCTATCAGGGGCCTATTACCTGGCCTATAATAGGCTAGGCCAGGCCAGGCTTTTTTCATTAACAGATCAGGCTCAGGCTTTCTAAAAAGCCTATTTAGCTTAATAGGCCAGGCTTTAGGCCACCTAAAAGGCATATTAAGCCTAACAGGCCGGCCTATTTAGTTATATTATATATGAATGTTGAATTTATACTATTTTAATATAAATAATATTATTATATATGTAATATTAATATAAAAATGTATACAAAAATATAATTTAATTATTAGAATTAGATGGGCCTAACTAAAAGTAGGCCTATAAACCCATTTAAATGTAGACATAGTAGCCTATTTCATGACTATATAGTATAATAGGCCTTTAAACAGACTAACAGGTCAGACCAGGCTTTTAAACAGACCAGACTCAGGCTTTGAATTTTTTTTTTAAACAAGCTAACAGGCCAGGCTCAGGCTCCTATATGCTATATAGGTTGGGTATGTTTAAGGCAAAGCCTGGCCTAGCCTGGTCTGTTTCCACCCTTAACTGCATACATAGACCACAGACTTGCAATTCATTCATCCTTTTCACCAATTTATTTCTCACATTAACCCATTTGTTCTTGACGTCAGATTTATCTTAATCATACCTCAATCATGGCTTTACATATCCACAATTTTTATCTTAATATTATGAGTAATCAGTGAATAAAAGAAAATCAATATAGCTACTCAATACTCACAACTTACACATAAATAGATGGGAATATCGGCATCTAAAGCCTTTCAACTTTAGCATACATTGGTTCTCAAAATAATACTACTCGAGTTTCTATATCTTCTTTCATGTATTTAGTTGTTGCCTCTTCTCAAAATAAATTCTAATATAATTCTGAGGAAAACTTCCAAAGTTAACTAAGCTAATACTACATATGGCCTATTATCATCTAAATGCAAACGCTTAATTAATGAATGAGAATCACATTTTTCCACTCAAATCAGATTATCAAGCTTAATAACTAGCTCTTAACTTTTTCCTATGAGTAAAATCTAATCATCAGCAGCAAACAAATTAAGTACCATTAGCCAAACAACAAAGGTAAAAAAAATCAAATTATCACTAAGACTTCAGTTTTATTCACAAATAAAAAAGAAGAAAACAACCATTCACCATGACTAATATCATAATATGAAGAAAAGTAGCAAAATCACATAAACATATCTCTATAGTTTCCAGGAAATTGGTTAAGTTTAAGACCCAAATCATAAATCGTTATCTAAATCCAGAAGAAAGAATCAAAATCTCTAATTTTGAACCAATGGGGAAATAAAGGACAAAGATTTATCGGAGAAGAGGAAAAAAAAAGGCTACCTGAGAAGAGGAAGACGAATGGAGAATATCAAGATGGTTTTTCCTTTGCCTTCAGAAAAGAGGAAGACAGGAAGACGAAAACAAATGGAGTAGGGTTAGAAGATGGTTCCCTATTGGAACTTCTCTTTGTCGTTCCTCACTTCTCTTTGTTTCTAATTTTAATACAAAACTAGGATTAGAAAAAGATATATTAAAATATTAATTTATTCAATTTATTAATTGGGACTGGTTCAGGGTAGGGTACCACATATACCAAACTCGAACCTGAAAATTAATATCGGCTAAAACCCGAACTCGAACCTAAACCCAATAACAAGAGGTTTAACCTATTAAATTCAGGTTGGGTTTGGACGGATACCTATGAGTTCATTTTTCATTGTCATCCCTACTCAGAAAGTCAAGGAGTAGGGGAGAGAATAGAGAAATAAATGCGTCTTTACTATAAGAGAAGTTTTGTTTTCTTATGCCTGAAATTGTCTCCATAAAATGTTGAAAATTATGTATAACTAGTGTATGAACCCATGTTCCTATTATTATTTCTGATTAAGTGTCAATCTTTATATGTAACCACGGGTAAAGGTTTGTCCATTGTCCGGTCCTAAATGTTGGTCGATTCATTTTTTGAATTCGGACCCGACTCTAGACCCGAAGATAATCCGACCCTAAATGTCAATCAAGTCAGCCTTTGGACCTGGACCCAGTCCTAGACCCAATTAAATATAATACGTACTTAGTTTAGATAAAGTATTCTCATTATTACTTATTAGTATGGATATGTAATTTGACATATAAAATAATATATGTACATATATAGTTAATCATGTATATACTATAAAAAATTAGAGAATTAATGATATTTTCGACAATAAAAAGCATGTGCATAATATATTGACACACAACAATATATTTTAGTAGGACATAAAGTTCAAAAGTTAGATTTAGTTATATCAAAGCTAAATGAGTTTTTATCTACTATCAACCTAGTAACAGAGCCAAGACCCGATAATAGGGTGTACAACATATGTTAAAAATTAAAATAATAAATATCATTATGTATTAAAGGATAAAATATTGATGTCAAAATCACAAAATTTAAATATAGCTAATCAAATAAATTAAATACTTCATAATTGATATCTATGTGACTTCATATTTTAAAATCATTGAATGATCAACCCACTGTTAATGTTGTTGAACACATCTCGCTCAATATAAGTTAGTAGACAATTATTTATCGATGCATCTACCATTAAATTATGCAACCTAATTTATGCAATCTTCATAGGTGAAAAAGCTCTTTCTATAGTTGCCATGACCACAGGCAAAGTCATTGCTAGTTTCAGAAGAATATAAACTAATGGGTAAATACCGTGTCTTCCACTTTCAACCAACTTCTATGACAAATTATTGATTTCTTTTGAAGAATTATCAATGATAAAAGTCTTAAGTTTATTGTCAAAGAATAACAAATCAATTGAACAAAACAACAAGGTATCCGGAAACTCTAAACTTATTCGTAAGAGAATTAATAATATCTATATGATTGCTTTAAATAACTATTTTCTTCCCATTAAATGCTTAGCTATTAATGAACATGACTCATGGCTATGGAATAGGAGAATTTCTCATATTCATATGGATCATTTGAGTAAACTAATCAAGAAAGATTTAGTTGTTGGTTTACCTAACATGAAGTTTGTTAAAGATAAACTATGTAGTGTTTGACAAAAGGGTAAACAAAAAAAGACTTATTTCATACCAAAGCATATAGTTTCTTCTGATAGACCATTGCGGTTACTACATATGGACTTATTTGGTCCCTCTTGGACAAAACATTTTGGTGGTTACTACTATACTCTTATGATAGTAGATGATTTTTCAAGATACACATTGACTCTATTCTTGGTACGCAACAATGAGGCATTCAATTCCTTTAACAAATATGTTAAAAGAGTTCAAAATGAAAAATCCTTGAAAATTGTTGCTATAAGAAGTGATCATGGAAGAATTTCAAAATGCTTGTTTTGAGGAATTCTATGATGATATTGGTATCACTCACAATTTCTCTTCTCCTAGAACTCCTCAACTAAATGGTCTTGTAAAGAGAAAGAATAGGTCTTTGGAGGAACTTTCTCATACCATATTAAATGAAACTAATCTCCCAAAGTACTTTTGGGCTGATGCAGTTAGTACGACTTATTATGTCTCCAATCGAGTTCTTATAAGACCAATTCTAAAGAAAACCCCCTATGAGCTCTTGAAAGGTAGAAAACCAAATATTTCTCACTTTCATATGTTTGGTTGTAGATTTTTTGTGCTAAATAATGGTAATTATAACTTGGGTAAGTTTGATGCAAAAGTGTATGAAAGAATTTTTCTAGTCTATTCTCTTACAAGCAAAGCTTTTAGAATTTTTAATAAGAGAACTTTAGCCATGGAAGATTTTGTTCATGTAACTTTTGATGAGACTAACTCTTCTATGGAAGAAAAGTCCATTATAGATGATGATGACTTACCTAGTTTATCCTTAGAGAAATCCATTTGTGAAACCACAACCAACACGGAGCATTTGAAAATAGATGGTGCCTTACCTTCACAAGAAGAAAATATTCATTCTGATTTACCAAATGAATGGAGAACCCATCGATATTATCCTATTGACAACATCATTGGTGATATAAGAAAGAGAGTTATCACTAGACTTAAGTTAAATGATTCTTGCCTAAACATGGCCTTCACATCTCAAGTGGAACCATCCATGATTGATGATGCAAGCAAAGACGAGCACTAGATTCTTGCTATGCAAGAAGAACTTAACCAGTTTAAGAGAAACGAAGTTTAGGAACTTCTTCCTAGACGTCATGATAGGCATGACATAGGAACACGTTGGGTCTTTTGAAATAAATCAGATGAAAATTGTATTATCGTAAGAAACAAAACAAGACTAGTAGCCCAAGGATACAATCAGGAATTGATAAAATTGCTAGACTTGAAGCCATTAGATTATTGATAGCATATGCATGTTCTTTGGATTTTCAGTTACATTAAATGGGAGTAATGAGTGTATATTTGAATGGTTATATTCAAGAAGAGGTATATGTCGAACTATTTTCTTGTGTAGTGATTTTAGTAAAATGATGCAAGGGGAGTTTGAGATGTCCATAATGGGAAAGTTGAACTATTTTCTTGGACTACAAATCCAACAACTCAAAGGTGGTTTCTTTGTTAGTCAATCTGAATATTGTGGGGATCTGCTAAAGCGCTTTGAAATGGATGACTACAAACCAATTGTCACTCATGTGGATTCTAGAACATACATAGATACTAATGAAGCTGGAAAATGTGTTCATATTTCTAAGTATCGATGTATGATCAGTTCTCTACTTTACCTTACTGCAAGTATACCTAATATAATGTTTAGTGTCTATCTGTGTATCTTATTAGTCAAAACCTAAAGAGTCACATCTTAAAGTCGTTAAAAAAATTATGAAATATCTTAAAGGCACACTTGATGTTGGACTATGGTATCCAAAAGGAAGTCTATGTGACTTGGTGGGATATTCATATTTATATTTTGTTGGATGCAAATTTGAGAGGAAGAGTACTAGTGGTACTTATCATATTCTAGGAAATGCTCTAGTCTCATAGTCTTGTACGAAATAAGCCTATGTGGCTCTAAATATTGTTAAGGCAGAATATATAGCAGTAGGAAGTTATTGTGTCTAAATATTATGGCTCAAGCAACAATTGAGAGATTATGGATTAGACTTGGGTTGCTTTCGCTTAAAATATGACAGTACCAATGCTATAAACCTCACAACAAATTTAGTGATATAGTCCTGAACCAAACACATTGATATAAGGAATCACTTCCTTAGGGAACATGTCCAAAAAAGATATATTCTTGGAATTTGTTGATACACATGACCAATTAGCGGACATCTTTACTAAACATCTGGTTAAAGAACATTTTTATAAGATTATATAAGAATTAGGTATTCTCGATGAAGCTTACTTATGCTAAACTTGCTTTTATATTTCTATGTGTGCTTCATTATGTGTATCCCATGCCTACATGTGTTTATCTTCGCTTAAAAATGCTAAAAATTTCATTTTCTGGAGTATATAACCGATTACACTACTATGTAACCGACTAATTTCTTAGACAAGAGCAAACTGTAACTGATTGCGAATGGAGAGTAACCAATTACACTGTCTATAATTCTGAAAACAGGGAAAATACACTTGATATAACCGATTACTCTACTATGAAAACTGATAACTTCGAAAAACCTCCATTTTCAATCGTTTTGACTAATTTTTGAAGCCATTCATATCACATTATCATTTCCAAACACTTTACAATCCTCATTTTCGTGTTTGGTGGCTTAAATAAAAAAACCCAATATCTGAGACCTTCAAATTTTTGGCTTCATCTTCAAGAACTAAGAAGCACTGAACCAATGTGGCTCCAAGGAGGCAACAAACATCCTCATAGACAAATCCTTTGGAATTGGCTCGAATTCTGGAAAACGAAGAACAACGCAAGGTGTTAACGAGAATTTCATGTAGAGGCCTAGTTTTGCTCCAAAATTTGGTAAGTTATACTCATTTGAGTCTGACGATTTCATTTTCCCCACCCTTTTTTTACAACAAAAATTGCTTAATCTCTGTGAAATGCACTATGCCTACTACCTAGAACTAGGAAGGGTATTTTACTAAAATTTGATTTTTATGATGAACAAACTCTTTTCTTTTGTCAAAGGCAAGCAACTTGCCATTGATTTTTGAACTTTAAGTTCAATTTGCGGTAACATACCTTACATAGGGACTATAGTAGAATTGGGCTTACACTGTGATGACATAGAAGGATATGTCAAACATGATTTCTACTACTCTATGTGTAGATATTCCAAGAAGGAAATTGAATTGCATAGGCAAAGGACCATAGGTGATACTATAAAAAGTAGAAATATCCTTTATGCTGGAAATTTAAACCTAGATGATTGTTTGCTTCATTACTTTCTTAGTTACATCATAGTTCCGAAAATTTCAAATCATTCTCAACTCAATGATATGGAACTACAATTGATGTATGCTCTTAAGCAAAATGTCCCGATAAATTGGACATTGATGGTAATGAGACAAATGTGGGCCTTTAGAGGTGATTTGGGTCCCTTACCTTATGATATCATCATAACTGTCATTTTTTAGCATTTGGGTGTATCTCTTGCTAGAGAGTCAAAGGTCGTTCTCGATGCTTGAGAAAATAAGATTGATGTGGATGACATCCACAAAATATGATTCTTTCGGGATACCACTGATATGATCTATAAGCATCATGGTGATCATCAAACTGCTCAAGCTGAAAACCCCTCTACTGACCTCCTACTCAACAACCTTCTTCATTTCATGCTGAGTCATCATCGTCTGGTTCTATGCCATCTAGTCAAATGGATATGGATGAGTTATTCTCACTTCAAGGCTACATCACTACTAGGATGGATGCTCTTGATGATGTGAATCAACAAGTCTAAACAAAACTTCGTCGACTATCTGATCGATTGGACTACATGGATTTGGATATTGAACAAATTGATTAGCTTGGGCCTGATTCTTAGAGTAGATGTGATTAGGATTTGTGTAGTTTATCTGTTTCTTTGATGTTGTTATTGAACTTGTTCGGATTTTCTATTATTGTTTGTTAAGTACTTGGTTTGAACATTTATTTACTATTTATGTATGAAGTTACTATGCTTTACTATGTTATAATGCTATGGTATTTCAAGTTATTTAATTATCTTATTGCATTTCCCAAAATTGAGTTCATCTCATTTATTTTGACCTTAGCTTTTAAATAAAGTCAAAATATATTTTGTTACCTTTTTTGTATATATATTATATATACTAGTGTGTACAGGCACTTCGTGACTACTAGTGAATATTGTGATACTACATATTCAATTTTTATATATTTCATTTTTTTGAATTAAAATGTATTTTTGTGTTCGGTGTACTTTATATTATTTTTTTTGTTTTTACGATAATGTTTAATTTAAGGTGAGACATATGATTAATTAATGTATTGGTGGTAGTTGCTTAGGATTATATAGTTTTTTTGTAAAAATTAAATAATGTTAAGGGCAATATAGGAAATGAAAATTATACCATGAGGGAAGTTATTTCAAGTTTTGGCTTTATATATAGTATAGATATATTGTGCTAGAAACCTAGATTTTCCTTCTATTTGATGAAGTCAAAGGGGGGAGAAAAGTTGGAGTATGTATTTTTTTCCCCAACGTTTATTTCAGGAACAAAACTTAAAAACAAAGGGGAACATACTTAAAATCAAAACATGTCATATCTCATGAAGTATGCTGATTTTAGAAAAACTCCAATTTCAAAAGGTGTTGTTTTGTCATCATCAAAAAAGGGGAGATTGTGAAGAAGATCATGCTCCTGACCTTGACACAGCTTTGATGAAGACACCGAGATCACACAAAAACAAGAAAAAAGGAAGAAGACATTGAAGATACATTTAGATCAAGCTTCAATTAGAGTCTAAGTCTTCAAAAGGTACTTATATCATTTACACTCCAATATAAATAGTAAGTGATTCTCAAATGAAAGTGAAAAGCTATTTTGAAAAGTAATTGAAAACTCTTAGAAAAATTTAAATAAAATTTTAAGAAGCTAAGTAGCAGGTTACTTGACCTGAGTAATAGGTTACTAGACCTTGGTAACAGATTACCAGAACTGTGTGACAGTTGGTAACATGTTACCTAACGTAGTAAATAGTTACCCATCATAATTGACAAAAAGTAACCGATAAAATCAATGATTAATCGATTACATCTCTAGACAAATAGTTTAAGTAATCAATTAAATCATGGTGTAACCAATTACACAGAGTTGTTACAACCAGATTTTCAAATCCAAACTGAACAACTTTCATTCAAACTCAATGGGTTTCATTCCAATCGCGTCCCAACTTCATGGAAGGGTATATTGGCTGATTGGAATCCTATTTAAAGGCATTAACACTGCATTTGAAACACAATCAATACACACAAATTATACACAATTACATATATAATTCTCTGCACTTTTTCTTGCAAATTTAGTTCTAATCTTTCAAAAAAAATCTAAAGTTGCCCCAAGTGCAAAGTCCTAAAGTTTTCATACTTAATTCTTTCAAGAGAATTATATACTAAGTCTGTTAAGTCTAAGGATTGCAAGAATAGAATTGTTATATCTTTTAAAGGCAATCTTGCCATAGAATTCATTCTTCAAAATTGTTGTAAACTTGTCATCACAAGGATGTGGTGAGAAGGGGGAAGAGAGTACTTGGAATGGTTGTTTTCCAAGGGTGAGGTATTTGTGAGTGCGTAAGGTAAAAGGGTCTCAAGGAGAGAGATTATAATTACAAATTATAATATCTAGTAAATAAATCTCTTGTGCTGCAAGAGTATTGGATGTAGCCTTAGGTGGACAAGAAAGTGAACCAGTATAAAAACGTCGTGTTCTTTCTTTATTCTCTCTACTTTGTCTCTTTATTTTTAAGTTATCAATTTGGAATCTTTCTGTAATATTTCCACTGCATAAACACTTTGATATCTTAGCAGAAAAATTGACCATTACCACATACAACTAATTCACCCTCCCCCTCTTTGTTTCCATCTAATACTTACAACCACCTTTGTAGTTTCTCCCTGACGATCCACGGAAGACCACTGTAATCTATCTTTACTCCAACTAGTTCTGTTTATTCCATCCTAGTTCCACGAAACATCACGATCAACCATATACGCACATGTCATGACTAAACATTGGGCAAGTAAGGTCTGGCTCATGCAGCTGTCGATCATGCCCAAATAGCTGACATATCCAGGTAAAGGAGGACAATGATAGGACAAGGCTTAGTCATCAATATACAAGCCTCTCATGTCGTTTGAACAGAACTATCACGCTGCCTAAACAGATCTAAATATGTCATTTGTTCCATGTACCACCCTCTACCATGCGGTAAAGACAAACCGAACATACGACTATGACAACTCGAACATGAGACAAAACGACCCACCCTATGTAAAGCACTCAACTAGCCAGGGCACGTGCATGTGAGGATCGCTAGACATGGACAAAGTAATCCCTGCTTGTTTTAGGTAGGCCTGATAGAAAAGGAAAGTCTGGCATGCCAATGACATTCACCAGATAATAATTTATGCCAATTTCCTCCATAAATATTAGAGATCTCTAATACTCTCTCTTACGCTCTTGCATCTTGTTTTCTTTACACGCTTCTTCATATACATCGTTTTTTATTATATTACTTGTTGGGTCGGAGCATAGACGAGCGAGTAGAGCCCAAGATACAGGGAAGCCCGTCATAGAGCAGTCGACTAGAAGTAGAAGACTGCTGGCCTGAGAGAAGGCGGCCTCCCTCGGGAAACATGGCCCAATTTATCTTATTTAGTTTTTTATTACCTTCCTCGCGTATGTATAAGACCTAATCCATTCTATTTTAAATTTTCAAAAGGATTAGTCATCGTTAACTTTTCGAGGAATCCTTCATCAGTGGTTGTGAGTGACCGATTTTTCTCAATCTTTATGACTTGCTCCTACGGAACTAAGGTAAAAAAGATTGAGAAGTAGAACCATCTGATTTGATTCGTTCTCAATAGCCACGAGATGATCATCTTAGGGTGATCCTTTTGTCGACGGATGCTCCTATTTATTATACTCGTAGTCTCTAAAGGATGAGAACCAACTATGTAGCATCTTCATCGATAATTCAAGTATTGTATATGTCATTAGTCTGATCCTTTGTAGGAATTACCCGTAATAACGAAATTGAAAAATGAATTTGTTTATCATAAAGGGATTTTTTGTTCCTGACTTTGCTTCACCTTAATTGTTATTTGAACAAGTAAAGTTATGTCTTGGTCCGAATGGGAATAGCATTTCTCTTCTGCATGTCCATGGAGTTTTGAAAAATCCAAACATCTCAGAAATAGATAGAGAGATAAGGTAGGAATTTATCGAACGAACCACACTCCTTCGTATACGTCAGGATTCCATTGATGAGAAGGGGTTGGGGCAAGCTTGAACCCAATTCCTATAGTGATTAATATAAGCGCAATTGAAATTCCTGGGGAGTTATACATTTGTGTATTGATAAGACCATTCACTATTTCTTGAAGCTTGATCTCTCCCCTGGATGAACCATATAGCCAAGATAAACCATGAACCAGAATATAAGGCCCCACCCATGAGTACATATTTCGTAGTAGCCTCATTAGACCGTACATCTTTCTTGGTATATCCAAATAGTAGGTAGGAGCATAAACTGAAAGATTATGGAGCTACAAAGATAGTCCAATCGCTCCGGGTTCTTTCTCTTTATCATAGCTCATCTTGCTTTTGAGAACAGATTAGAAAAGACATTCTCTCCCTGGAACACCAGGAGCAGCTCTACTTATTATTATTAACTTTCTTCCCCACGTGGGAACTTAACCCACAACCCTTGTTGCTTCAAGCTCACTTGAGCAGTTTCCTTCCTCTAGCCTCCTTGCCAGGCCGGTTTCCCTACGTTAGTGAGACTCAAAGTAGGTCAGGGAAGGAAAGTTATTTTATCTGAAGAATGTGATATAGAATAAGGGCTACTTTCCCTCGAAGCTTGAAAAAGGCTTTGAGGAGGGCTTGCTTCATTTGATCTTTCCCATCCCAAGAGAAATGGTGAAGTGGGCTTCTTTCACGGCCAAATCATAGACGATAAGGGCGATCTTATACTCGGCTTCTGCTCTAGTGGTTGAACGCTTCTCCCTTTCATTGGCTTCCACCGGCCTGAACTGTCCTAGTCTGAACTCTTTCACCTCGTCAACTCGGACTCGGGCAAGCGGGTTAACTCGTATCCTATTTTCCTTTGGGTTGGTATACTTGAGTGTTGGTGTATCTTTTCAGGTACTAATTTAGGCACATCCAAACCTCATCTTGCCTGAATTCTAGAGTTTCAGCCCGACTTCCTCCAAACCAAATAATATTGTCGCCATCTATGTCTTTCCTTCACCATTCTAACCATGAGAAAGCATGCAAGCCACGTCAAAGCAATACCTATAAACATGCCCCAAAACCGTAAAAATCCATCATTAAACCTTCAATCTCACATACAACCATCTGATCAAGCCAAAAAAACCCATGATACAATTGCCAAACCATCACAACCAACCACCCAACAACACATTCAAATGATTGAAAGATAGCAACATCTCATCCAACAACAAGCCCATTTGTTGAATGCGCTCTGATAGTCCAAAACTGATACTAGCTACATACCACCAAGACCAGCCCCTAATGCCTACGAGGTTGAGTTTAGTGGTGAATCTCGCCCTACCTACAAATCAACACTCAACAAAACCAAAACCATGACCATCCTTTCTCAACCATCAGACCAAAAACGATGTGGAGCCAAACACCTTGTCGCAACAAGCATAATATATCCCCCCTGGTTCTAGGAAATGCCATGACCGTCCAAATCTACACATGTCATGCCCAAATGTCGGACAAGTATGATCCGAATCATGCAGCTATCAGTCGTGCTCTGATAGTCAACCTAACGAGATAAAGGACGATAGTGAGACGACAAGAACTAGTCAACAATGTACAGGATTGTCAAGCCGTCTGAACATTACTGTCACACCGCTTGAACAATACAAACCTCTGCTATAGAGTAGAACATGCCTTCTAAACCATGTACCACCCTTTGTCATGTAGAGAGGACAAGCCTAACATACGACTATGACAATTGGGACATTCGACAAAACAACACACCTTCAGTATAACATTGTACTAGCCAAAAGTATGTGCATGTCAGGGTTTCCCGACAACATCCACTAGAGAATATTCCATGTCTATTTCCTCTAGAAGTAGAGGAGATCCCTCATAATGAAGTTAAAACCTAATACCCTGTCTTACACTCTTCCATCTTATTTTCTCTACACACTTCTTCATATACTAAATTGAGCGTCAGAGTGTCTTTTCAGGTAACCACTCAAGTGCAACCAGACCTCATCTTGCCTGAATTCTAGAGTTCCAGCTCAGGTTCCTCCACACCAAAGAACACTCTCCAATTGCTAGATGCATTAGACTTGCATTCAAACTGCCATATGTTAGTCCCTTTGAGATAATATTCTTAGATCCAACTAGCCAATTTTGAAATTATTTTATGAAAGAAAATTGGATAACTTTATTTTGCGTTTGATTCTCTTATACTAACAAGTACCCCAATTTTGTTTGTTTGTGTAGAATAGAGACTTGAGCATGAAAATATGAAATTCAAACCAAAGGAGCTACATCTGGTAAGAAAATGAAGGAAGTTGCTTAGCCAAGATTCAGTTGAAGCACACCCTATGCACACTTAAGGACCCAAGCACACCTTGCGAAATGCTCTAGAGTATCCCATGCATAAAGTATACACGCATACCTCAAAACTAGTGTTGTGCATAGTCATGCACATTGCAAAATTTATATTTATATCTTTATCAGTCAAGTTCAATCTATAATGGTTCATGTGGGAATCTCTACTTGATTAATGAGATTTAATGACCATTTAATTTTAGTAGGTGAACCATTGATGTATTGAATTATGGTCTTTTCAAAATATTAGAACTATTTCTTGACTGTCGAAGACTATGAAGTACAATATACAAAATTAAATATAGAATTTTTAAAGTGTCTTGAAAATATTATAAAGTCTTGGAATTACTCATTGACACTTCAAGACTATTTAGTCCAACCTAAAAAGTTAATGATATATTTTCAACGTGTCTAATGTTAATTATTAATTATCTCTTCATGAAGAAGTCTTCCTCTCATTCACTATATAAAGGGACATAGTGAGAAGAGAAATAACACAAGCAATTGAGAAAACCAACATAGAGAATAAGTGAGATAATTGATATCTATGGTTGATTGTTATCCTTTTAAAATGAGAGAAATAAATACTATAATCCTACTTTTTATAGTCAAGATATTTATAGGTTAGGTCCTATGTTTTTTTATTTCTCAATTTGAGGATGTTTTACATATTAAAACTCTCGATGTTATTCATCTAACTTTACTCTATTTTATTTATATACTTGCCATTTCGTCACACATTGGAGCTAAAATGATTTTTTCTTCAAACAATGGTATTAAAGCTCAAATTCAGCTCGAGAATATAGCCTTTGTGATCCAAGAGGAAATAAGCATATACCATCTCACTTAATGGATACATGTTCAAATTCACAACAAACAAATATTCATAATAAAAGCCCATAATGAAGGATCAATTATACCGTAATGACATGCATGAGCCCATTTCTTGCAGACAAGACAAAAGGTAAAACTTCTAAAGAATGGGAACATTCGAATTGAAAATTTGTTGTCATTATTTGTCATAATATTGATAGAAGGTTGTTTGAACATGTTTCTACATACATAAATGCTTATTAGTAGATGTAGAACTATGAATCTATGATTCATAGGGAAGGCCTAGAAAAACACATCTGTTGTCAGAAGCCTAGTGAAACTCGATTACAAAGATGATCAATATATGACAAAGAACTTGAGTTCATTCAATGGCCTTGTTAATCAATTGACATAGATAGATATGAAGATAGAAGACTAGTGTCAAGCACTTCTACAACTCAAATCATTGCCCGAAATTTGGCACACATGGGTGTTCACACTCAACAAGACAACAACTCAGTCTCAAATGTGATGGTCTCAATAGATATTGTTTTAAAAAGTCTATTGAATGAATAATCCATAAGGAAATAACGTTGTACATCCTACCCTTCTCAAGCAAACATTGTGGAGAGATGAGGAAAAACTAAAAATCATGGGATGAATAGATCTCGTGGAATAATTGAAAACAAAATCAAATATCCTTCTCAATATCGCAAAAGTCAATAATATGCTATTATTATAGTGAAAAAGGACATAATAGATATTAATACATGTTCCCGAATAGAGACCAGAGAGCTAAATCTATCCATCTAGATTTAGTTGATCCAAATATGAAGGATTATAAGCCTACCACAACCTTCCTACAAACGATGATTTAGTCCTCACATGCAAGCACATGTGTGGGTGTTTAATTGTATCTGTTAAGATCTTATCAAACAATTTGCTATGAAAAACTTTGGGCACACAATTATATGGTGAGTGCAAGAATTAATAAATTCCAAAAGATTAACTTACAACAAGTTCAAATACCCACACTTTGTATAAATGAAATGAGTAAAGAGATAAGGGATATAGAGAATAACGTAAGTATTTTTTTTACTCTCAATAAATCATCAATAAAAACTCCAGTGATAGGATCATGACACCATCAAGTTTCATAGAGCTAGAACATTCTACATTGATATCTTGAATAGGATCAAGGAATGTAGATGATGTTCTACTTCATGAAGGCTAGATTTAAGCGATGCCAGAAGAGTTTAACATGTTCTATAGGAGTGATGTTTGAACACTCGTACCCTTACTCGAATATATGTCAGATAATGAAAAAAATTGTTTTTCAAGAATAAACTTCACAAGGAAGATAACATTGTAATAGCTAAAGCTAGATTCACTGCACACAATTACTCTCTAGAACAAGGTATTGATGTTTCTGAAATCATTGTAGCGGTAAAAAGACTAGAAAAAATTCAAATCTTATTATCTTTTGATGCTCATCATAATATTTTTTATTTAATATCTTACTATCTTTTGATGTCCATCATTATATTATTCTTTATCAAATGGATGTGAAATTGAATTCTAGAATGAATTAATAAATGAAGAATATATGTGTTACAACCCATAGGCATCGAAGATGTTACTAATCTAGATCACGTACATAAGCTAAAAAAAGCTTTATATGGTCGCAAACAACCACCGACAACTTAGTATGTGAGGCTCGATTCACTTGTGATGATGAATGTTTTGAGACAGGAAAGGTTAACACAACCATTTTAGCAAATTATATGATGAATACTTCATTGTTGTACATATATATATATGGATGATATTTTTTTTGGTTGAATTGATGATTCTCTATGTCAAGAATTTTCTAAGCCAGAATAGAAAGAACTCGAAATGAGCATGATGGGGGAGCTAAAGCTTTTTATACACCCATCAGACGAAATACACAATACAGCTTATGAAGAAGTTTAAGATGGATGATTCTAAACTGATGAGCACTCCAATGCACCCTACATCTATTCTGAACAGGGACGGAAAATATAAAAACATAGACAACAAGGTATACAGAGAAAAATGATAAGCATAAATTAGTTTTATTCTACGATATTGTCTATAATGGAGATAAAGTTGATAGAAACAATGCTAATAAAGGATGTCACTTCATTATCTCGTGGTCTAGCAGGAGGCAGAGTATTGTTGCATTATCAGCAGTTGAAGCTTAATATGTGTATGCTGTTATTTGCTGTTGTTAATCACTACAGATCAAGCATCAACAATAGGATTTTAACATCTTTGTAAGCCAAAATCATTTAATGTGTGATAATAATGTTGCTTTTAATGTTCCGAAGAATCCAATTTTGCTTTCTAGGGTTAAGCATATAGAAATTAAACACCATTTCATGAAAGATCATGCTTAGAAAAGCATAATTCATATTCTTTTTATTGTCACTAATCATCATTGGGCATACATATTAACATAATCTTTATCAGATGATCAATTCATTTTTATTCTGAAAATTTTGAATATGATTTATGTGAAATGATGGACTACTCACTTAGTCCTTCAGTACTAATCATGTTCAATATTGGATATCCGTCGTGTCTAGTAATTTTCACTTTAAGTGGATTGTAGTCTCGTTCATTGCATATTAATTTTTTTTATTTGAATCATCCAATGAAACAATTGTATACCATTTAAATGCTTGGTATGTGCTCGTCCAAGTCATGCTTATGTGTTTACATCTACGTGGATTTACTTTTTTGTTCCATATTCCCATGGTTTTAAATGTTTAGATAAGTTAAGTATTGAGTTTTATTTCTCACTTTACGAAGTCAGTATTACTAATCCCATTAAACGTCCCTTAATCATGGTTTAATTCATTTTAAATTAATGCTCCTTGATTAATGTATGTGAAAATAGCTTCAATTCTGTTGGACATAAAGCCTTAATGGATTACTGAAATGTTTAATCAATTATCTAAGTTCATCAAACTTAATCGATAGTCTCTAGAACTTTACTAAATCAATTAACTTCTTGCTTAATCGATTAATAGTATGAAAAATGATTTTCTGATGCAAGGTAAAACCTTCTATGAGATGTATGAATATGAAAAGTATGATTTCAAAATAAGTGATATTTTTATGCAATGAAATCAATGCATACTACCCATTTTGAATGTATGAAAGAGTCTCTTATTTTAAGTTTTACTTAATTTTAGCTTTGTGAGATTCTCATCCTTAATTTACCTAACCTAGACTCAAACTAAGAAATCATCCTAGAACTCTAAACAGATATAAAATAATTTCCTAATTCTAGATGGCCTTGAGTCTTCGACTTGTTATTTGTTGAGTTGAATCAATCTTCAAGCTTTCCTATAATCTTTGTGTTCATCAAAATTCCGTAGAAGATCAGACTTGTAAACTTTTACTCCTCTTGTAATATAAATCTCCCCCTTTTTGATGATGACAAACACCATATGTTTTGAAGGTTGATTTGCTTGATCAACAATTACCTTTGCAAGGTTGAAAATTTTGTGTGCTGCTCCCCCTCATTTCATCAATGATGGTAGTGCAGGAAGCTTTTTTTCCTCCTTGGAGTAGATAAGGAAGCATCGCAACCTGCAATTCTTCAAACAATAACTTTTCCCCCTTTTGGCATTATCAATAAATATATATGATATAATATGATAAAATGAGCCAAAAGCTAGGAAAGATATAACATATTTTACTGATGTTAATCGATTAAGGGAGTATATAATTGATTAAACTCAGTCAAGAAAATTGAAAAAATGCACACAACCTACCGTTAATTGATTAAGTGTTGCATATGATATATTAAAAGACATAAAATATATAGTTTTTCAACAACGTAATGAACATACATTTAGAACAATCATTTGCACATATTGTTTCGTACACAATTTAAGCACCAGACACGCATGATATGTCAAGAAGTTAATGTACATTGCAAATAAAGTTGAACATGTTCATAACAAGTTACATATTGAAGTACGAGAAAGCAATATATCCAAAATATTACAAACCGAAAATATAAAACGAGTCAAGAAAAAAGAAATACCAAATATAGAAGCAAAACACTCACACTCACACTAAATGCTAATCTAACTTAGATAATCCTAAGCTAAACTATTCTTCAGGTGGCGGTGGTGATGGTGGTAATTCGGGTGCTTCGACCAAAGAGAGAAATTTAGCCCAATCTATGTCTGGGCTTATAGTGTCATCTGAGTCATCTTCTTCAATAGGAACAAAACCGACTACCAAATTGTAGTCATACTCATACATTCATCCTGCATTGAATTTATGAATTCCCAACTTATGAATAAGATTTTCACGTTTGAAGTGCATGTGGCAATTCATACTTATAGTCTTCTTAGTAGAGGTATCAATGCCTAGATGACTGAAAATTCGGTAAACAAAGATCTCATATGGCAGTAGACTTGAAGAAGAAGACGCAATCTGAAGCATAACGTTGAAGATTTCAGCAGACCGGTTTACCATTATTCCCTCCTTAATGGTAAACATAAACTTCAAGTCATTCATTTTTTGTTGAGCATGATTGGTGTTCCTTTGAACAATGATATAGGTAATTAAGTAATGAAGAAGACGATTTTCTACAATGAGAGACCCAACTTTGAGTAGCTCACCTTGCACGTAGTATTGAGGACTCCTTAAGCATGATTTGTACATCTTAATAACATCAAAAGTTTCCCAGGCACTATCATCGCAACTACCTAAGGGCAATCCAGTACTAGACAAATCTCCTACTTCCATAAACAGCCTTTCATCCAAATTGATTAATTTCCCTATAACCATAATCATATGCAATCCCTCCCTAACTGAAAATTGCTATAGAATTCTCTAAAAAAATATGGGTAAATGTTACCATTTAATTCAAGAAATTGGTTAGCTCTGTGTGATGCCTTTTCCATTTCAAATTTCTTTGTATATACATCCTCTATTGCACCTGAAACATCATCAAATACAACATTCCTCTTCTCTTTTGAATAAGATTCATTAAAATGTGTGCGTAGATTCTTTTACATTAATTGTATGCTTATTATAGACTCGATAGGTTTTACTATGTAACGAGTAACCTTAGAATATTCCTTCATTTGCTTTTGAGTCCAATTTTCCAGAATTATCTTTTCCATTATTCAATATAAAACATTTACACCCAAAATCATGAAGATGAGATATGTTCGGTTTACGACCCCTTAATTGTTCATAAGGTGTTTTAGAGAGTGCGGGTCTAACCAATATTTGGGTAATAACATAACATGCAGTGTGAACCGTGTTAGCCTAAAAATATTTTGGAACTTTGATTTCATTAAGCATAGTTCTTGCTAACGCCTCCAAGACTCGATTTTTCCTCTCAACCAATCCATTTTGTTCAAGGGTGCGAGGAGCCGAGAATTTGCGTAGGATACCGTTTTTCTCGCAAAAAGTTTCAAATTGGTGGTTCTCAAACTCACGACCATGATCGCTACGGATGAACACTATTTTATGATTGAACTGGTTTTGTATTTGTTTGGTAAGGTTTTTGAAAGAATTAAATGCATCGCTTTTTAACACAAGAAATAGTGTCCAAGTGAATCTAGAAAAAGCATCAACAATAACTAGTGCATAATAGCTACCTTCAAAACTCATGACCTGTGATGGTCGAAACAAGTCCATATGAAGAAGCTTCAATGGCCTTGTTGTGGATATCATAGATTTTGAAGAAAATAAATTTCTAATTTGCTTACACCTTTGACAGGTGTCACAAATATTATTACTTTTGAAATTTTGTTTAGGTAGCCCTACCACATGTTTCTTTTTCGACACTTTTTCTAAATGTTTTAAATGTATATGAGAGACTCTCCTATGCTAAACCCATATATCATTATCCTTATAGATAAAACAGTTTGAAAACAGAGACGTGATTTCATCCAAATTAGTCATATCGATATTGCTTATCCTATGACCTATATACTTAACCTTATTATCTATGTTATCACGAATAACACAACAATCAGATTAAAAAATACATTGATACTTCTATCACAAAGTTGGTTGATACTCAACAGATTATGCTTAAGTCCCTCGACATAGAGAACATTATTAATGATAGTATGAGAGGTAATTCCAACTTTTCCAACTCTAAGTCTTTTCCCATGATTGTTGTCTCCATAAGTCACATACCCTTTATCTTTTAACGATAGTTTGAGGAATTTGAATCTATCTCCAGTTATATACTTCGAACATCCACTGTCTAAGTACCAATGTTGGTCCAAGTGTTCGAAGGCATACCTGAAAATCAGATTTACTTATTTCTCTCAGGTACCCAATTTATGTTGGGTCCCTTACGAATATAACATGAAGTAGAATTATGACCATGAATACCGCAATAAAAGCATGTAGGCATTTTAAGATTGTGCATATATTTATTTTGAGCTACATGTTTTCTAAGTGGTTTCTTATTTTTAGCATGAATGAATCCAATTCCAACATAATTACCAATGTTTCTTGTGTTTTCAAGTAAATTGTCAAGATTTTGACGACTATTTGTGAACTTTGCGAGTTTTTCTTTTAAAACAGAATTCTCATATTCTAACTATTCGCAACTTTCACAAATATAAGTCTCACGTAATTTAGAAGAACTTTTACATGAGCTACATACATAGATAAGATCTAAGGCTTTATTTTCAAGTTTAAGTTCAGCAATCAAAGTCTTCATTTCAATTATTTTTTTCTCATTCAATAGTAATACCATTTTACGATCTGCATTTATCCTAGCAAGTTTCTTAAGTTCCTTATGCAATTCGACAAAAGGAGCATACAGTTCATCATAATCAAGAATGTTTTCAGAATTCTCCAAACATGAACTAGAATGAAGGGATTGTACCTCACTAGATTCTCTTTTATCTGATAAGTTTGTGGAATCTGGTGTGTGAACCATAAGACATAGTTTTGTTGTCTCCTCTTCATCTCATATGGTTGATGTCAATTCTTCCTCGAGAACATCCCATATGTATGATTCCTTTGACTTAAAGTCCCTTGAGGTGTTCTTCTTACCCTCAACCTTTTTGCAAATAGGTTGGGCATTGGAACTTCATGTGCCCTAAATTTTCACATTAAAAGCAAGTAGGACATTCTTTGGGAGCATTGCTTCTACGGGTTGAGTCTTTTCCTTCCTTTCGTTGAAACCTCTTTATCCCTCCTTTTCGTTTCAAAAACTTATTGAATTTTCTGACTAAGAAGGTTAAGGTCTCATCATCTATATTGGAGTCAAAATCTTCATCGCATTTTTCCTCTTGAATATATGATATTGAAGCATTAAGAAAAATTTCTTTCTGGTGCTTGTGTGATACCTCGTGCAAAGTCAAATGCCCTAACTCCATCTCGTGTTCATGAAGCTTTCCAAATAGGGTTGTTAAAGGCATCAAATCGAGATACTTAGACTCCATAATGGCGGTCACTTTTGGCTGTCAGTTCCTATCAAGATATCTCAATACTTTATTAGTTAGTTCATCTTTGGAATATAATTTATCCAATGCAACTAAATTATTTATGATATGAATAAAGCACTTTTGCATATCGCTAATAGATTCATTAGGAAACATTCTAAACAACTCATATTCATGCATCAAAGAATTTAGTCGCGCACGTTTTACTTCGCTTGTGCATTTGTGGGTAACTTGTAAAGTGTCCCACATATCCTTGGCACTATAACATTGAGAAACCCTAAAAACTTGTCATAAGATAATGTCGAAGTGATAATATTTTTCGCTTTTAAAATGTGTTGAACCTTTCTTTTCTCATCATCACTCCAAAGGCTTTATGAGTTTTCTTTGGTTTCTCCTTTACTAAATGGAGTGGAATGTAAGGTCCATTGACCAAGGCCTGCCAAATTTATGTTTCAATGGCCTTGATAAAGAATCTCATTTGAACCTTCCAATAGGCGTACACCTCGCCACTGAAAACCAGAGGACGATTGATGGATGCACCATCACCGCCGAAAGGGTTGGTAGAACCCATCGTAATATCACTTGGATCAACGAAGTAAACGGTCGAGCTAACACTTTCGTACTAGCTCTGATATCACTTGTTGGATACGATCAGAGTATAAACACACCTAGAGGGGGTGAATATGTATCGGGCTACAAGATTACCACTTTTACGGTTAATTTAACTTTCTGAAAAATATCTAGTATAATTGATTATCAGGGGTTTTAATCGATTAAATATAGTGATGTCTTAATCGATTAACAACAATCTTAATCAATTATCTTAACAATTCTTGATACTCTTAAAAACAATTATTTCACAACCGAGATCCTAGAAATTAATTCCTTACAAAATTGATTAGTTCACAGAATGCTCCATGCAGTTATCAATTAATGAGCAGGCAATGAATTAATAAAACTAATCTTTAGACAATTCAAGGAATGTAATGGCGTAAAATAAACGATATAAGAGAAGAGAAGATGAAGCCGAAGAATTTTATCTTGGTTCGTTTGTGGGGCCACTTGCAAACTACATCCAGTCCTCCCATCTGGTTTGGGAGATTTTTCTTCACTAGAAACTTTAATTGTCAATTACAAACAAACTTCCAATTTCACACTTCTACAAGCGCTCCTTTCTTGAACTCTTAGCCATGCAATATAGTTGGACCTTCTCTTGCCTCTTTTGGAAACCCCTGTTACTCATGAATCTGTCCTAGCCGATTCTTGCTTCTTTTCAATAATACCCTTGTATAAGCAGTGTCCGAACCACAATTAGATGTGATGCACTCACTAAGTACAATTAGATCACTCTAATGATCACCTACAAAACCTAACACAAGAATCTCACAAAGATGCACTAAAATTGGTGAAATACTATGGGGGGTTTTGTGTATGAAAATGTAAATCACTCTTTGAAAATACTTTGTGAATCAAGTTCCCTATTCTCTTTGACAATCACTCAAGAACTTAAAACTTTTTCGCTTGAAAATTAATGCAGAGAATTTTCGTATGATAGGAGTATGATGTGAAATTTTTGAATGCCTAATTCTTACTCATGTGTTAAAACACAACCTTATATATAAAACCAATATTAACTGCCCTTAATCGATTATCTATTCAGTTAATCGATTAACATATGTGAAAATAGTTTTAATTTTGTTGGACATAAAGCATTAATCGAATACTGAAATGTTTAATCAATTATATAAGTTCATCAACCTTAATCAACAGTAACCGGAACTTTACATAATCGATTAACTTCTTTCTTAATCGATTAAAAGTGTGAAAAGTGATTTTCTGATGCAACATAAAACCTTCTATGAGATGTATGAATATGAAAAGTATGATTTCAAAATCAGTGATATTTTTGTTTAATAAAATCAATGCATACTATCCATTATGAATAGATGAAGGACTCTCTTATTTTAAGTTTTACTAAATTTTAGCTTTGTGAGATTCTCATCATTGGTTTACCTAAACTAGACTCAAACTAAGTAATCATCTTAGAACTCTAAAAAAATATAAAAGAATTTCCTAATTCTATATGACCTTGAGTCTTCGGCTTGTTGTTTGTTGAGTTGAATCAATATTCAAGCTTTCCTGAAATCTTTGTCTTTATCAAAACTGTGTAGAAGATCAGACTTGTAAACTTTGACTCCTCTTGCAATATTAACAAGTTCATCCATTATCATGTTATTGGGTGGTTTTGGTTTAGAAGTACGAGGTTTAGAGGGTTCAACATGCTCATTCATATGCTTGAAACTTAGGTCAACTTGATTTTGGTAGAACCCATCTTATGGATAACATCTAAGTGTATCTTATTGTCCCAAGAGTGAAGTTCAACTTTTGACTCTCCAACAGTCGAAATTCCAAAATTATGTGGTATGGTAGTTACTAGGATAGCATATGATAGTGTGTCATTCTTCTCCCTAAGATAATTCATACGTTGCATGATGATGAATTCCCGATTAACAAATTTAAAAGTTTTGAAGGCAAACATCAATTGTAATTCCAAATCATTTATTTGAGAGTGATTTGAAAACTTTGGAATGACAATATAGCTGATAACGTAATACAATAGACGATCATCTATATTGAGATCTCCTACAAAAAGGGTAACTTTATGCTTAGAGGATTCAGCCACTATGCATTGCTTCTTACTCACAATTTCCACTTTTGGGAATATACACATAGAGTAGTAGAAATTCTTTCGATGAACTCATCCCATGGACAAGGTAACCAAAAGCCAATTTATGTTCCTTTAGTGAGTATTTTTTAAGCAATCATTGTCAAAGGCGGTACGTTCAAGAATGATATCCTTTCCTTTAACATAGTAGTGTACCCTATTGTTCCTTAGTGACAAATTGCAAAAAAATACTCGCACAAGTTCAGGGTAATAACCAATTTTCTCTATACAAAAATCTCTAAGATTTTGATGCTTAATGAGTTCAGGAAATTTCACATCCTTTTTAAGCACATTTGTACCTCCAAATTCTAATTGCACATTATTTTTAAGCAAATAGTCCCTTATGAAATAATGTCTTATGCCTATGTGTTTGGTTCTATAATGCATGACTTGATTCTTAGTGAAGTTAATAGCATGGTGTTATTATATCTAATAGGAATACATCCTAAATGTAGATCATAGTCACATAGTTGTTGTTTGAAACACAACACTTGTACATAAAAACTACATGCTGCAATACAGGACCAAGTGACTAGGGTATTTCCTAGTATGTGACAAGTTTCACTAGTACTTTTCCTTTTAATTTTGCATCCAACACAATTTGAATTAGAATATCATACCATGACACATATACTTCCCTTAGGATACCGTAAGCCTACATTTGTTGTTCCTTTGGGTGTTATGAAGACAAGGGAAGGATAGAGATCAAGGGACAGAGATAGGAGAGGATGGGAAGGGTAAAGGAAGACCAACCTCTCTCTTGTTTGAGAGAGCGAAATTACATGGGAGAAGGCGAAAGTAATGAGAATGTATGATTTTTTTTATTTTTCCTTTAAACATCTCATTAATAATGGGAAATGTAAAAAAAATATAATTATATTTTTTTTCTAAAGGCATCTAGATAATTTGACATGTTTATCTCTAGATAAACCCCAAATTAGTGGAACCATGGAAATAGGCATGTTGAGAGTTTTAGAGGGCCTCAGTAAAACTCCAAAGCCCTTCACTATACATCCCTTAACTCCCCCGAACAAGGGATTCTCTTTCCAAAGTCATATCTTTCATCTCTCCTCCACTGAAACAAGACTACCAAACAAAGCCTTAAGATATTTCAAATTCTTTTAACAACAACTAGATGTGATTCCTTTGATTTGGATTGATACCTAGCACTTAAGTAGACATTAAACATAATATTTGGTCTACTTGTAGTGAGTTAAAGTAGAGATCCTATCGTACCTCAATGCTTGGTAATATTTACAGGATTTCCGACCACATCATTATTAACATATGTGTTTGAACTTGTGGAAGTGAATATTGCTTTGCATTCATCAATATTGAATATTTTCAACAAATCATTGCGATATTATTAAATTAACAACACAAAGACTCGTTAGTAGAAATGAAAATGATATCATCAACATAAATTTACACAAGTAAATAATGTTGATCAATTTTGTTTTATGAATAGTGTAGTGTTGACCTTACCCTTTTCGAAATCTTTTTAACAAGGATAATTGTTTAACCAATCATATCACACTCTATGATATTGTTTTAAACCTGATAAGTGCCAAACATACCTAAAAATCATACACTTTTATGGCACTTACCTTAAGCATAATTGAGAAAAACCAACTTAAAACAATACTTTTTGTATAAAATATCACAATTTCGTATATTTGTGTTTGTATTGCCTTTTTATGTATTTTGTAGGAAATAAAATGAAGAAAAGAAGAGAAAAGATTCATGGTCAAAAAGCAACAAAAGTCAAGAAAATCAGGGTGCTCAACCAGGCAGCTGAGCATGGAACAAGCCCCGCTCAGCCTAGCATCAGACA
Source organism: Lupinus angustifolius (assembly GCF_001865875.1). Classification (NCBI taxonomy): domain Eukaryota; kingdom Viridiplantae; phylum Streptophyta; class Magnoliopsida; order Fabales; family Fabaceae; genus Lupinus; species Lupinus angustifolius. Next base: position 14,851,743 of record NC_032013.1, on the reverse strand, counting down.
AGGCCTGGCACGGGCAGAAATATGCTTGACACGGTCAGACACGAGCTTGGCAAAGCCAAGCTGCTAAACAAGCTGCTCAGCGTTCAAACCAAGCTGCTCAACGGAGAACCAGACTCCTGGCCAGATCATCAAGCACCAAGCCACGTCCTAGTCAACACGGTCAGAAGCTGCTGAACAAGCAGCTCAACGGTGAAGCAGGTGCGCTGGGTGGTGCTTACCAGACTTAACTTAACCATCAAGCAAACCATGAAGTCATCCATGACCTCACCTCAAGTAGCCCACCATAGGCTTTTCAGAAGTAGCTCACAATAGCTGGTTTCATAGCCCACAACTAGCTTTGGTGAGTCATACACAAAGGTGACTAAGCTACTTGGTCAAGGGACCAAACCCATGCTGAAGGGTTTGGTCAGCTGCTGAGCAGTCCAGCTCAGCAGCTCAGCGGTCAGGATCTGAAGCCTATAAATAGAGGCCATTTCCTTCGAGCAAAACAGATTGTAATAGATGCAAAAATCAATTTTGTACTCTCATTTGGAACTCAAAAGCATCCAATCTTTGGTTAACATTTTCCTTTGAACAAGGTTATGTAATTTTCTACTTCTTCTTAAATTTACAAAAGTTTGAATTTTAATCATTCAAGTTTGTGCTTTGGTTAATATTATTTGTTTGAGAAGTGCTTAATGCTCTTTTTAGATTGATCACCTAAAAAATGATTTCAAGTAAAAATTATTTGTCTCAAACACTTAGCAAATAAACTTTGGAGTCACCAATGGTTAGGGCGTGACAACCTAATCTCTTTTATGGTCGTAGTATTGTTTAAGTGATGAATATAAGTGTTTATGATTCTACCATTTTAGGACATACACTAAAAG
>NC_032013.1:14850360-14850774 GCF_001865875.1 Lupinus angustifolius | reverse complement strand
TCTGGAAGATCATCGCACCCTCATACCTTCGAGATTCCGGAAATGGCTCAACAAGGTATGTTCTTCTTCTTCACCATGAACTCATTTGGGGTTTCTTCGGTCTGGACCATGGATGTTCCATTCGGGTGTATGTATGGTCATACACATTAGGTTGTGGGAACAAAGCCATGGTCATAAGGACTTCCGCATTCACTCTAAGGATTTCGGATGGAGAAGGAATTTCTCCCACAAGTGGTATCAGAGCCACCCCAAATTGATTCATGGGTGAAATTAGGTTTTCATGTTCTTCCCCAAATCTGGTTTGATTTAGGGTTTGGTGTTTTGTTTATGTTATGAATCGATTATGAAAATAGTTATGCTTTTCAATATGAAACAAAACGATTTGAAATGATTGAATGTTGTTTTCTGCTGTTT
>NC_032013.1:14839110-14850260 GCF_001865875.1 Lupinus angustifolius | reverse complement strand
TTTCATGTTCTACTGCAGTGCTCTCGCTCAAGCGAGAGGATAACAGAGGCAAATCGCCTTAAATGGGGCTCAAGCGAGATTTGGCTCGCCCGGGCGAGATTTTGCTCGCCCGAGCGAAGAAAAAACAAAAAAAAAATTAAATTTTTTTTTGTTTTTTTGGGCTTCAGTATCTTTGTGCATTGATTTTAATTGTTATTTGTATGTCCATTAAGGTTGTCTGTTATTTCAAATGAGCCAAATGAAGTGAAATGTCGCCAAAGTGACCTCTTTCATGGATATAACTCATGAGGAATAATGGATGTAAGTGTGTATGGTCATTCATGCGGATATTAGCTGGCCCAAAGGAAAGTTAATATTTGGCCGAAGATCATACACACTTGTGATGATAAACATGTCATAATTCTAAAGTTTTATACGTGTGACTGATGAATCAATCCAAAGAGGGATTCGTCAGTTGACATGTCTTCTTATGAATGTTTGCTCATTACAACAAGAGTACCACTTGCAGTTGATATTACTGTCCAAAGACTTGATATTCATGGTGCACTAGGTATCTTGATTTGGATATACATTGTTTTAAGCACATTGATAATTTTGGGTTGTGAGCATATTTAGTATTTTGTCTTTTGTTTCAATCAGCTACATCAATTGCTTCTATATCTGCGAATTTGAATTCGGTTCCGGTCCTTAATGGTGAAAATTTTAAGGATTGGAAAGAGAACATGGAAATTGTTCTTGGCTGCATGGATCTGGACTATGCATTAAGGGTAGAGCAACCCCCTTCTCCTTTGGAATCCAGTGCCTCTGAAGAGAGGAAGGATTATGAGAAGTGGGATCGCTCTAATCGCATGAGTCTAATGATCATTAAGCGCGGCATTCCAGAAGTCTTTAGGGGTACTATCTCGGATGAGATAAATAGTGCCAAAGATTTCCTTGCTGAGATTGAAAAGCGCTTTGCAAAGAGCGATAAGGCGGAAACAAGTACTCTGTTACAGAACTTGATTTCCATGAGGTATCAAGGCAAGGGAAACATAAGGGAATACATTATGGGAATGCCCAACATCATTTCAAAACTTAAGGCCCTTAAGCTTGACATGTCGGAAGACTTGCTCATTCATTTGGTCTTACTGTCTCTTCCTGCACAATTCAGTCAGTTTAAGATTTCTTATAACTGTCAAAGGGAGAAATGGACTCTTAATGAGCTCATTTCATTTTGTGTGCAAGAAGAGGAAAGATTGAAACGAGAAAGGACTGAAAGTGCCCATTATGTTACTACCTCTAAAGACAAGGGCAAAAGGAAAATCACTTCAGAGCCCAAGAATGAAGCTGCTAAGGGTTCAGTGCAAAAGAAACAGAAGCAGGATGATGTCTGTTTCTTTTGCAAAGCAACTGGACATCAAAAGAAGAAATGTGTAAAGTATCACGCCTGGCGTGCTAAGAAAGGTACATTTCTTGCTTTGGTTTGTTCTGAGGTCAATTTAACTTCAGTACCTGGAAACACCTGGTGGTTAGACTCCGGTTCAACTTCTAACATCAGTGTTTCAATGCAGGGTTGCCTGAGCTACCGAAAGCCTAATCATGTTGAAAGATACATATATGTTGGCGATGGGAAATCGGTAGAAGTGGAAGCTATAGGGCATTTTAGGTTGTTATTATGTACTGGTTTCTATTTGGATTTGAAAGACACTTTTGTTGTACCGTCTTTTAGACGGAATTTGATTTCTGTTTCATATTTGGACAAATTTGGTTATTGTTGTTCATTTGGAAACAATTCGGTTCAATTGTCTTTAAATTCAAATGTTATTGGAACTGGTTCACTTATGTTGAATGACAACCTTTATATGCTGAATATCATAACTGATTATAGCGAAACCCTGAATGTGGAATCACGTGGTACTAAGCGTAAGATTGAAAATAATAATTCAGGTGCATTATGGCACAAGCGCCTAGGTCACATTTCTCAAAAGAGAATTGAGCGTCTTGTGTCAGATGGGATTTTGGATTCCATTGACTTCACAAACCTTAATGTTTGTGTTAAATGCATAAAAGGAAAACAAACCAAACAATCGAAATATGGTGCATATAGAGCTTCGGACGTCTTAGAATTGATACATACGGATATCTGTGGGCCATTCCCTACGGCTTCCTGGAATGGTCAACGATATTTCATATCATTCATAGACGATTATTCTCGTTATGCATACATTTTTCTAATTCATGAAAAGTCCCAATCGGTGGACGTGTTCAAAACTTTTAAGGCTGAGGTTGAAAATCAACTCGGCAAAAGGATTAAGTGCGTCAGATCTGACCGTGGTGGTGAATACTACGGTAGATATGACGGTTCAGGTGAACAACGTCCAGGGCCTTTTGCCAAATACCTAGAGGAATGTGGTATAGTCCCACAGTACACCATGCCAGGATCGCCTAGCATGAATGGTGTGTCTGAAAGACGAAACCGGACTCTTAAGGACATGGTAAGGAGTATGATTTGTCACTCTACCTTACCAGAGTCACTCTGGGGAGAGGCACTTAAGACAGCAGCTTATATTCTTAATAGGGTACCAACTAAGGCAACTGCTAAAACACCTTATGAGCATTGGACTGGGCGAAAGCCAAGTCTGAAGCATTTTCATGTGTGGGGATGTCCAACTGAGGCAAGGCCTTATAGGCCTTATGATAGTACTACCCTTTGAGTTGGGTTCTCAACTCAATAATAACAACATCTGAAGTCTAAAGGACTTGTTATGATGGATTCACTTGGAAAATGGAGATTTCTAAAAGTGAGTATAACATTCATTGAAACTTGTGGCTACTACAAGAGATTCACAAGTTGATGGAACATAATTGATCGACCTCCCTCTTGTGAACATGGTAAAATAAAGTCAATTTTGAAGAGAGAGATAAATTGGGAAGGTTTTGGTCGATGTATTAATGGGATATTTCAAAATCAATAAGCAATAAAGGAAATAATCCAATAACTATTTGAATAGTGCCTAGTAAAATGAGGGAGGAGATGTGAGAATTACTTCCAACATGTCTCATTTATAAAAATATATTATATGAGGCGAAAGACTTACATTTGATCGATGACGAAGTGATATATTTTAGTCAATAACAACATAAAATAAGTTATTATTTCATTCTGATATAATATTAATGTATCATTTCAAAACTAATTAAAAGAATGAGGTGAGCCAGCTGTACTTACTTCCTAATAGGATGAACCTTCGGTATATGTACATAATACAAAAAGAAATTTAAAATTTGTTTATTACTTAGAATTTTATATTCTCCTTTTTGTGTCAAAATTTATTAATTAAATTATTTTAATTAGTTTTATTTAATAAATTTGATAGCCTAATGTATGGGATTTCTATTTAATAGGTTTTGAGGATGATAAGTACATACTATCATATCCTTGTAACTGAAGAATTTATTCATAGAATTTTTTACTTGTAAATTATAAGACAAACAACTTTATTATTACATTAAGACACATCCAAATACTTAATGTCATAGAAATAACCTATTCCCTTATAAAGATGGGGCTACATATATATATACTATTCTCAAATTTCACTATAGTATAATACAGTAAACCGCCCTTTTGAAGATGTCATGCATTTAGACAAAGCGAATCACCAATTTTAATTACAATCAATTCATCAATAATTATTAAAGTTTCTCCATTGTATTTTTTATAGGAAAAAATAGGATTCATGAGATAATAAAGTCTTAGATTACAAAAAATCTATTTACCCTACTTAAATAGTCTTATAATTATTATGTTATAAGAAAAATATGTAGTCAACTAGTCTTAAAACAATAACATTATTAATACAAATAGTTTGAAGTCTATTATTTACGAACGGACCATATTTGAGATCTAAAGCCATTGTTTTAGCGATCTTATGATTGGCCCACTCTTGCACAAATGGTGTGTTTTTACTAGACAATAGTTAATCTCACTTTAAATTCTTGTAGGGGTTAATACTTTATCCTAACATGACAATAATGAATTTAAAAGAGTAAATTGTAGTGGAAAATTATGGATTGGAGAACTAATTATCTTATTTTTCTAATGTACACTTGCCTCAGAGATTAACATGTATAAATACGTGTTGATTGTTTTCATAGATTTAAGTCACTAAGTATGATATGATGAATGATATCATTACAATTAATTAACGAATTTGCAAATCGCCTTAGTTTAACTCCATACCCTTCACATAAGTTAACACAAAGGTAAACAAAAATCATCATTTTGGATTAAAGGTAAATATAAAGGTGCAATTATATTTTGGTTTTAGTAGATCTCTAATTCAATTTTATACTTGGAGTGCTATTATTATTGTTGTTTTGTTAGATTGGATTTTAGTGGATCTCTTTTGAACCATGTAATATTTTTATCATCTCATTTTCGAGAATTGTATATTTATTTTTTCCTATTTGTAATTTTTGTTCTTTTTAATAAAATTTTCACTTAACAAAAAAAATAACTATTTTAACAATAGTCTCAAACACGTGTAGACAAAGATGTGAGCACTCAAGCTTTTCTGCATGAGTATGCTTATCAATAAATAAATTGTTTTCAAATAATGTTGTACTCTATTTCTTACAGCCCTAAATAAATCTATAGCATCTACCTTTGTCATTAAAAATATTGTCCCATGCCTTAAAAAAAATTGTGTCATGTTGATGTTAATTTTTTTGCAAAAGTACCTGATCATGTTTGTCTTTCCCTTTTCATGCATCTTGGCTTTCTATTGTTGGAATTTCTGACAATTTATGGGTCACAAATATAATTCTATAATTGTGTTATGGCCATTATGTAATTAGCCAAAATATAAAATGATCTTAAGTAATTAATTTGGTGGCTAAGGGCATATGTGTCATGAAATAATAATAAGTGTAGATACCTTCAGGCAATTTCTGATTTGATGAAGGGACTGAATCAGAATTATTGCAACTAAAGTAGTAACCACTACGGGGTTACTTTTATGGGTTATGGTCCCCATTTGTAGAGCAACAGGTTTTCAAGTGTAAAGGTGGAGGAGAATAAGGTAGGATGAGAATAGTGTTATCCAGAATAGGATAACACTATCCACTCATCCATAAGGGCTTATAAGGCATAAGGGTAAGCCTCCTCCAACTAACCTCACAAGAACACTTTTCAGAAACTAATGTATTCTCTCATTCCCCTCTAGAGAGAACTAAAGGAAAACCGTAAGGCGCTCTATCATCTGGAAGATCATCGCACCCTCAAACCTTCGAGATTCCGAAATGGCTCAACAAGGTATGTTCTTCATCTTCACCATGAATTCAATTGGGATTTCTTCGGTCTGGATCATGGATGTTCCATTCGGGTGTATGTATGGGCATACACATTCGGTTGTGGGAACAAAGCCATGGTCATAAGGACTTCCGCATTCACTCTAAGGATTTTGGATGGAGAAGGAATTTCTCCCACAATATATTTTCCTTATTCAAAAAGAATTTGTCTCCTCAAGAATTTTTTTAATATTTAGTTGTATGTTTATTATGTGTACTTGTTCATATTCACATTCAAACCAACAAAAATATGTTTAAACCATTATTTGTGCTTTGACATGTTTACATGATTTATTTTACTAGGCAATTCCTTGTGGTTCGACATAACCCTATACTATACTACAATTGAATCTTGAAAGAGGTGTAAATTTTAAAATAGTAAAGTGTTAACAATAAAGTTATTTGTTGAAAACACCTTTTAATATACAAAAGTGATGAAACTAACGTACTAATTTTTATTTATTGTTATTTATTTTCCTCATTTTATTTATTCTTTAATACCAACCTTCCTTAAGGAAGAAGTGTGATTTGTTAATAAAATGAACCCAAAAGGGAGTAAATAAATAAAAGGTCACTAAATTTATTATTCTTGTGTTCTTTATTTATTTATTTGTATCTAACAACTAACTATTCATCACTTTTATATATTAGAATACCATTAAACCGATGTTGGAATCTATTCCACAAAATGCAGATGGTATTCAAAGGTACTTAATAATTATGTAATAGGTAATTGCTTCGATACCATTATGCTGGCGTTAGAACTTATTCTAACAAAGCCGAGATGGGGCAAAGAAGGAATGACTTATTCACATGATTATTAAGAAAGTAAGTTGTAACTGGAATATTCTTGAAACCATTATACCGGCGTTGGAATTTATTTCAACAAAGCCGAGATGGCGAACAAAGAATAAAACCGAGTTCACTTACTTACAACATGAACATAACGAAAATGACAGTATTAACCTTTCAACAAATTGGCACTGCTATCAGGACGATTTGTTGAGAGGAGAAAACTCTCAACTAAAATAAAAACACCGAATATACGCTTTCAACAAAACCATAAAGTGTTTTCTTTTATTTTATATACATGAGAAAGGTGTTTGTAATCCTCAGAACCTAGAGGTTGTTCAACATATACCTCCTCTTATATATAATTCTTTAAGAAAGTACTCTTAACATCCATGTATTGAAAATTTAACTTGGAAGCATATGCTAAAAGAAGTCGCCTCAAGTATAGCCCTATAAGCGAATGTTTCACTAAAATCAATTCCCTCCTCTTGGTTATATCCTTGGGCTACCAACCTAGCTTTGTTTCTAATAATTGTGTCATTTTTATCTAATTTATTTCTAAAAACCCAACGAGTTCCTATGATTTGCCTATTCTTAGGTCTAGGAACAAGTTCCCCAACCTTATTTTTCTAAAACTGATTGAGCTATTCTTCCATGTCAAGAATCCAGTCCTATTCATCTATAAGATCATATATCTTAGACGATTTTATTTGAGAAACAAATGTTATATTTAGACAAGCATCATTTATATTAAGACAGATAGAAACTACCATGTTTTTTACACCAATAACATTGTCAATAAGATGATCTCTATGAGTTATCCATTATTTTGGTAGGTCAGAGTGTACTTGCTCTCCAGTTTGATGTTGATATTCATTTGACTTCATTTTCTCTAGATAATCATATTCTTCAATAATTGGAACTTCACGTTGTGAAGTACTTTGTAAATTTCTATCAACATCATTGTCATCATTAAAGAAAATGTGTTCCTCCTTATAGGGGTTAGTTTCATCTCATGATACATGCATTGAGTCTTCTAAGGTGAATGTTCTCTTTTGAAAATTCTATATTCTTTGCTAGTAAGAGAATAACCAGGAAAGATTCATTCATCTGATTTAGCATCAAATTTACCAAGGTTATCTTTTGCATTGTTTAGAACAAAACATTTACAATCATACACATGAAAATGAGCAATGTTAAGTTTTTTACCCTTATAGAATTCTTGGGGAGTTTTATTTAAAATAGCTATAATTATAAATCGATTAGGAACATAACTAGAACCACTTACCGTATAAGCCTAAAAGTATTTAGGCAGATTGGTTTCATTTAGCATAGTCCTTGCTAGTTCCTCTAATGACCTATTTTTCATTTCTACAACATCATTATGATGTGGTATTTAGGTGATGAAAATTTATGTGAGATGTCATGTTAATCACAAAACTCTTTAAATAGGGCATTTTGAAATTCTCCCCCATGATCACTTCTAATATAGGAGGTTTTCAAGGATTTCTCATTTTGAACACATTTTGCATATTTTCGAAAAGCATAAAATGGTTCATTTTTATGTATTAAAAATAATATCGATGTGAATCTTTGAAAAAACATCTAATATTACAAGAGCATAGTAATTTTCACCAAACAAATTCATACGCAACAATTGTAATAGCCTATCAGTAGAAACTATATGCTTAGGCTTAAAAGAAACTTTTGTTTCTTTGATCTTTTGACAAGTATCACACAATTTGTCATTAACAAATTTTATTTTGGGCAAACAAACAACTAGTTTATGTTAAGTTAATTTGTTCAAATGATCCATATAGATGTGCACAATTCTCCTATCCCATAGTCATGCATCATCATTATTAACAAATAAACATTTAATTTTAAAGGAAATATCATCTAAGGAAATCATATAGATATTATTATTTTATTTCCTATAATTTTTGCATCATGAGTTACCTTATCTTCAATGATGAAGGTGTTGGAGTTGAAAACCTTGCTGAAGCCTTTGTAACATCGTTGGCTTATGCTAAGAAGGTACACTTAAGGCCTTCAACATATAGGACTCCATCATTGGTTGCGGAAGGTGGCTATCCAACTCGACCGACTCCAAGATGTTTTCCCTTCTTGGTGTTTCCATACGTGCAAATCAGTTGTCTCTTGGAGTGAAAACTAAATATTTTGACTTGCCATCAGTCACGACTATCAAGCACTCCTACAAAAAAAAGTATTTGGTACCCAATATGATTGGATCCTTTGTAGTTAGCACTTTTCTTAACCCATATGTATTGGCCACATGGAATACCAACTTTTCTAATATAACAAGTATTAGGTGTATGGCGTATACAATTACAATAAAAGCATGTGGGTTGTTTTTTATGCATATTTTGTTTAGACATTTAGAAATAAATTTAATAAAACTTTATTTATGAAAATTATTCTAGAAAGTACTATTAGTCTTTATAAAAATGGTTTTCTTCATACCATTTGTTTGACGATGATTGGTGTAGCCTAAACCTCTTCGGTCATTAGTATGTCTTTGATTGCTTAATATATTGTCAAACTTGTGAGTACTCTTTTTTAACACATTTAACTCTTGTTTAATGAAACTATTGTAGTCTCAAGAGTATCACTTGTTGGACATCATTGATTAGTTTTGACTTCAAAATTCCAAATCATTGTTCTTAGCATTATTTTGACTTTCTAGAATGTCTATAACATTCTTCTATTTCAAACATAGTTTTGAAAGTTTTAAGGATTCTTTGTGAAGTTCATTAAAATAACTTTGTAGTTCATGATAAGAAGTTTAATCATAAAGTTCATACTCACTAACCTCGTCAATAGATTGGTGGGAGGCCATAAGGAATAAATGTGTTTATTATTCATTTTCTGGTTCTGAGTTAGAACTTACATCATTGTCATCCCATATAATGTAGGCTCTCCTGGTTTTCTTTTTCGTATTCCCATCAAAGAATTCATCTTTACTAGAGATGGACAGTCCAACTTTATGTGTCCAGGCTTGTCGCATTTGAAATATGTGAAGTTTTGTCTAGAAGTCAAAGCTTCATTGCCTTTGAGGCATTGCTTTCTTGGGACAACCTTTGATCTTTTATTCTTCCTTAGGAATTTTCTAAACTTCTTCACTAGTATATTCATATTCTCCATGTGGACATCGTCAAACTCTTTATTTTGTGATGTATCACAAGAATATACATTTGTCTTCAATGATATAGTCTTGTGCTTTTCCTCGTGTTCTTCATGTTGCTCTAATGGGCTTAACTCCAATTCATGTTCCTACAATTTCCAAAATGGGCAACCGAAGACATTTTGGATAAACTTTTCTTTTTATAAATGACTGTCAATTTAGGTTGTCATTCCCTTGTTAGTGACCTAAGGACTTTAAGGTTTTAGTCACTATTGGTTAAGACTTTTCCAAGAGCAATCATATGATTAGTAAGATGAGAAAATATCTTTCGAATATCTACAATTTTCTCTCCAGACCTCATCCTATACATCTCATATTCTTGTGAAAGAGTATTGAGCCTAGACCTCTTTACGTCTCGGTACCTTCATGGATTGTCTCTAAAGTGTCCTACAATCCCTTATAAGATTTTTAGTTAGACACTTAAAGAACTCATCTATGTCTAGTGCCAAGGTCAAAGTGTTTTTGGCCTTGAGGTTATTTTGGACTCTCATTTTATCATCATCGTACCCTACTCCCTTAGGTTTTGGCTGCTTGACTCCATCTACCACTACACCAGGGATTGATGGACCTTCCAAAAATCATAGCACTCTCCAAAAAACTTGGAGGAAGATTTATGTTTGAACCTTAACCTAGGAAATACTTTGTAGAGGACATCTAAGATATACTAATAGGAGCAAGTACTATCTTATCCAATCTTTTCTATGTGGCCAATTGTAAGTATAGATAGCAAACTAAGAGAGGGTGAATTAGTTTTGTTACTCAATCATGTTATCTACTAACTCGTTAATTTGTTTTGGGTAACATGTTACTTTGTTTTAAAAAACATGTTTCTCTATTCGGGTAACATGTTACAGTTAAAAGGTTTGGAAGTAAGGCTCTTTGAAGTACATTCCTTGGTTTTAAATAAAAAATTTTGTTATTTCCTTTAATATATTAACTCTTAAATCCCTTCTAATATTCAATTGTAGTATAATATAGGGTTATGTCGAACCATAGGGATTGTTATTAAAGCATACATTAGTTCTTTAAATCATAAACAAGGAAGCAAAAAGGTTGGTTGATTGATTCGGTTTTGTTGTGAAAACAACAATTCTAGAACCAAGCAAATAAGACCTAAACTTATCTAGAGCAAATACAATAGCTAAAAGCTCTTTTTCAGTTGTGGTGTAATTTGCATGTGCAGCATCTAAAGTCCTAGAAGCATAATAAATTACCCTAGGCAGATTGTCCACTTTTTGAGCAAGGACAACCCCCAATGCATAATTAGAAGCATCACACATCAGCTCAAATGGGACTGTCCAATCAGGTGCCTGGATAATAGGAGTGGTGGTCAAGGTTGTCTTGAGGCAATCAAACGCCTGCATACATCTCTCATCAAAATCAAAGACCACCTCCTTTTGCCACAGGTTGGATAGTGGAAGAGCCTTCCTCCTAAAATCTTTAATGAACCTACGATAGAAACCTGCATGACCAAGAAAAGAACGAACCTCTCGCATGCAAGAGGGGTAAGGCAATTGTGAAATAACATCTATCTTGGCAGGGTCTATCCCGATTCCCCTATTTGAGATCACATGCCTCAAAACTATGCCTTGCTCTACCATGAAATGACATTTTTTGTAATTTAGAACAAGGTTAGTTTCGATACATTTATGAAGAACTCTATCTAGACTATCCAAACATGCATCAAATGAAGATCCATAAACTGTAAAATCATCCATAAACACCTCTATGCAATTCTCTAAAAAATCACTGAAAATGCTCACCATACACCGCTGGAATGTACCAGGGGCGTTGCATAGGCCAAAAGGCATCCTCCTATAGG
>NC_032013.1:14838162-14839010 GCF_001865875.1 Lupinus angustifolius | reverse complement strand
ATCTTCCAAGAGTATCCTATGCATGCACATAGATGGGCTAATACCAGGAATACCAGCTAAGGTCCAACCAATTTCCTTCTTATGCTTCTTCAACACTTGCAACAACTTCTCATCTTGATCATCATCAAGGGAGGTGGAAACAATAACAGGAAGCTTCTCATCATCATCTAAGTAAGCATACTTGAGTTTTTCAGGCAAAGGTTTAAGATCCAATACAGGTGCCTGCAAAACAGATGATGTCTGCAGCAATTGGGTTAGTGCAATCTGATTCTACAACATTTGGATCAACAGAAATATGCAGAAACTCATCCAAACAAGAATTACACATTTCAGAATCGGTGTATGTATGACAAGTGTATGAGTCTATCAATGACATAGAAGCAAAATCATTAAGGAAATCGCAGATATGTTCATTAGTTAACTCATCAAGTAAATCAATATGAAACACAGAATGGTCCTCATATGGATGTTTCATAGCATCAAAAATATTAAACCGGACCATAATATCACCAAACTCCATAGATAATGTTCTAGCATGGACATGTATCTTGGTTCGGGCTGTTCTAAAAAATGGCCTCCCAAAATGATATGAACTGTGTTACGGGAGGATCTGTCTTCAATATCGAGAATATAAACATCAGCAGGAAAAATAAGTTCACCAACCCGAACCAAGACATCCTCTATCAAACCAGCAGGGTAAGCAGTACTTTTGTTTGCTAATTGAATCACTACCCCATTGGGTTGCATAGGTCCAAGTGAAAGAGACATGAAACGGACATAGGCATAACATTAATCGAAGCACCTAGATATAGCATGGCATTCTCAAATTTTCTATTACCTATTATGCA
>NC_032013.1:14792334-14838062 GCF_001865875.1 Lupinus angustifolius | reverse complement strand
TTTTAAAACTGGTTGCTTCATTTTTGATGCAGCTAGATCAACTTCAATCTATTTGCCTGACCTTAGAGTGATGACACTCATATTCTTCGGGTTGACCACATTTTGGGAAGGTAACGTATCAGAATTCTGAGAGTGTAATGTGTTTAATGAAGTAACCATCTGTCCCATCTGGATGGTCAAATTCTGAATAGAGGACTCTTGTCTCTGAATGGAAGCTCTGGTCTCTTGCTGGAATTTCATATTCCGCAATGTCATTTACCTCACCAATTCTTTTAATGAAGGTTCACTAGATCCAGGAGAAGGATTGTTATTCACTTGTTGTTGCCTCTACTGTTGGATTGGGGGAGGCACATATGGTCTATTTTGTGCAGCATTATTATTCTGAAATGGTGCCTCTGGATGAGGTTGTGAAGGATCAGACCATCTAAGATTCGGATGATTCCTCCAACCAGGGTTGTATCTGCTTGATGAATGATCATAATTCTGTTGTTTTGTTGAGGTCTATTGTTGTAAATATTTGCAGCATAGGCTTGAGGGTGGTCACCAGTTTTGGGCTCCAAGAGAGAAGGACAAACATCAGCATAATGGTCAGTTGCGGTGCAAATGCCACAAACTCGTGCTGCAAGTGGAGGTTTTTGCTGATTCATGGCACGTTGAGTGACTAAGGTAGCAAGGGATTCAAATGTTTTCTCAAGTTTATCTTGCCTCACCGTATCTGTCCCAACATCATGGACACCTCTGACCACTATAACATCACTACTTCTTGCACTGAACTGTTGAGAGTTGGAAGACATCTTCTCAATCAAACCTCTAGCCTCAAAAGGGGTCATATCTCCAAGTGCACCACCACTAGCAGCATCAATGATATTCCTCTCCATGTTGTTCAGACCCTCATAGAAATATTGCAGGAGGAGTTGTTCAAAGATATGATGATGGGGGCAGCTTGCACATAGTCTCTTGAATCTCTCCCAATATTCATATAAACCTTCTGCATGCAGTTGTCTGATTCCAGAAATATATTTTCTGGTTGCAGTGGTCCTGGAGGCAGGAAATAATTTTCAAGGAAGATTCTCTTTAGGTCATCCCAACTAGTAATAGAACCATGGGTCAAGTAATACAACCAAACTTTTGAAGTGCCCTCAAGTGAATGTGGGAATGCCTTCAACCATATGTGATCCTCTTGGACATCACGAGGCTTCATGGTGGAACATACAATGTGGAACTCCTTAAGATGCTTATGAGGACATTCACGTGCAAGTCCATGAAACCTAGGCAAAAATGGATTAGTCTAGTTTTGAGCACATATGGTACATCCTCATTGGGATACTGGATACACAAGCTTTCATATGTGAAATCAGGTGCAGCCAGCTCCCTTAATGTCCTCTCATGTGGGATTGGAGGTGGTTCAGCCATATTATCAGAGTATGCAACAGAATGCACAGATACAGCAGAATGCACAGAAACAGCATAATCAGTATCACTATCAGGTAGATTAACACTAAGATGAAAAGACTCACTATCTAAATTTAAATTCCTAACTTGTCTAACCAAACTATGAAATGTTCTATCAATTTCAGGATTTATTGGATGCAAAGAGTTAGGATTTGCCCTAGTCATGCACTAAATGCAGCAGTAAGAAACATGTAGGACAGTAAGAGAAATACATGTTAAATTTCAATAATCAACCAAAACTTTGCTTCAATAAAATCCTAATACCATAGGAAACATACACAAAACGTTTCAGGACAGAACTCAAAGCCTGACTAATTTAATTAAATGCAACAAAATCAAAATAATTGGAAAAATAAACTTGTAAAACTAGACACTACTTGTTTGTATCTCACAACCAGCAGCAAGGTGATTGACTATGATGCATCCAGTATTCAATATGTGATGAAAGAAGTGTGGAAACAAAGTTTCATACAAAAATTTCAACCACAACTATATTAACCAACATACACCCGAATCAACCAACATTTAAATAACTAAACAAGACATCAAACAGTGAATGCTACAGGCAGATTTTGAATGTTCATTTTATTCTTTGATACCAACCTGTCATAAGAAATGGTATGACTAACTTAATAAAATGAGACCGACCTTTATGGTATGGTTAAAAGAAACCTAAAAATGGAGTAAATAAATAAAGTCACGAAATAAATAAGTTGTTCATCACTCATCATTCTAAAATAAAATAAACTTGCAACAATCAGGAAATCCCTTCCAACAAAGTGACATATTTTGTTGTTGAAGGGGGAATTCATGGCTTAGTGAAATCTCGCTTTTCAATAGTGAGAATGTTCTAAGCTTTGAGATCATATTGGACTTTCTTCTTATCTTCATCATTCCAAGAGGATTTTGGCTTTCATTCCCTTACACCATTAACAAAAGTGAAAGATTCATAAGGTCCTTCCTCAATGACATTCCATATGTCCAGGTCTTGAGACTGTATATAGATTCTCATCCTGATTTTCCAGAAATCATAGCATTCTCCAACGAAGCTTGGATGCCAATTGATGTTGGAACCTTCTCCCAAAAATGATCTGAAGGCCATCTATGAAGTAGGATCGGTTTGAGAGTAATTTATCGAAAATAAGCTCTGGTACCAAATGTAAGTATTATATGGCAACTAAGACAAGGAGGGTGAATTAGTTATTGAGAGAAATGGTCAATTTTTCTGTTGTGATATCAAAGTGTTTGTGCAGCGGAATGTTGCTGTAGAAATCAACCAAGTTAAAGCAAGAATGAAATCACGAGAATAGAGTAGAGGAAGATTACATAGAGAATTTTGATATTGGTTCACCTTCTTGTTTACTGAAGGTTACATCTAGTACTCTTGCCACACAAGAGATTTTTCCAGTAGATACTTTGAGTTTCAATTACAAATTCTCTCTTTGAGACCCTTGTACCTAACACACTCACAAATATCTACCATTGGAAAACAATCTTTCCAAGTGACATCTTTTCCCCTTCTCACCATATCCTTGTGATGAAAAGTTAAGAGCAAGATGATGTATATATCAATGGCAGGATTGCCTTTGCAAATTTGACAATGTGATAACTTGCAATATTTTTTGCTCTCAATACACTTAGTAAAACAATACTAAAAAATGTTTGAAAAACTTGAGAACTTTGCACTTGAAGCAACTTCATAAAATTTGAAAGTTTGGAAACAAAGTTGCAAAAGAGTGCAGAAATTGTTTAACTAACTTGTGAAAAATATTTCTATTAATTCTTATTTGAATTGATTGTCTCAATGGCTTTAAATAGGCTTCCAATCATCAAAATTATCCTTCCATGAAGAGGAGACACGATTGGAATGAAACCCATTCACTTTGGATGAAAATTGTTCATTAAAATTTGAAAATCTAGATTCCAACAACTATGGGTAATAAATTGTCACGATGGTGTAATCGATTGCCAAAACTTTCTATCCAAGGTGGTAATGAATACAAGTAATTAATTGGTTACTCAGTGTCATTTATGCTTTGTAACTGTTTTCTTAGTCAAGTAACCTAATACGTAGTTCTAGTAACCTATTACCAACTATCACACAGTTCAGGTAACCTGTTACCCAGATCTAATAACCTGTTACTCAGGTCGAGTAACTCGTTTCTTAGCATTTTTGACATTGTGTCATGATTTATCTCATTCTTTTGAAAATACTTTTGATTTCTTTGAATTTCTTTGAGCATTGCTACTAAATCTAAATTGAGCATAAGGATGAAAGTACCTATTGAAGACTTAATCTATAATTTCTTTGAAGCTTGAATATTTTATGTCTTCATATTCTTCTTCCTTTTTCTTTTATTTGTGATCTTGGTGTCTTCATCAAAATGTGCCGAGCCCAAGAGCAAGATCTTCTTCACATCCTTGTGCATGGGTACCACTGTCACCTTCTCCTTCTTGTGGTCTATCCCTAGGCCACATGTTTCGTGCATCAAATCCAGCAGAGGGTCCATGACCAAATATTGGTAATTGATCATAGAGCCCTTGATACACTTCTCATATGCCATGGTAATAAGCCTCTACCTTTTGTTTTTGCAGGTTGAACCGTGTTTCTAAGGCATTGTACCTTGCATCATTTTGTGCCACGTAGGCAGCCAATGATGGATCACTTTGTTCATGAGGTGGTGGTTGTTCTTGTGTCTCTGGGGAGTGGGCTTCTTCTTCTTTCCTTATTCTTATTTCGGCCATGATGGAGGCCGAACTTCTTTCCTTGCAATAATTATTTATATAGGCGACATTGATTTTTTACTTATGGCCATTATTTCCATATAAGTCCCAAGTACCTTTTGGTAGTTTCATAAATTAGTCATTAAAGTAGGCAAGATCATGGTCAATGCCCTATTTTGATGCATTTAGCAATAACATCAGAAATAATGGCAGAGACATCAACAGAGTCATCATTATAAATTGAATAAATCAACTTTGCTTTTCGAATGGGAAAATCAGAAACAGAAGGGGTAGACCAAATGTATGACAATATAAAGGTTGTAAATATTTGAATCAATTGACTCCTGCATAATTTTAAAATTGAACCTCTTCTTATGATTTCCTTTTTTCAGGTTCCAAGCCATGATAAAAAATTGTGTTCTTACCTCTATTTCATCATGACCCCCTTCTTTGCCTTCCTTGCTAGCCAACATCCTTGGTTGGTATTTGCACAAGTCTTTACCGGATTGATTTAGCTGATGGGAACCTAAATATTCATTGATCATGAACTTATCATAGAATACTTGAGTTCCATTGACCCATGTGTATTACTTCTCTTGTGCCTCTTTTGTAACAAATTCATTGACATAAAATTGCCTCACCACATCCCTTGAAAATGTTTGTCATGGATGAACCAATTTTTTGCCAACCATAATTAGCCATCAAGAAGATGAATTGTGGGGATTCATCCTATTGAAGGTCCACAATTTTTTCTAGCACCACCAATCCACTTAGTGTCAATTCTTCAAATTTGGCCTTGGTGTACCTTGATTTATGCTCGTTTCCCGTGAACACCACCTCTCCTTGCTCATATTCACTTTCATAGTTGGGAACATGCTTGCTTCTTTCAGCCCTTGTCTTTTGTTCCCGATAATAGTTGTTTAACAAGTGCAACATTCATATTCAAAGGTTAGTTAGGCAAGATGTATGATTCCCTTTAAAAAGGTTTCAGACATGGCAAGAATTCTTAGCAAATCCTTGTTAAAATATTGTTCACATTTTGCCTCTCGAAGTTGAAGAATTTTCATGCATGTTTTTAATAGCTTCATCAGCAACAAAAGAATTTTAAACTACACACAAGTACATGTTTACACACGCCAAGCTTGAGCAAATTGACAAACACATAGCTTACATAATTCGATTTGCATGTAGATGTTCCATTCTGAAAAACAACACCACTGTGTTTATCCAAACAGAATTCCAAGGATGACAAAACACTTTAAACAACTTTTAAAATGTATACAAAGTGATATAACAATCATACAAATCCTAGAGAAACCGAAAAATGTGTTTAAAGTACAAACAAGTCAAAAAACTTCAAGCTCTCGGTAAACTTCAAATCCTATTCATTTTTTAAATGAATCTAGAATGTTTGTGTTGACAAATGAATATTAAATCATCCATTAAAAACTTCCTCAAGTTGAATTAAACACGGATATTGTTCTTTTTGTATGACCTTGGCCCATCACCAGGTGCACCGAAATTTGGTCTGGGCACATATGTGAAGTATGCATGGTGTGCCTTAGTTTAAGTGTTGCCCTTAACCTTGGCCGGACGACCTTGACTTCAATATACTTTATTTCATCAAAAACTATTTATTTCTCTTGTTCTTTTCTCAAAAATAAAAAAACTAAGAAAATTAATAAGAAACTTAGAATATTAAATATATAGGAATACATTACTAGGTTGCCTCTTAGCCAGCACTTTTTTATGTCAATAGCTTGACGTACAACTTTTCAACCACCTTATGCATCAACATCTTTTACCTTAAGGAGGGGGTCATAGTGCTCTCTTCGGTTGACCTCAGTATTGACTGAGAATGATCCTTTCTGAAGATGCAAGCATGCATGAATGAGCAAGAGTGTGTATGCAAGTATGCATCACATATATTTTGATGAAGATAAAGGTTGATGAAGACAAGGGAAGACAAAGTTCAATATAAACAAGGATCGAAAACATGACTAATGATCATGAACAAGCTTGAAAGGATGATCAAATCAACAAACAACAAGTATCAAATAAAGTCAAGACTCAAGTTCATACAAGGCAAAGCATTCAAAAGAAAATCTAGAGGCTAAGTCTTTAATATCTTTATTAGGACTTAAGTGCTTTCTTAGAAAGAGTCTAGGCTAGATGAACCCCAATGAAAGTCTCACAAGCTAAAATCAATCATAACTAAATGAGACTTACATGCATACATACATGATCATATGTTTTTTAATGCATTTAAAAAGAGTTTTTAAATCATACATCGTTCAAAGGTATGCGTCATACTTTTATAAATCATGTAGGAGGTTCATTCATCATTGAAATATCTTTTTAGAAAACCATTAATCGATTAAGACATATTTTAATTGATTAAGCATTGATTTCTTGGGAACCTGTTAATCGATTAAGTAAGGATTTAATCGATTAACGGTTGTTATTGTTTATGTTTTCTGGTATTTTCAAGAACCCCTTAATCGATTAAGTTTAAGTATAATCGATTAACTCCAGCTTAAAACATAATGGTATATTAACCCAAGTTTTCCATATTGCTTAAGATTGGAGATGAACATTGATTCATAGAGTTAGAACACATATTCGAAATAAACAGATTACACATTTTGTTCAGAAAATATTAAGCTCTAACTTTCATGTCTTTAGAGCTATGTCTCATTCTTCTTTTTCATTATCTTTTACATTTCCGCATTACTTGAATTAATTAACTTGACATGCATATAATTCTGTATTAATCGCATATTTTGTATTGTGCATTTAATGTTCTTAATCTTCTTTAATAAGTGCATATAACTTTAGTTGAATCTTGGTAATCTTGGAGATCGAAAGAAAACTCTTTTCGTTGAACAAGAACTTAATAATTGATTAAGGTGTTTAGTTAATCGATTAACAGCAGAATGATTTAATCGATTAAATAGTGTATAATTTTGTGTTTGTTGTTTCTTTATCGAGCAACGGTAAACGTGTACTGTATCACCTATTCACCCCCCTCCTCTAGGTGAGTGACAGACCCCTGCGGGACCCAACAAGTGGTATTAGAGCTAGTCTGACCGTGCTAGTTTAGCCGCTTAGATTGTTGATCCCAGGCACTTTTACCATGGGCTCTTCTAACCCGTTTAGCGGCGATGGCGCATCCATCGATTGCCCTCTGGTTTTCATTGGCAAGGGGTACGCCTATTGAAGAATCCGAATGAGAATTTTTATTGAGGCCATTGATACGGAAACTTGGGATTCTGTAGAATATGGACCTTTCATTCCACTACACATAGTGAACGGAGAAATGAAAGAGAAACCTAGAAGTCTCTTGACCAACAAGGAAAAGAGAAAAGGACAATTCGATTTGAAAGCGCAAAATATTATAACCTCTGCACTCTCATACGATGAGTTCTTTAGAGTTTCTCAGTGTGATAGTGCCAAGGATATGTGGGATACTTTACAAGTAACCCACGAAGGCACTTGTGAGGTCAAACGATCTAGATTGAATACATTGATGTATGAGTATGAGTTATTTCATATGTTTCCACAGTCTATTTCTGATATGAAAAACGATTTACTCACATAATTAATTATCTCATTGCATTAGATAAATCATTTGCCAAACATGAACTAACAGTTAAAGTGTTGAGATGTCTGGACAGGAAATGGCAACCCAAGGTGATTGCCATCATGGAGTCAAAGGACTTGGAACTAATGACGCTCGCAACATTATTTAGTAAACTTCAAGAACGCAAGTTGGAATTAAGACGTTTGACACTCAATGAACAAATAGACGAGAACATCAAAGAAACCTCCTTCAAAGCGATAAAATCACATTCAAGAAGTCAAATGGATAAACATGATTATGATGATGATGATGATGATGAGTCTGATTCCGACACAAGTGATGTATGTCTCTCCTCATGAACAAATGCAGAAAGTACTTAAGAAATAACGGAGGACTCAATAAGCTTCATAAGAAAGATAAAGAAAGTTCATTCAAAAGGAGCAAGAATCCCAAAGACAAAGCAACTTACCACAAGAGAGGGAACATAGGTCGCATGAGGTACACATGCCCTACTTCTTCCAAGAAGATTTAACTTGATCACAATAAAGACTCTTGGGACATCAAAGCTAAGAAGGCATACATCGTTTGGGATGAACCCAAAGAGAACATTTCATCAAGAAGTATCTGGGAAGATGAAGAATCAAACAAGATTTGTCTAATGGCTCAAAATCTGAATTCTCGCAAAGTAGTGAGCAAGATTAGCCTAGTGAGATACACTCATCCGATTCTATTTCAAACTCCGATATATTTCCGACGTATGACATGCTATATGATGCTTATGTTAAACTGCATGAAGATCTTAAAATGTTAGCTAAAAAGTGCATGAATAGAAAAAGGTTAATTTTAGATCTTGAAAAGAAAACATGTGGATTGAAAATTTTCATTGATATGCTGAAAATTGAAAATGAAACCTTAGATACTAAATATGCTAACTCTTCATGTAATTTTACTTCTAATTTTAATGGGATATCTACTTGTGAAAATTGAACTTACATGGAATATGAAGATAATATCTTAAAGGATAAAATTGCTAATTTTACGTCTAGTAATCACAAATTGAACAACTTACTTGCTACATGTAAAAATGTTGGGATTAAACCCAGTTTGGGATATATGCATGCAAATAACACATTTCACAAGAAACGAGTAGATGTTCTGAAAATTTCATATCTTGAATTCCCTACATGCTTCTATTGTGGATTGCATGGTCACACCTTGAATGCATGTAATATTAGAATGCATGATGTTCCAAATGGAAATTATATGTAGATTACTAAGAATTAAAATCTCCAAGCTACTAACATCAAGGGACCCAAGATTATTTGGGTACCCAAGAAATGCAAGTAATCATGTTTTGTAGGTGTGCCAAAGAACATATGGACTTCAACTTTCCTATTGGCAGCAAGTGTTTCAGACATATAGAAGGTGAGAAGATCAAACTTCTTTGACTTGTCACCAAAGGAAAATGGTTGATGACACTTATAAGCAAAATGTCAATTCAAATGCTTGAAGCTAGGATGTATTGTGCTAAAAAGGTAAAATAAGGTATACTTTACAAACTCTAAGTATTACATACTTTAAGTATCATAAATACATTCTATAATGACATCCTAGCAAGGCCAGAAAATCAAGAATCATGAAATCCCCCATAAATCACATTTGGGCCTAATGTTTTGTGTTTCACATTTACATGCTCTCAAATGAAAACATGACATTATAGAACAAGTATAAGAATCTTTTAACCATGTTCTGATTAATAAGTAAATGTATAATTACTATCTGGGATTTTCTAATCATGTTAAAGCACGACAAGGTAAATCTCATATTAATGCAATTGACCAAAACTCTTTCTGGAAAGCCTATGCGAATTTAATGCTAGAAGAGCCATCTCCAAGAGAGGAGAGTAAAGGTATGCTTACTGTTTTGTAGGTACTCATAAGGATAAACATTTCCAGAATTGAAATGCTATGCAAGAAAAAGGTGAGAATCAAGAATTGAAGAAAACGCCAAAGAAGACATCAAATATGGCAAAATTCTAACATCTTAATAAAGATGAGGTGTGTGTGAGGTAACCAAATATCCGGACACATTATGCTCTATAATGTCTTATAACATGTTCTGTTTGATATATTACCTAAGTGTTTGAATGCATGCTAGACATCTAGATAATCCTAAATGAGTTCACTTATCGCCAATATATGCATGTATTCTTAATTGTATAATGCATTCTTGATTGGTATGCTTTCATGCTCATTTGTCTCTATGTTAAGTGTTTGTTAAGTATTTAGGATAGATCTTTCTTCTTAGGATCTTAGCAAACCTCTAAACTAATTCAAACTGTGCCAAAATCTTTTTTTGTCACTCATTTAATCGATTGTTTTGTGCTTTAATTGATTACACGGGCTTCTTCTAAATGTGTTAAAATTCAAATCTCGTTAATCGATTAACATAGAGGTTAATCGATTAAGTGTAGTCATAAAACAGATTTAAACCTAGT
Organism: Lupinus angustifolius; assembly: GCF_001865875.1. NCBI lineage: Eukaryota > Viridiplantae > Streptophyta > Magnoliopsida > Fabales > Fabaceae > Lupinus > Lupinus angustifolius. The sequence goes on along the minus strand of NC_032013.1, from coordinate 14,827,806 downwards.
TTTGGGTTATGTTTCCTCAAACTCTAACCTCGTGAAATCTGTCTTCTTGACCTAAATTGATCCTGTAATTCATCCTCAAACTCGGATTAAAGCTACCCAATCTCTTATTCTTTCTTCCTTTAATCCTCTAACTCAACAATTTGGTTGAAATCGAATAACCTAAGCTTACCCCCTTTCTAAACCTACCTTCAAATATCTTCTTAATCGATTATCCCTCCTATATTTTCTGCATAAATGAGTAATGAGAGACCAAAAAGAGTAAAACATATAGCTAGATCAAATTGTTCTCTGCATAATCCTGAACGTGCGAGAAATCTCAATGTTGAAGGGTCTTCTTCATCTAGGCAGAATCTATCACTGGGTTTAGACCCATGTTATGCTCCTGCTCTTCAAGCAGAAAGGTTGGCTAGGTTCATAAGCCAGAAACCAGCATACATCTGATATACCGACATGGCGTAGATAGTGGAGCAGGGATTTCAATTCCCTCATGAATTGGAGGCACAAGGGGTTGTAAGATTTCTAGAATTAAATGGAAGTATTTATACCTCTCTAGTTCAGGAATTCTATGCAAATTTTCAGTAAAACGATGGTGGATGTAGGAGTATGGTACAAGGGAAGCTGATTTTATTGAATGATGTGTTATTCATGGATGTTGGTGGCTTAGCATGTGATGGTGGTTCCTTGGAGATTGTAACGATGACAAATGGAGCATGTATGACTTTACAAAGATGTATAAGTCATACTTGAGGGGACCTCACCACTTTGTCCAAGGTGAGCTTACAAAAGCTAGGTCTTTAACCATAAAAATAGGCTATTACACTACCTGATAGCAGACATTTTGGTTCAGTGCAACACAAATCATGCGCAACCAACTATGAATGATCCGAAGCTTATGTTTTCTATTAAGGAAGAAATTCTGATAAGTTGGCCCAATGAGATTCTGAAAGTGATGCATGACATTGCATCGTCTTCTTCAAGACTGCTGGCATGTTGGATCTTTATCTTTCATGTCATTGATCATCTAGGGATCAACACAACTGGTGTGGAGATAATCGCTGTAAACCCCAGAGAATACATTGTCTATGATAATATCATTCCCAAGATGAGCATTTATAAATATGGTGGTGAATGTATGTATCAAGAGGACTATAGGACCATTGTGAATTTGGAAATGTCTGATGAAGAAGAAGGTGGTGAATGAGGTGAGCAGAACCAGGAGCAACAAAATGACAGGAGTCTAATATGCCTCAAGGACCTTCATTTGGTTTGGCTCATCTAGATGCCATGGAACAACGCCTAAATGAGCGAATTGACTCAAGGATGCAATCTATGGATGATAGGCTCATGGCGGAATTTCAGAGACAAGATGAAGAGAATCATAATTGTTTTGAGCAGCTCCACTTCTTACTCAGGACCTTCGGTAGATTTCCACAACCACCTCCTAGGAAGCTTAGGATATCTAGTGTGTCCTAGTTAGGTGTTATTTTAGGAGTATGTGGTCTTTAAGTTTGTTTTTTAGTATTGCATTGTATTTGTTTTCTAAACTTGTTAGTTTGTTTTTTTGTGCTTTGACTTGAATTGTAATAGCCATGATATGCTATAACTATATCGGTTTTGTGCTTTCAAATTGACTTATATACTTTTATATCACTTTTGTAAGCATTTGATCAATGAATGAATGAATGTTTAGTAATTTTCAAATCTATTGCATTGATCTAATTTTGCTTAATTTTCGACTAACAAGTGGTATAAGATGGAAAAAGGTATCAACAAGTGGTATCATAAACAAATGTTTTCATAACGTTTACATAATCGATATAAAAAAAGTGTATGAAACCATCGATATCAAATTATATAACTTTCTGCATATAGCATGTGGCTTGCACTGTATTATGTCATAATAGTAGGTTTAATCGATTAACAACAAGCCATAATCGATTAACTATCATAAAATGAAATTTTGTGTAAAATAGAATAATACATGACCGATTAAGTATTATTTTAATCGATTAACATCAGTAGAAATTGCATTGTTTTTCCTTTCTTTTGGCAATATGCTTTTATATATCACTTCGCTTTTTTTATCATGCCAAAAGGGGCAGAAAAGTTATTGTTTATGTTTTTTCAGGACTTGTATGAGAAGAAAGTTAGGGGCTTCCATAAAGATAATGATAAGTCACCCGATGCTCAAATTGAGGGGAGCAAGATGGAGAAATGCACATCAACTCACAAGAAGATCGCAAAACATATTTGATTGTCATCAAGCAGATCCAACAAAGAATTGTCAGATCCAACAAGTTGTTAACAAGTGTTTGTCATCATCAAAAAGGGGGGAAAAGAAGATGCAAGCATGCATGATTGAGCAAGAGTGTGTATGCAAGCATGCATCACATATATTTTGATGAAGACAAAGGTTGATAACGACAAGGGAAGACAAAGATCAATATAGACAAGGATCGACAACATGATTAATGATCAAGGACAAGCTTGAAGGGATGAGAAAATTAACAAACAACAAGTATCAAATAAAGTCAAGACTCAAGTTCATACAAGGCAAAGCATTCAAAAGAGGATCTAGAGGCTAAGTCTTTAATATCTTTATTAGGTTTTAAGATGCTTTCTTAGAAAGAGTCTAGGCTAGGATGAACCCCAATGAAAGTCTCACAAGCTAAAATCAATCATAACTATAATGAGAGTTACATGCATACATACATGATTTTCATGCACATGCATACGTACACGATCATATGTTTTTTCAATGCATTTAAAAAGAGTTTTTAAAATCATACATTGTTCAAAGGCATGCATCATACTTTTATAGATCATGTAGGAGGTTCATTGATCATTCAAATATCTTTTTAGAAAACCTTTAATCAATTAAGAGATATTTTAATCGATTAAGCATTATTTCTTGGGAACCCGTTAATCGATTAAGTAAGGGTTTAATCAATTAAGGGTTGTTACTGTTTCTGTTTTAATGGATTTTGAAGAACCAGATACTCGATTCAGTTTAAGTATAATCGATTAACTGTAGCTTAAAACAGAATGGTATATTAACCCAAGTTTTTCATATTGCTTAAGATTAGAGATGAACATTGATTCATAGAGTTAGAACACATATTCGAAATAAACAGATTACACATTTTGTTTAGAAAATCTTAAGCTCCAAATTTCAAATCTTTAGTGAGATTTTCAAAGTGTTATTTTGAGAAAAAGAAAAGGGTGAATCTTTACAAGATACCTGCTGAGCTTAATTGCCAAATATTTTGTTAAAAAGAAACCTTGCATCGCACACTTTCTATTATGTAATTGTGAGATCTTTTATAAGGGTTCTTAGATTCTAAGAAGAGTGGTTGAATCTGCACATTGAGGTGCACACATAACTTGAAAGAATTGTTAGACAAGGCAACAACATATTCTCTTGGTGTGATTGTTATCACTATTGATAGAGAGTAGGTTTGGGAATATCCTAGCTGTTGTTAGATATGTCTTCACGAGAAGCAAGAGGTATTGGTATTGAGGGATACCTGTCTTAGGCCTAATCGGGAAAAGATAGGAGATCCTAGTAGGTGAGAAAGAGAGGTCAAACTGAGGTTGTCAAGTTCATTGAGATGAAGAAAGTAGCATCTTGCGTCTTGTATTGGAAGCTTGTTTGTAAAAGTACATTAAGATTCCATAGTGAAGAAAAATCTCCCAAGATCATAAGGGGAGGCTTGGATGTAGTTTGCAAGTAGACTCGCAAATGAACCAGGATAAAATTCGTGTCTCATTCCTCTTTTCCTTTATCTTTTACATTTCCGCATTAATTGATTTACTTAACTTGACATGCATATAATTATGTATTAATTGCATATTTTTTATTGCGCATTTACTATTCTTAATCTTCTCTAATAAGTGCATATAAGTTTAGTTGAATCTTGGAGATTGAAAGAAAATTGTTTTCATTGAACAAGAGCTATATAATCGATTAAGGTGTTTAGTTAATCGATTAACAGCAGAACGAGTTAATCAATTATAGTTTTGTTTAATTAATTATACAGTGTATAATTTTGTGTTTGTTATTTGTTTATCGAGCAATGGTAATCTGTACCATATCACCTATTCACCCCCCCCCTCGAGGAGAGTGACAGAGCCCTGTGGGACCCAACACTTTCTTCGCTATTGGCTTTTCCAGTTGTCCAATGTGGATCTCCATGTTCCTTAGAGAAGCCTCTGTATTTTTATAGTCGGACAAGGTCATCTACATGAACTGATTCACAGTGTCCTCGAGCTTGGTATTCTTGTCCTGGTTAGGATGCTGAAATTGGGTTCTTTGGTATGGTGGTGGTTGTTGTTGTGGCCCCAAGAAGAGTTCCTTTTTTTCTTCCTCCGTTCGTTATTTTGATATGAATTACCCACCTGGGTAATTATTTTTATAGTTTTGCCTTGGAGGATTATTGACAAAGTGCACCTCATCTTCCATGGCAAACTTCATCCTCATTTTATTGACATCGGTAAATTGGTTTCCTAGGAGAGTGTACCTACATGTCTTTCAATTGTTTAGGTAAATCATTCAGCTTTTTTTTACCTCATCTAATTGTTATTGCAAGAGCTTATTTTGGGCTAGCACAGCATCCGATGAGCCCAATTCCATGATTCCTCCTCTCCTTGGTGGTCCCTATTGATGTTGACCCTTCTGATCATTCTAGTCCATAGACTCGATTATATCAATAGCCTCCTAAGGTGGTTTTGATAATAATTGTACCCCTACTGTTGTATTTGAGATCCACGGGTGTTGTTGTTGAAGACCATTTGCAAATATATGGATTTGTGTTTGAGCGTCATGGCCATGATTTGGACATTTCCTAGGCATAGATTTAAATCTCTCTCAGGCTTCACATAAGTTTTCTCCCACTCCTTGGGTGAAAGTTGAAATATTGGTTTTCACATCCATAAACTTTTTATGATGAAAGTATCGCTACATGAATTTTTCCTCCACTTGATTTCATTCAACTTGGACATGAGGAGGGAGATCAAGAAACCATTCCTTAGCCTTCCCAATTAATGATAAATGAAAAAGCCTCAGGAATATAGTTTTTTCCTCAATTTCAGCCAAACCTATAGTTCCCACTAATTCATAAAATATAGTTAAGTGGTAGTATGGACCTTCATGGTCTAACCTTGCAAAAGTGTTAGAATACATTAATTGTACTAATCCAGTTTTTACTTCCGGATGCTTTTGTGTTCTAGATAGCCTCCCTATTTTGATTATATTGCATGGAGTTATATTGGCAAAGCCTCCAATTACTTCCTGGGAGTTGGCTTCGACCCTTGAATTTTGTGACTTGTTAGGTTGTGTCATCCTCTGTTTGGGGTAGATTGTTGGGAGTTGGCTTCGACCCTTGAATAGTGAAGAAGAATTCCTATGGGGCATACAAAGACAAACAATTCCAAAGATCATGTTAGGTTGCAAAAATTCATTTACAAGTATGAAAAAGATTAAACATGAACATGTTAGTATATATGTACATAAACCAAAAATGATTTATAAAATTTACAAAATTTATACTTGTTTATAATTACGAAACATAACAATGTTTAATTAAAACAATCCCCAGCAATGGCACCATTTTGTTGAAAGGTTTGGAAGTAAGCCTATTGGGAGTATATTTTTTTGTTTTCAACAAACAAAATTTATAATTTCATTTACTACATTAACTCTTAATTCCCTTTCACGATTCCATTTTAGTATAGTATAGAGTCATGTCGAACCACATAAATTATTATTAAAGCTTACTTTAGTTCTTTAAATCATAAACAATGAAGCATAAAGGTTGGTTGATTGATTCGGTTTTCTTGTTCAAAAATATGAATGAAAAGTAAAGAACTACATATTTACAAATTCTAGAGAAGAATAGTTGGTTTGGCCATATGAATGTAAAGTTTCTTAACATATAAGTATCAACTTCATTTTAGTTTATATAAGTTATTTTGTTGTGATTCAATCCACCATAATCTTGTCTTAACTCACCCTCCTTCTCAGGTTAGGCTTGTTGTTTTTAAAACCTTGTTTAATATATTATCTCTCATCAAGTATCCTTTGAAATGGCAAATATTCTAGTCAATCATTGTGACATGAAAGTATTTGTTATTTCACTCAACAAAAGACTTTGGATCTTTGAAAACATATTTAGGTGATCAATGCAAAATAAACATTAAGAGTAGATGGAATGAAATAATAGAATAGAAATACCTAACTTGCATAATTAAATCAGAGTCAATACAAAGAATAAGAAATGTTATACCATAGTCCAAAGTCATGAGTTAATTAGCTCCCCATGAAAGATGCTTTGAACTCCAAGTGTTGGTCCAAGAAGAAGCTCCTAGATCAAACATTTTCCAACTACTATGGGCTAGGCAAGCTGCTCACACGCCTAGCCTAACCCTCTACACATATTCATGGCAACACCTCCTACTTAAGCTTGACTTGCCTTGCTCATGGGTGACATCATGCTTGATTGGCCTTCCTTGGGTTTTAAGTCACGCCTAGCACCTGTTTGGAACCGCCTAGCATGCTTTCTTCATGAATGGGTATGCTAATCCTTCAAGTTGAAGCAACCTTGGCTCATGCATACACGCTTATCATATAGTATGCCATGCCTAGCAGTTTGGTTCACATTTATTCCATCTTTGTTTTTGTTGCTTTCTAGCTTATGACTTGGCTTTGTCCTCCTCTTCAAATGAAAATAAGTACTTGACTCCCTAAAAATGAAATGGCTATGGACACAAGGTGGTGTTAACTACAATATATATTTTATTGAAAAAGTATATTATAAGCTAGGTTTATCCTCATGAATAATCAAGATGACCAAGATAAGGGCCATGAAAAGTTTGTAAAATTAGTTACATTTTAGCACTTATCAGTTACTTAGTTTTCTAAAAGTTTATTTTTAATCTTTTGAAACTCATTTTCATCTTCGTTTAAGTTAGTGAAAACATTTTTGAAAATTATTCCCAAGAGAATTTGTGATATAGAGATATAGAGTAGTAATATACTTAGTAAGGAATAGGACCTAGTTTAGAAATCAATAAAAAAATCTTATATAGCTATGTGTTTTCTTTCCATAGATTAAGTCTTCAATCTTTTTTTTCTTTTTGTTGATGTTTGTGTCTTTTTTTCAAAGCTTTAAAAGCCATGAGGAAAATGTTACGGTTTCGGATCATGACCACTTGAGCCTTCGAATTCCCAAAACTATATGTTCCCCTTATCATTGAATAATTTGAAATCCTCCTAGAAATTAGGGTACGGAACACACTCAAGTTATATCCGTTCACCGAGAATGAGAATGTCAGCGGTGATTTTATAGAAGAACTAATTGGGGCATTCACAGGGTTATGCTACATGATTAAGCAAGAGGAGGACTATGGGTTGAATACTATCTTCTTGAAAAAACAACTTGATAAAATTGTTGAATAAGAACATTGGGAACTCTTTAAATTTGAATTGACATTAGCCATATACAACATGATCCTTTTTTCATTTGTCTTTATTAGTGTCGACCAAAGAGCAATCGATGTGTTTGTGAAATTCAATAAATTAGAGTCAACCTAATTCCAATCATATTAACAAAAACATTGTTGTCATTCAAAGGTAACATGAAAAAGGTAGCCACAAAATCGAATGTTGCCTACAATTGCTCTATGTATGAATGGTTACTTTATTCAAACACCATGAGTACTCTGATTAGACTTAGTATTTGTGGAGAAGATCTTGCTCATGACCTTTGCATGGTTATGATGAAGATCACAAAAAGAAGAAAAATGAAGGAGACTATGAAGACATAGAAGATTCAAGTTTCAAGGAAATTATAGATTAAGTCTTCAATAGGTACTTCTATCCTTATGCTCAATTTATATTTAGTAGCAATGCTCAAAGAATTCAAAAATATTTTCAAAAGAATTGGATAAGCCTTGAAGCAATGTCAAAAATGAAAAGTAACAACTTACTTGACCTAAGTAACAGGTTATTAGATCTGGGTAAGAGGTTACCTGAATTGTGTGATAGTTGGTAACAAGCTACTAGAACTACGTAACAGGTTATCTGACTAAGAAAACAATAAGCATAACTGAAACTGAGTAACCGATTAATTACTTGTATTAATCGATTATCACTTTGGAAAACAAGTTTTGGTAATTGATTACACTGTCGTGGTAATTGATTACACAGAGCTATTGGAAACCAGATTTACAAATTTGAATGAACAATTTTCTTCCAATATGAATGAGTTTCATTCCAATTGTGTCTCATCTTCATGGAAGGGTAGTATGGCTAATTGGAAGCCTATCTAAAGACATTGAGACATTCAATTCAACACACAATCCATATACAATTGATACACGAAATTTTCACAACTTATTAAAACAATTTCTGCACTCTTTAAGAACTTTGATTCTAAACTTTCGTATTTTTCTGAAGTTGCTTCAAGTGCTAAATTCTAATGTTTCTCAAACATATAAAAGCATTGTAAGAATCCATTTTTTGCAACTTTGATTGTATGTATGACAAGCACTAAAAAATCATGTATTCATGTGGAGAATATCTAGACATGGTGTTATTGGCCTCAAGGATGCATTACTTTTACCCCAGCCCTAGAACTTGGTCAATGGAAAGGGGGACTCATGCCAATATCACAAGAACAATTGAATGGATCAACAATATGATATAGAGATGAAGAAACCACCAAGGAGACTAAATTCCATGAGAAATGCTATGAAAAAGATATGTCTCTATGCGGAAAATGAATTAGGGAAGCACCAAACCTACTATATTGATGAGTATAAGACTTGGGGGAATACTAGAAGGATGTCAACTACAGTCCCGACACTTACATTGCCACAAGAAAGGTCCAACCCATCACTAAATGAGGTGGTGTTAATGGGGCAAGTCAAGCATTTGGAGGCAAAGATAGAAGATGCGAGAAATAAAAGTGATAAATATGACATTTATTATCCTCCCTTTTTCGTTTGTCCTCTTCCATCTTCTATCTTCCATAACTTCTAGATATTTATGGTTTGAAAATTAAAATCTAAAGATAAAAAAATTTCTCTCTTATTCTCTTATCCTAAACTGAATCATCATTAATATCAATTTTTCTTTTGTTAAAGATAATATTTTTAACTCTAAATACTATATTAACATTTGATAACATGTGTTAACTATTAAATCTTATCAAAAACAAGATATTTCAATAAAACATATAATAATAAATATAAATTACTACTATTTTACAATATGAGATTGATATGAATTATATAAGAAATCAAATATATAGATTGGTAAGGATAAAATGCAATATTATATTTGCAAATAATGTGTTAAAAAATCGAACAATACCATAATAGACACATATGAAAGTTTAGATGTTAGGGACAAATATGATATGAAAATACAAAATATAAAAGTGGAATTAACAAACCACTATCATATCATAAAAGAAAAAATGAATGATAAATAATGTATAAATTTTTACGTTAATATATTTACTTCAGGCTAACTCGTAACCATCCTCCCATCTCCCTTGTATCATATTCCTAGTGTTATTTATCAATCATCAAACCAGTTAAGGTATTGGTATAATGGTATAACTGTTCAACCAGTGGTTCACTAACTAAACCGCATACCAGCGAAATTAGATATACATATATAATATTTGACATTAATGTTGAAAAATCAATATATTTTTTGTATTTTCATTAAAAAATTAATTTTAAATAAAAATCGGTCGGTATGACCGGTACAGTTCAATTGAAAGCCATTCGGTATGACCGGTGTTGTTCAATTGAAAACTGGTCAGTACGATCTGTGTTAAGCGGTTTTAGCCAGTCTAGACCAGTATGATTGCATGACCAGTATAATTGTTATACCATATCGGTATTGGGACTAGTTCAACGGTTGAACCTGCAGACACAATTTAATTTTTACAACAGTGCATATTGGTCATGTTCAAATAAAAAAATGGTAAATGATAAAAAAAATTCATAATGGGCCTCAATGTTCAAATAATCTTAATAGATACCAAGAAGAAAAGCTCGTGGACCACAGTGACATCAATTACAAGGCAGGATAAGAATCTCCGTTACTATCTAATTAAATCTTCATTTCTTAAGTCCAATATTTTTGAATTATGGGTATAAAAATTCCTTTAATGCCAATATAATACTACATTATGTGTACTACTTTCTGCATACCTCTTAGTAGTTATAATAATTGAGATCCAATTTATTATTTAAGTAGTATTTATCTAACCTAAGTAGGAAAAAAGTTGTTATTTGCTTTTGTATTTTGTTCAAATAATTTTATCGGCTTTAAAACGTTAGTATAACGAGCATTTAATGGCTGTACATGATATGGCTAACATAATATATTTTTAATTTACAAATGACATAATTAATTGTAAAGAATATATTATATTCATCCTAATTATTCTCATGTACAGTCATTATCCTAGAATTGGTATTTAACAACACTTATTCAACCGCGCTTATATGTTGAACGCTATTAAATATAAGGCGGAAGAGAATTAACAGTGCTTATTTAAGCAAAGGTTGTTAAAGGTATTATCTTTAACAACGCTTATTGAAGAAAGCATTGTTAAAGACCATACTTCATATATTTAACAATACTTCTTCAATAAGCACTGTTAAATGTGTTATCTTTAGCATTGTTTATAAAAAAACGCTGATAAAAGTGTTATCTTTAACAACGTTTATTGAATCAAGCACTGTTAAAGGTAATAATACTTCATATATTTGAGAGCACTTCTTCGATAAGCGCTATTAAATGTGTTATATTTAACAGCGCTTATTGAAACAAGTGTTGTTAAAGTTTTATATATTTAATAACACTTCTTCAATAAACGTTGTTAAATGTTTGTTTTAGTGAGCGAGAATATTTTCAAATTCAAAAACAAAACCTCACACAATAATACATATCACTCAGTTTATTATTTCTCTTACCTTTCTTCTCCATAAATTACAGTTTTTTCTCTTTTCTTTTTAGTTTCTCTCTTCAAGCAAGTTATCGATTTGTTGTTGTTCTCTTATTCAAGCATAAGGTAAATCATTATCTTATTTTAACTCATTTATTTCTCTCTTCACTAATAGTGTGATCTTTATTTGTTGTGAAGCTATGTAGCTATGGTGAAATTATCGATTTTAAGTTTCTCTCTTCAAGCATAAGGTAAATGATTATCTTATTTTAGCTCATTTATTTCTCTCTTCACTAATAGTATGATCTTTATTTGTTGTGAAGTTATGCAACCATGGTGTTCTAGATTTTTGGCTATGATGAACATTAGAGGAGAAAAATGAATAATTTGCGTAAGATCTCATTACTCATATGTTACTTTATAATATTGGAATCTATTAAGGTTGAATGTAGTTGCAGTCGTCGGTGATTTAACAAATCTATTGTAAATATGGTGGAGTTGAACATGATTGTCATGTGTTTGATAGAATGTCTGAGAGATATATTGTCTTATTTAGAAAGTAGATATTTAACAACAATTGCTTTAGTGAGCACTTTTAAATGTCTACTTTCTACAACGCTACAAAAATGATGTTCAATATAACTTTATATACTACTGCGCTCATATAGAAAGCGCTACAAAAGCGTTGTTAAATGAAAATTTTTAGCGTTGTTGTTTTTCTATTTTGGCGTAGTGAGTTATGTGAATAAAGTATCCTCTAATATGAGAAAATAACTTCTCTTCTTAAACCAATTAGATAATGACACATGTCCCTCATTTTAATATTTTCTATTTTCATTTTTATCTTTTGGTTTTTTTTTTTTGAACAGTTCAATAGTCATTTTCTTCTCCCACTAGAAAAAAGGTTTCCATGAATCTTCATCTTTTTCATCCTTTCCATCATATTCTAACATAGTGACATTCCTTCTTCTATCTCCTAAGATAGTATTGGCAATTAGGACCGCCAGTCCATGCCCATACAATGCCCACCAAAACTAGGGCGGACATGAACATGCCCGTTTTTAAATAGAGCATGAAATATCATGACCTTCCTGCCCTAAACATGGATAGGGCAGGCTTGCAGGCTGTCCTTTATTAAAATAAAAACTAAATGATATAGTATATGGAAGATTGCAAGATATTATATATTATCTCATTTTTTATTTTACTGCTGAAACATTGTAATTTTCATATTATCATACTAGAGATTACATGGATGCACAATATGACACTGAGATTCAAAACACAAAATATAACACCTTGTTTTGAAGAAACTATACATGTAGTTAATTGCTAAGATATTTTATTTTGGAAAATTACTATATTCTATTCGAGTGGTGAGAGCATGAATTACTCTTGCTAAATTTGACCCAACGAATTTCTTATTCTAATATTCATTGATGCATGCGGGCAGCTCTGCCCCGCCCATTTGAAATGCTCACAGGCAAAAGGGCATATTGGGTGGATGAGTACATTTTTTATGGTCTGTCCGCCCAAAATATGTGGGCAGGCAGACCACATGAGCTTGGCCTGAATTGCCAATAATATCCTCAGCCAATCTCTCTTTTTCCCAAATAAGTTATTATTGTCACTCTCATTCTTTGTTTTTTTCATTTGGATCCTCATTAACAATGTTTGTTCTTCTGCAATTATTGAAAAAGTGGGTATTTTACAAAATTTCTGAGTCGTTACAAAATTTGAGTATGAAGTAAATAAATTTTATTACCCATTAAAGCTCTGCCCATCATTTCTCAAAAAAGTATTTTCTCTTTGATCTTCCTGCACCAAGTGTGATATTGTACTATTCCCTTTCAAGTTTCAATGAAAGCATTACCTTTTTTGGATGACTTTACTGTTAAGTTCAAATTTTGAGGTTGATGGGGAAGTAAATTTTATGAAATATAAACATGAATTTGGATTGTTTTATGAGAAAGATTAAGAAAAAGGTGGTGGGAGACAGAGAATTGGGGAAACGAAGTAATAAAAACGAATAATAATGATAAAAAATGAAACCTTTAAAATAGGGAAGTGTGGAGCTTGGATCCCAATTCCTCGAGCTGAAAGTGGGAATTTTGATTCTAATTGTGAATATGAATGAATGAGAAGTGAAGGAGAACTAAGAAATAATGCATGAGAAGTGAATTTGGGTTTTTCTGAGGGGATTAGAAGTGAATGTGGGTTTTTCTGAGGGGATTATAAGTAAAGGTGGGTTAGGGATTAAAATGAGGGACAAATGTTATTATCTAATTGGTTTAAGGAGGGGAGTTATCTCCTCACATGATGACATACTTTATTCCCTTACAATCATTACATGTCACTTGTTATTTGTCATTCTAATCATTATATTTGTGCACATAATGGAAGACACAAGTATGGTGGCTCGAGTTATTCATGGCTTCCACAAATGGCCCACCTCAACCTTCTAATCATCAGGTAGTACGTATTTTGAGTCAAAGGAACTCATTGTTACTTTCCTTTATATAAAGTCATTTTTGTCAATATCTAGGGGCCTATGTCAAGTTTCCCCTCTATAGATTCATATGCTATATGTGTGAAATCGCCTAGTTCGATTTTGCCCTTTGCTTGTCTGTATAAAGTGGACGAGTGGAGGTCCTAGCGGGAGGCTACTTACATTATTTCTTTCATGTTGTGCTTTTGAGCAGATCTAGAGTTTCTACCTACTCTAGATCACCCAGATATAGTATTAATGTTGGTCAGGATACATGTCATTTTTTATTCCCAATGATATCCTTTGACCCTTCCCTTAGATGGTGAGCGCCATTATTGGTGGCAAAGGGGAAATATCTTCTAGGAGGGATCCATCATCGTGGTAACAAAGGTCTACTATGTAGTGCACTTTTGCCTGACTATGAATTGTTGTAGTTTATGGATTTGATGAGATCTTCAATGGTATCTACTATCAAAGTCATAATATTTGGTCTGGTATTTATGCCCCGATCTTTTGATGGAGTTGGATTTTTGTATTGTACCCAAGTTGGTGGAAAGCACATATCGTAGGATCTCCAAGCGATTGGTGTTTAGAGGAGTGTACATACCATATTTGGATTTTTAAGATGCTCTCTTAGGCTCTTTTTATTATGTTCGCCTCTGGTCCCTTCGAGATTATGTGACTCCAACTTTTATGTTCTTGGTTCAGGATTGGGGTTGTGAAAACTCAACAACGCTCTTTCAAGATAGCATTGTTAATTTGGATAGGGGGTTATGTTTAACAGTGTACCTTTAAGATAGCGCTATTAATTTACATCTATTCAACAACGTAGGATTAAATGAACATTGTTGATATGTTATGACTATGGGTTGTCAAAAGCTGGATTTACCTCTTAGATGTTTAACATTGCTCCTTGCTCCTTTATGGGTGCACTGTTGATATGACATCAATTCTAGAGTGCGTTATTAAAGAAGCGATGTTGAAGATGTCATATCAACATCGGTTTTTTAAATAAGCAATATTGAAGATTTCATATCAACAATAATTTCTTAAATAAGCGATGTTGACTTGTTACGACTTTTAAATATCCAAAGTTGATTCACACTTCCTTCTACATTCTCAAACTTGTTCGAGAAGAAAGCCTTACTCCTAGAGAACCTCATACACTAAGAAAACCTCATACCAACATGGTGATTATGATTCTCATATTAGTGACAATGCTACACCGACTACACAGGACAAGCAACTTGTTGTTCATAACCGAACTCTACGTGGAATGACTTCCATGAAGAATGTCATTTGTGCAAGACACGGGGAAGTGAAGCTAGCCATTGAATGGAACACAAAAGGCCAACCTATAAACTCGAAGGGTGGCAACACATTGGTTAGCTACATTGGGGTCGTGGTTAGGCATAATGTACCTATAACATTAAGTAAATGAACTGATGTTAGGTTGAACACCATGAAGGAGCGTATCTGGAATGAAATAACAGTAAGTTTCTATTTCAGTATGTGTGTTTATGTGTTTTCATGCAATGTATATGTGTTTTTATATAATGTATATGCTTTCATGCAATTTATATGTATTTTTTTTGTATTCATGCAATGTATGTGCTTTCATGCATGCAATGTTAGTGAGGAGCATTAGGATTACATCCTTAAATCTGCCGGCAAGGCTCTCCGACAATTTAGTACTGATGCTGAAAAATGTATCAGAGATGTTGATCAAAATATCAACCTAAAATATGCAAATGTCATTGAAAATGAGGGTTGGAAGGCTTTTATCACTACACGCTCAGAACACGAGTCTTTCTTGGTAAAATCATCATCTTTGTACTGAATTTATTCTTATATATGCTTTTATATATACATATATATATGATTATTGATGTTAAGGTTGTATGTTTTTGAAGAAAGTAAGTAATTAAAACCACAAGAAGGCATCTCAGCCTTTGTATCCATACTGAGCTTCTTGAGCGGGGTATAGAGGAATTGAGAAAAAAATTGTAAGTATTGTTAGTTTATGCATATATTATTGGTTATATTTTGTATCTATATATCTATTTACATTATTATTGGTTATGTTTTGGCAGGTGGAACAAAATGATACACCATCGACTGAACATATAGTAGACCTCGATGTTCTATGGTAGGATTCTCATATCAACAAGGATGGTGTCATCGATAATTAACAAGTTCAAGAAGTGACAAACAATATTATAATACTCGTCGATCATTTAATTAAACTTGATTTCCAAACTTCATTTATCAATGTGATTAATTAAAAAAACTTATTAAATTTTAGGTGCTTTTCCCTACTCCCAATCTTCAGATTTAGGAATGACCTTCAAGTTCTCATCTTGTGGGTTGTAAGGAAGTGTTGGGCTTGTATTTAGAAATTCAATAACCTCAGCCTCTTCCTTATCAACATCCAAAATGTCACCTTCAAGCATGCATCTCTCCAAGGGATCCTTAGATTGCACTCTAGTTGCTTCCTCCTTCACTACTTGGTTCAACATATCAACCCTACAACATGAGTCCTTAAGAGAAACTTGTTTAACAGATTTAGCAATACAAAATTCAACCTTTTCAACCTCTATACTTAGTGAACCTTCTTCCATCTCTAGTATTAGAAAATCAAGTTGATGGAAAAATTTCCCACCATTGATAGGAACATCCTCCCAGATGCATATAAGAAATTTAGCTGACCTATATGCTAATTGAAGTGATATAGTACCGGGTTTTAGTTCACCCACTTCCAATTTTTTACACACGGGAAAGGGAATGCGACCCACACTTGCTCCCAAGTCACATGAAGTGATGAAACACCGAATGAGACCAAGCTAGATTATGGTGGCCTTGAAGGAATTGGTGGCCCAATGACGAGGGCACGAGCAAAAAGGGCACAAAATGCCCTAGGACAACTCATAGGATTGATTTATGATGGTAAGCCAAAGTTATCCCAAGGGGATGCCAAGATGCTCAATTACATCATGGAGCATGGTGTTGACCGAACCATAGAAGGACCAGGTCAGGTACAAGACGTAGGCCAAGGTGCTGGAACTGACCGTGGCAGAGGCCAAGGGACACTAGGCGCTATTTCTGACCGAGGCATGGGGCATGGCTCATCCAAAGACCGAGACACGAGCCAATGCGCATTTGACCGAGGCGAAGTGCTTGGCGCATCAGGCGCTGGGCCAATCTGGCATGGCCAAGATTTCTGTCTGAGGCGTGTACACCTAGCGTGCCATGCTTGGCACTGGGCGTTGGCCTAACCGAGTCAGGCCTAGCCAATACTTAATGTGAGTCATTTTCATTTTCTATAATAAATGCATGGGCCAACCTTGGACCTACATTTACCATATTATAATTTATGTTTTATTTTTAGTTTATTCTAGAAATAATGTGTAAAATTTGAATTGGCTCATTGTGCCTTGAATACAACATCAAAGTGTAACCTACACTTTAATGTTTGAGCAAACTTCTCATAAATCTGGACCAACGGTATTCTCATCGTTTTTATTAATTCTTGGCAAGAAGATTAAACGACGCAGAGCTGTTGGAGGGAATATGCTCGTGGTTAGATTGGAAGTGGTCGTTGAGGGCTTAAATGGCTCACTAATGGTGGAATTACACCTTGTCTTATCCGTTGGAGCTTCATATTGCCAGGTTTAAAGAACCAAACGAGATCCTATGTCATTTTTCCCACAAAAGAATATCACTTGGCCGTGGGAAAGTCCACTCTTGAAGAAAGCATCCTATGCTCATAAATTCATGGTCATGGAATCAATTATGAAGGAATTAACTTCCATTTTCTACATGTGTTCAAATGAAGTTAATCCTCTAGCCGTGGGTTTCATTTGGAGAAGAATCTTATATCTCTAACATTCATTCTAAACCATGGTGCCTTTAAGGGAGAGTTAAGTCCCAAATTCACAATGTAATGAAGACTTAGTCGTGACATCAATAAGGAAATGAAATCCTAGGCCAACCAAGTCATCAAGTTGGGGGATTTCAAGCTAGCAACAAGAATCCTATGTTATATTCTTTTTCTCTTTGTTTCCATGTAACAACTTAGGAATTAACCATGTGGAAATTACCTGTAATGGTTTGGTCGAATATGACTTAATTATTAGGCCTTTGTAGCGTGTCATTCATGGTTGGAAGGAATCCAATGTAACCAACCATGAACTAGTCCATTAAAAGTCTTAACTTAGGCAAATAAGGTGTCTGGATTTATGTAATCATATGGAGGCCAAGCTAGGCTGAAGCACTGTATGTTGTTGTGGCATTCCATGAAATAAACAAGTTGAATTTGATTGTAAATTGAGGATTATTCCTTGTGAAAGCATTGTGCATTCTCTAAACTTTCTGAGCAGAACCAAGATTAAAAGTTCTTATCAAGAACCAAGTTCTTGTGGCGAATATCACCTTGGCTTATCAACACCTCAAGTGTTGTAGCACCCTATCACCCCAAATCTAATCCATCTTCTTTTATCTTTACTTATACTATTTCGCTGCGTACTCATACATAAACAGCTCAATAAACCATGAGCTTGGCCATACACCAACCAAGATAGATAGTGTTCAAGAACCTTCCAAAAAGTGTTCACATCAAGTGGCATCAGAGCTAGTCTCTTACTTGTTGTTTATCTTTCTTTCTTGGCCGAATTACTAGTCCATTTTATTCTTTCTTTCTTCTTACAACAATATAAAAAGTCCAAAAAGAAAAAAATGTCAAAAGTGATTCAACAAAAGTACAAAAAAAGAAAAAGTGTCAAAAGTGTCCAAACAAAATAGTCCAAAAGCAAAAGTGTCAAACAAGTGTCTCAAGTTCAAAAGAGTCAAACAAAAGTTTCAAGTTATTTTTTCTTTGGGGGTTCAATTCGAGTCACAACATTTCTACGCACTTCTCTTTATAAGTTGGGGTGTTTGGCATTCATAAAATTCTTGGTTCTATACTTGGTTCAATTAAGAAGGCTATGGAGGATAGAGTATTGAGTGATACACAAAATTTCTACATTTTCCAGAAACAAGGTGAGTAATACACATGAGTTGAGTGAAAAATGTCAAAGCAATCCAATCATTCTAATCATGAGGTAATATTTCACCATTGTCCCCTAGGACAACAACGTTGCATGCAATGATGATAACACAATTTCAAACTTTATAAATAAAAATGGAGCATGAGGCTGGAGTATGACAAGAGGCTTGATTACCATGCACATAGGCGTTCAAGTGACTATGAGGAGGAAGGAGACCGAGGATAAAAACACTAAGGGGTAGGAGAAGGAAGGATGATAAGTTGGAATGGATCAAAATAAAGGTGCCAACCTTTATTGGAGAAAATGATCTGGAGGCTTACTTTGTGTGGGAATTGAAGATTGAATAAATGTTTGATTGCAATTCTTACAATAATGAGAAGAAGGTTAAGGTGGCTGCATTAGAATTCAAGGAGCATGCCTTAATTTGGAGGAAATAAAGTTGATCATGAGAATGAGTTTTGTCCCTAACTAATACCAGAGGGATATTCATAAAAAACTCCAAAAGCTCACTCATGGGTTTAAGAGTATTGATGAATATTTCAAGGAAATGGAATTAGCTTTTCTATGGTCCAATTTCCAAGAGGACCGAGAAGCCACTATGGATAGGTTCTTGCATATGTTAAATCAAGATATCCAAGATATTATTGAGTTGCAACCCTATGTTGAATTGGATGACTTGGTTGAAAAAGCCATGAATGTGGAGGAGCAATTGAAGAGGAAAAGGTCCAAATTTTCCTTAGGGTCTAGTTCCAAGTATAAAACATGTAGGTGGATGGACAAGCCCAAGAAGGAGGGACCTACAAACGGTGGTACACCTTGTGCCAAGGATTCCATGACTACAATTTAAGGCAAGAAACCTATGATGGCTAATCAAAGGAGTTGGAATGTAAAATGTTTCAAGTACTTAGGCCTTGGGCATATTGCTTCTCAATGTCCTACAAGGAAAACAATGATCATGATGAATAGAGAGGTGGAGTCTCAATCCAAGGCTTTAAGTGATGAAGAGGATGATCATGAAGAGGAGGTTGATGCCATCATTCCTGAAGGAGATTTGCTTATAGTGAGGAGGCTCTTGGGAAGCTGAATGAAGACTATTAGGTAAATCAAAGAGGGAACATCTTTCATACAAGGTGTTTAGTTGGTGGTAAGGTTTGTTCTTTTATTATTGATAGTGGAAGTCACACAAATGTAGTTAGTACAAGATTAATGTCAAAGCTTAATCTTGAGACTAAAGCACACCCTACTGCATACCGATTACAATGGTTGAGTGAGGTGGGATAATTACTTGTGGACAAGCAGGCCAAAGTTCCTTTTTCAATTGGGAACTATAAAGATTTTGTGCTATGTGATCTTGTGGATATGAAAGCTTGTCATTTTTTACTAGGTCGTCCATGGCAATATGATAAAGGTGTTAAACATGATGGTCGTACCAATACGTACACATTGATGCACAAAAAACAGAGGGTGATATTTTCACCATTGTCTCCGGTACAAGTTATTGAAGATAAGAGAGTATTGAGAAAAAAATAGAGATGGAAAAGAAAGAAAAAGAGAGTGAAAAACAAAATACTACAAAAAAGAGGGAGAGAGGAAGCCATTTTTTCTCATAAAAAAGGTGGAAGAAAAAGGTGTAGCTGTTACATGAAACCTTCACAACGACTCTTTTGTTTTACAACTAACATCATTTTGTCAAATTTTATCTCTAAAGTTTTACATAAACTTGGAGTTGTTAAGATGGGTGAAGACCCTTTGGAGGCCATAATCATTTTTACATGCATCAGATTGATGGATGGCATGGTTAATGAAGTTGTGTTTGCCAAGGAGTATGATCAAGCAAAAATCCATGATAACGCTTACAAGCTTGAACTTCCAGGTTTGTATGGTAATATAAGTGCTACATTCAATGTTGTTGCTTTTTCTCCTTTAGATGTTAGTGATGGAGAAGTAATTCGAAGCCAAAATATTTTCAAGAAGGAGGGGATGATGCAATACCAAATGAGACAAAGATAGATTATGGTAGCCTTGAAGCCTTGAAGATAACTCATAAGATTGATTTATGATGGTGAGCCAAAAGTTAGCCAAAGGGGGTACCAAGATGCTCAATTGCATAACGGAGCAGGGTGCTGACCGAGCCATCAAAGGACCAAGTCAGGTGCATGATATAGGCCAAGGCACTGGAACTGACTATGGCACAGGCCAAGGCGCATCAAGCGCTAATTCTGACCGAGGCATGAAGCATGGCTCGTCCAATGATCAAGACACGAGCCAAGGGGCATCAAGCGCATCTGACCAAGGCGAGGTGCTTGGTGCATTAGGCGTTGGGCCAATCTGGCATGGCCATGATTTCTGCCTGAGGCATGTACGCCTAGGCGTTGGGCCAATCATGGCATGGCCATGAAGACTACCCTTGTGACTTAGGATTCTAATTTGAATAACTGAATGATCGAATAGTTGGGTTTATCTCTTGGTCTTTCCCCAATGTATCTAAGAGATGTAATTTGTTGGCCAAACAACTCACATGAATAAAACTCAGTTTAATGATTCAAATCATAACACTCAATGAAATAGAAGTAAAAACAAGCGTTTATTGAATGTAAAAGGGCATGGCCCCAATCCTAAAAACAATGGTAATTACACACTCAAAATGAAGACGAGATTACAAAATTCTAAATTAGAGAATAGATAAATCAACAATGTCAATCATAAGCAATGTAAAACGTGTTCAATCAGTGAAGGAGAACCCTCATTTATCTTAGTTACAAGAGATTAGGCTATGCCTAACAAAACAAATATGAAATTTAATAATAGAATCAGCCATCCATGACGATTAGTGTAGGATACAACCTAGCTGTCGATCATGGCCTCCTTTAGTGGTCTTCAGCATTTGGACAACCAACAGTTGTGGGTGGTAGGCACGACCTGGGTACACGACTGTGGGTGAGGGCACGGTCTGGCCGTGTAACTGTTGGAGTTGATGATGAATTTTGTTAATTCCCACACAGTCATGGGGCCATGCACGACCTGGCCATGTCCTGTGCCTTCACATTTTGCCTATTTTCTTCATTCTAGGCACAATGGCGCCCTTCCTGATGTCCTATTTCATGCCTTGAACTTTCTAACATGAGGATGGAAATCCAGCTGAGCAAAACCAAGAACCACAACTTGATGGGGCTCCTAACATGCCTCAAGATCCATCTTCTACTTTGACTCGTTTGCATGCTATGGAACAATGCCATAATGAGATCATTGATAATAGAATGCAAGCGATGGAAGATATGCTCATGTATGAGTTTCAGAGACTTGAATTGGTAACCACGACTCATTTTGATAATCTTAACTTTCAGTTCTCAACCTTTGGCAGCTTTTCTCAACCTCCTCCTAGTAGGTAGTCTAGTTAGGGCGATAATAAGTAGTCCTAGTTAGTTTAGTTGTTGGGTGTATGTCTTGTTTATAGTTGTTGATTATGTACTTTATGACTCTATGTACCTTAAATTATTTTTTTCCTTTGGTATTTAGCATGTGTTATCTTTGTTGTATTGACTCATGATGTATGAAATATATGGATGAACTAAATGAAATATTTTTGTTGATCACATCACTATTATTTTGTTTCTTATTTTTTCATTGATACAATTGATATACTTGCTGAATAAATTCTAAATATTACATGTAATCCCAAGGAAAAATCATGAAATTTTCATTGAATTGTTGGAATATACACTACTTAATCGATTAAATACACGCATAATCGATTAAGAGACACAAAAATTGCAATTTCCAATGAACTCATAACATCCTTAATCGATTAAAGCCATATATAATCATTTAAGACTAGAAATTAATTGTATTATCTCTTTTCTTTTTTCTCTTTTATATATGTAAAATTGGTTTTTGATCATGCCAAAATGGGGAGAAAGGTTATTGTCTATGTTTGTAGATTTGATGCATTATAAGCTTATGTAAATACAAATATATCAAATACCCAAAGTGAGGGGGAGCTAATCTTCAAGCTCCTGCAAATCGCAAAACAAGTTTATTGTCATCAAAGAAAGATGCAAGATATGCAAGATTGGTTTGTCATCATAAAAATGGGGGAGATTGTGAATGCAAGTGTGCTTGAGATGATTTTGATGAAGATAAAGTTTAAAATTTGACAAAGACAAAGTATGGACAAGGACAAACCAACTACAACAACATAAAGACTGAAGTTCAAGCTTCGAGAGGATCAATAAACACTAAAGAGTAAATTTTCAATTCTTTAGGTCCTAAGACGCTTTGAATGAGTAGAGTCTAAATTAGGTGAACCTAATGATAAATCTCACATATTAGAATGATGAACATGATGCATATGATATTTTTATTCATACATGGTTTAGGTGCATTAGCATTCATATGTGATTTTCATGCATTAAACTAAGTTGAACTAATATCATTTCCAAAATCATGTATTATGCATTAGTTAATCATGTTAGAGGTTCATGGATTATTAACTAAGTATTTTCATAAAATAGATAATCAGTTAAGACTATAGTTAGTTGATTAAGTCATTGTATATGAGAATCTCGTTAACAAATTAAGTACATGGTTAATGATTAAACCAATTTCAGTTTTGGAATCTTGGATGTATTAAAAAATGTTAAATGATTAAGTGTCTACATAATCGATTAAATATAACATAAAATAGTTTGAAACTGCAGTATTTAAATACCATTTTCCCATAAGCAAACACAAGATTATTAAGATGGACACACAAGATTTTACTACAAATTTTCAAGAGAAAATTAGAGTTTTCTTGAAAAAGTGAGCTAAAAACTTTTGATACATGATAAGAGAAAGCTTATGAATCTTCCAAGAGTTTTTCCAAGCATTTATCATGTCAAATATTTTCTAAGCTTTTGCATCTCATAATCGTTAATCTTCATACTTTTAGATTGTGAGATTCATCAAAGGGATTTTTGGTTATGAATTGAGTGTATGATTATCACATTAAAGGTGCAAATAGTTATGTATACAAAGATCGATGGAGTTTTAAATTCGTCTCTTGGGGTGTGAGGCATCACCTTATAAGAAGAGAGGAATTCAGGATGAAATCCTATGTTAGAAGTGGTGTGGTATCCGTTAGAAGACATGTCTCAGAAGAAGTCTCTTTGGAAGTCATTAGTTAGAAGTGGTGAGATATCCATTAGAAGCTAAGTCCAAAAAGTTCTTGGTGGAAGAAGTGTTTGTAAAGACATTCGATTTCTTCTTAGTGGAAGCAAATTGCCTATATTAGAAGGGAAAGACTGGATGTAGATTGTAGTGGTTACCAATCGAAGCAGGATAAATCGATCATGTCAAATTCTCTATTATCCTTACACTTTTACATTTACGCAATTATTGTTTTCCAATATCTTGAATCATATTCATATTAGGATTAATGCTTAAGTGTTTTTGCATGATTAATCACATTAATTGAACTGTTTAAGTACTAATAAGAATAAATTAATCAATGCTTTTCATTGTATCAAGAACAAATGATTTTCAAGAAAATCAGTAAGGTGAATTGATTAAGCCTTCCATTAATCGATTAACTAGAACGTTCTTTTAATTGATTAAGTCATCTTTTACTCGATTAAAAGTAGTGAAAAGCTGTGATTATATTTTGTAACCGAATTGTTTTAATTGAAAACCAAACCACCTATTCACCCCTTCTAGTTGAAGTTAGAGCCTTTGTTAACCAATATAACAAATATACTATTTTGATTCATTGGGTCATGGTAATGTGAATAAGTACCCGATGTGAAGGAAATGTTTACAAGGTAAATGAGTTCATTTGGTTTATAATTTGTCTTGAAGGAATTGTACTATCAATTTTGTTTATAACTATGGACTTTCTGTAGGGGCATGCAAATTTATAGATCACAAATTGGAAATAAGGATGCATCAAATGGAATCAAGTAAAGGTAAACTTCAAGCATATGTAGTATATATATAAATTTCATGTAAAGATATTTGCTTATGTTCAAAAGTTAGTATTATTTTGTTTTTCATTTTAGTGCCCATGCCAAAACAACACATAATTGCAACTATTATGTGATGTGTTTCATGAAGAAGGTCATCTAACAATGACAAAGGAACATGGTACAAGCTAGGACTCTATGTGACTTCAATAATGTAATTACATAACTTGGGGAATAATAATGGGCTATTTTTTTTTTCTAAGTACTATTATATAGTTGAATTGTATAGATTGTGAAAGAGACAATGTAATAATTGTTAAGTTGTTGCAATAAAATAAAAGAAATTGTTTATATTTGTCATTGTGTGGTTTTTGTATGTGTTTTGTGTTGATATATATGTGACAATGTGCTAAATATGTTTGATATATCCAGCAGGAATTGTTTGATATGATAATACTATTTGATGTATTGTTAAATTAAATAGTATTGTCATGAAAATCAGTCGACATTTGACACTTTCAACAATGTTTGTTTAAGGAAGCATTGTTGAAAGTATTACATTCAACAACGTCTTCTCAAGCGAGTGATATTAAATGTGTCACTTTCAACATTACTTTTAAAAGTGCTGTTAAATCTACCCTACATGCATTTACATAGACATTGTCCAAAAATGATATATTCAATGTAAATTTTAAACCCAGTTGTTATACATTTCTGACATAGTGGAATCTCACACTCAATATGTTGTGGTTTTGAATTTGGTAATAATGCAATTACAGGTACATCTTTGTTGGGGATAGACCTTGAACAAAATGTCAGGGGAATATTCATTTATAACAAATTTATTTGTTTAAGCTATGAATCAAAACGACAGTTATGGCTTCGTGGTTAAACTAATAAATCAGAATATCTTGTAATTATGATAAATTTAATCTAATATAACAAATTTATTTGTTTAAGGCTTCAAAATGACAGTTATGGCTTGGTGGTTAAATTAATAAATAATAATATCATGTAATAATTGTGATAAAATTTAATCACAACCACAAATTTTAAACCCTCGTAACTATTAACAAATAGTAACTTTTGGGTCTTCAAGAAACATTTGAAAGCTAAAACTGAACATTGAAGTTCCATAGATGCATTGATAGAATGCAAATTATTTATGCTCTGAGCAAAGATGCTCACCACTTATAGTTTGTCCAAAATGATGATTTAAACTTCAATTTTTTCATAAATTGTTCTTCATCGCAGCAAAAAAAAAAGGAAAAAATTACTGTAGTTATGGTTCATTTCTAATAAGTTCAAACTGCTGATGTAATAGACACAGGTAGTCTAAAAACTGATAAGGTGGAACTTCAGTTATCATTAGCAATTTGGGCCATGTGCACGGGGTCTGCCCGCCCGCCCTCACATTTTGGGTTGATAGAGCATGAAAAATGTACACATCCGTCCTAAAATGCTCACCCAACATGTCCTTTTCGCGTATGGGCATTTCAAAATGGCGGGCATGGCAGCCCACGAACATCAGTGAATACTACCATAACAAATTTGATGGGCCAAGTATGACAAAAGTAATTCATGTTCTCACCACTCCAATATAATGTAACAAATTTCCAAAATATAATATCTTATCAATTAACTGCATGTCCGTTTTAGGCAAAATAAGGTATTATGTTTTGTGTTTTGAATCATATTGTCATACTGTGCATCCATGTAATATCAAGTATGATAATAGGAATATTGCAATATTTCAGCAATGAAATAAAAAATAAAAGTCAATATATAATATCTTGCAATTGTTCATATACTAGATCATTTTTAGTTTTTTTTAATTTAGGGTGACCCGCAAGCCCGCTCTGCCCATGTTTAGGGCGGGCAAGACATGACATTTCATGCCCCATTTGCCCGCCCTAATTTTGATGGGCATTGTATAGATAGGGGCAGGACGATCCTAATTAACAATACTAACTGCATTGTTAATAACTCTAAGAATATTCTTGATACTCTCTTCATATTTCTATAATATAGGTTTTGCTAACCATTATTCTTAGGGCAATGCTTAATAAACCTAAAATATAAAGTCAATCTTAATAACTTAATGCTGACTCTTATTATATTAAATATACTACTTCTCAAAATGAATTTTGCTTTTTTATTCCTTAATTATTACCCAATAGGAGTTATTAGGAAAACCTTGATGGAAATTCCTTATAGTTGGTGAAAAAATCAATCCTAGGATCTTAAATGTCATGATTCTCACACATAATATAAAACAATGATACAAACTCATATCTGAATCCATGTTCTCATATATACTCATTTGATATACCTTTGAAAGAATTTTGATATGATGGTCTTCCTCAACCAAACCAAATCCTAAATTCCTTTTGAGACTTCCATTTTCTCTCTTACGGGATAGGTGAAAACTATTTATGATTTGATGTCTGAGGACCATAACCATTAGTTATGCATTATCTTATAAGGTTTCCATTATCCCATATAGATCAACCGTTTGGGTATCCACTCATTATGCTCATATTCGTTATTAGTTTCTGAAGTCTTATGAATTGTCAGTAATAAGATCACTTGTTTTGTAACCCCAAAATAAATAGTCAATATAATTGTATTAAATATATGATACCCACCTTAATTAGAAATTATGAATTTCTAACAATCTCTCACTTGGGCTTCATATTTTTCCTGAAACAAGAATATCACGTATTCTTTAGTCGCGAATCCTTATGCTATTTATATTTAGACTTCTCCTTAATACAAACTGGTCCATCTCATATACCAAGTATAGAACCATCGCGACCTTCATCACATTCAAACATGACTCGACCACGACGATCACCATATTAATATACTTAATGACATAGATCAAATATGGATGAGTGACATGAAAATTTCATGCAATGTAATGTCAAACATGTCTATTTCCAACTAGTCCTTCTTTATTCTTTAATGACATCCATTCAAAGCCTTTAATTCCAACACAATAGTTACAATACACAAATTCAAAATCGAACAATAAAACAACAACTTTATTATGCATAAAACTATATATGATGTCCAAAGTATGTCATATAACATATAGACTTGAACTAAGATATTCTAAGGAGCAATATACTCATGAAAGACTTTAGGTACAGAATGCTTAGTCAGTAGATCAACTAGCATAAAATTTGTCCCTATATGTTCTATGGAAATTTGTCTATTTTGAACACTTTCTTTAACAACCAGAAACTTGCTGTCAATAAATTTTGACTTTGTAGAACTCCTATTATTGTTGGAGTAAAGAACCGCAGACTTATTGTCACAATAAATTCTCAGTGGTCTTTCAATGTCATCAACCACACGTAAGCTAGTGACAATATTCTACAACCATATGCCATGATTTGACGTCTCAAAACAAACCATGAACTCCACATCCATGGTTGAAGTAGCTATGAGCGTCTGTTTAGCAGACTTCCAAGAGATAGCTCCTCCAACCAACATAATTACATACCCATAGGTGGAATATCTATTGTCTAGACATCTAGAAAAATCGGTATTAGAGTACCCAATCATCTATAAACTCTCAGACCTCCGATAAGTGAGCATGTACTCATTTGTTCTCTTTAAGTAACACATAACATGTTTCACTACCTTTCAATGATGCATTACATGATTGCTCAAATATCTTCCCAAAAACTCATACGACAAACGTTATGCCAGGATGTTTACAAACTTGAGCATTTGCATCATTTGCATACATTAGACTTCCTACTGCAAATGGATAAGGAATCATTTGCATCTCGTAAATGGATAAGGAATCATTTGCATCTCGTAACATTCATGCTCAATTTTGGGGCACTGTTCGAGACTAAACTCGTCTCCCTTAGCTATAAGGGTTTCCCCTGGTTTACTGTCTTTCATGCCAAATCTATCTAGGACTTTATCAATATAGCTTTCTTGTGACAACCTTAGGAGAACTTGAAAGCGATCTCTTAGTATTTGAATACCTAACACAAAAGAAGCTTCCCCAAGATCTTTCATTTCGAAATTCTTCGTTAGAAATATCTAGGTCTCATGCAATAGTCCCATATCACTGCTAGCAAAAAATATATCATCGATATATAATACCAGGAATATAAATTTACTCCTACTAAACCTATGGTACACACAATCATCAACTTTATTTGCCTCAAAACCATACGAGGTAATAATTTGATGGAACTTGTGATACCATTGATGAAAAGATTGTGTAAGGCCATAAATGGATTTCTTTAATTTACATACCATAAATTTTGAGCCAATTGGTACAAAATTTTCTGGTTGCACCATATAGATGTTTTTTTAATGTCCCCATTTAGAAACATAGTCTTAACAACCATCTAATGTAGTTCTAAACCAAAATGAGCTACAAGTGCCAATATTATTCTAAAAGAATCTTTCGAAGATACTAGAGAGAAGGTTTCTTTATAATCAATGTCTTATTTCTAAGTGTAGCCTTTAGCATAGACTTCAACTCATCCTTCATGGCATCAATCCACTTTTGAGAGTTAGAACTTTTCATGGCCTGATAGAAGTTCAATGGATCATCCTCTATTAACCAGATGACTTCCTCATGTTCTTGAAGAAATATAATAAAATAATCAAGAATTGCACTTCTCCTTTCTCTAGTGGATCTCCTTAATGATACTTCTAATTCTTAAGGTTGTTAAATTTGTTCCATAGGTACTTGACAAAAAACCTCATTGTTGTCTTGTTCTGGAATGTTGCCAGGAACAATATTCTGAACATGATCTTCTATTACCGAAGTTGTTCATTAAGTGGTAATAGGCACAAGAACTTGTTCACAATTAGTGACAGGTTCTTCCTCAAAGACAACATTCATTATGTTCTCTTCCTTCAGAAAATTAAATTCCTCAAGAAATCCTGCATTTCCCGTCTCAAAAAAAATTGAAGTGGGATCATAAAATTTATATCCCGGAGAGCGTTCAACATAGCCAACAAAATAGTAGCTAATTGTTCCTGAGTCTCGTTTCCTTTCCTGCGGCCTATAAGGCCACCACTCAACAGGACAACCCCAAATGTGCTAGTGTTTTAAGCTTGTTCTTTTATTACTCCAAAGCTCATACGAGGTTTTTTTAACTGCTTTACTTGGCACCCTATTAAGGATGTAAACTCTGGTAAGGAAGATTGACTAATCCTACTTCTCACTATTCATCGTTCAACCTTCATGCTAGGTTTGCCTGACATAATGTATTGTAGAACAATTCCAAATTCTCTGAGAAAAAAACACAAATAGCCATTTCACGACATCCTTATTATTCTTTTTTTTCTTATTTTGAGAGGTCATAGTCAAATGAGCTCTTTTAGTCTTATCTCTGTCTAGTCTCTCTTTCTCTTGCACACATTGAGATATAAGCTCATTGAGAGACCATTAGCTCACCTTGAATGGTCCAAAGTGTGCAGGAAGCAAGATCAAAACCAAGTACACGAGCAAGTCATCACCAGGGTTTAACCTAAGTGACTTGAGTTTTGATGTGAGATTAGACATCTCCATAATGTACTCACTTATGTTTCCTTTGATTTTATGCTTCATTGAGATGAGTTTAGCCAAAAAGCTACTCGTCTTCGCCTTTTCATTTTTGGCAAACTATGGTTCTATTTCTTCAAGCAACTTCCTTTCACTCTAACCCTCAGAACTAGAGCCCCAAAATAAATTTGGAATAGAGTGTTTAATGATCATTAGAAACATTCGGTTAGAGCGTTCACATTTGTCAATTTTAACGTCAAAGAGGATTTCCGGAGTAGAAATGGATTTCTCCACCTGAAGTGCCAGATCTAAATCATACAACCGAGAATAATTTCTACGGCTTCCATATAGACCTTAAAGTTTGCCCCATTCAGCAATGAGATGTTCTTAATTTGAGCAAAAATATTTACAACACTAGTAAAAGAAT
Organism: Lupinus angustifolius; assembly: GCF_001865875.1. Taxonomy (NCBI): domain Eukaryota; kingdom Viridiplantae; phylum Streptophyta; class Magnoliopsida; order Fabales; family Fabaceae; genus Lupinus; species Lupinus angustifolius. The sequence continues at coordinate 14,797,413 of NC_032013.1, read as the reverse complement.
GGAGAAGTAAACAAAACAAAGAACAAAACAAATTGCAAGCGTTCTTACAATTAAACTCACATTCAACTTTAATACTTAAATTTAAATGACGGTGAGGCACATCACGATTTACCTAGCACAACATTAATATTTAGATTTTGGACAAAAATATTAACTTGTAAATGGTAGACTCAATGTAGAAATCAAACATTGATAATCAGTCTTGTCAAACAATAAGCCTTTCTTTGTACCGACTTACTATTCACATTGAAAGCCATATGATTATCACATATTTAATGCTACAAGTATGTTTGTAATTTGAGCCAAATAGTACTCTTCCTTTGGACTGATCATTATTTGCATAAAATGCAAACATACAATTGGCTTGATATTTTATGTCAATCACTAGTGGTACTCTTGTTTGTAACGGTCAAACATTAATCATTAATGCATGTCAAATAATTAATCATTCTTTGGACTGATTTATCATTCACATATGCAACCTTATAATAATCACATGTTTACCATCACATGTGTGTGTATAATCCATCTAAATAATAATCTTCCTTTGAGTCGATTAATACTCGAATAGAAACATATGCGCACTAGCATTTGGCATTTATTATGAACAATTTACAGAAAAGATGTCACTTTGGCGACTTCTTGTTTAATAGGTTCACAAAAAATGTCGAACAATTTTATATTCCAAACGAAAAACCATTTAATTGAGTTTGATTCAACACTTAATCCAAAATGTATATTATTTATACCCACATATAAATAATGCAATCAGCCACCAATCAATGTAACAAACCATAAATTTTTGTAACCATTTAAACAAACAAGTCATGTAATATATATATAATTAGACATGTTGACATAATAGACAAACCACAAGATAGCTAACATGATATTGTAGGAGGAGTCAAAGTTTGAAAGTGCGATTTACAACAAAGTTTTAATGAAGACAACAAATTTAGTAAAGCTTGAAGATTGACTCAACTCATCAAACAACAAGTCGGAGACTCAAGGTTAACTAGAATTAGAATTGTCTTTTTATTTTTAGATGTCACAAGATGATTTCCTACTTTGAGTCTAGGTTAGGTAAACCTAGGATGAGAATCTCACAAAGCATAAAAATTGAATAAAACATAAAAATGAGAATCATCCATCCTTAATATATAGTATGCATGCACTTCAATTGAGTATACATGATTTTAGTGCATTAAAATTGTATTTGTTTTGAAATCATTCATTTCATGTGCATGCAATCATTTAGAAGGTTTTACCTTGCATAAGTGAACTCTAAACTTTTGATTGACACTGATTAATTGATTAAAGATATAGTTTAATCAATTAAGTAGCCTTTAATACTCATTAGTCATTAAAATGATTTTATGGATAAATTAATTTAATTACAGTAGCTACTGGTTTGAAGCTCTTAGCCTCTTTAATCGATTATACCACATCTTAATCAATTAAATATGCTAACTGAAGAAAATGTGTTATTTTTAACAAACATTAATCGATTAAGATCAGTGATAATAAATTAAGATCAGTTAAATTCAATTTACTATAAAAGCTGTAATTTTATCCATAAGCAAGAAGAGAGAGATTTTAAATTTTTTAACGGTTCCAACTGAAAAATTGTGTTTTGAAAAAGTTTAAGTGTTTCTTGAGCATAATAGGGATTAGAAGAAAAAGCTTCTCAGGAAGTAATTTTTGAGCAGTTAATTGTCAAATTATTTTTTATACAAACCTTGCATAAATCCACATTTTCTATTAGGTCTTATGATTTTCTGATTAGGTTTGAGATTGAGTATTACTTGTTCATATTAGCACACTTAGGTGCTTGTAACTTGAAAAAGTGGCAAGACAACAAATTTAGAGAGTTTAGAAGAGAAATTATCTTAGTTGAGGTTAGTTGAGCAAGTATCGGCTGGGGCTAGACAACGAGCAGGTGTGGAGTATCCGAAAGAGGCATGTCGGATGTCAAACCGTGTAGCTTGGATCTCGATCTAAGAAGGAAGATTTTGAGAAAGTGTAATTGGAAGCGTTCTTGTAATTGAATATTACTTCGTTTCTTAGTGAAGAAAAATCTCCTAGATCAGATGGGAGGTATAGACATAGATTGCCAGTGGACCCGTAAACGATCCAAGATAAAAAATTGTTTTTCTTGTTTCTCTTCCCTTATATATTTCACATTTGAAGTATCAATATGCCAGAGTTGTCGTTCAATAATGCTTATTTTAGATGTATAACAGTGCTTTCATGCACTTTCTATTTGACCACAGTAGTATATGGTCATCATTAACAATGTTTTACAAACGTTGTTGTATTGATTATATACCACAACACAACACATAAAAAATGTTGGCATATTGTGCATCAATACAACAGCGCCTCATCCAAAAAGCACTGTCAGATAATGGATCAATACAACAGCGCATCGTCCACAAAGCATTGTCATATAGTCTTAAATAAAAAGTGCATTTTATAGGTCTTATTAACAACGCTTGTTGTTGCACTGTTGAAGTTCATATATTTAAAAGCACAATAACAAAAAAATGTTGTTGTGTTACTCATAAATTTTCTCAAACAACACCTTAATACAACTGCGCATCACATGCATAGCGATTTGTATTGATAATGTACCACACCGTTTTCTAAAAAGAGCGTTGTTATAGTTATCCTTTTCAATAGCACATGCCATGGATTCCCCTAGAATTCGCTGTTGATTTGTATAAATTAATACATGCATATACATTTATTAGTAGAACAAACATTCGCAACATCACAAATATGTATACATTCTGAACAACACAAACACATTAATACATGCAAGAACTTTGTTTTATTAAACATCAATACAATAGAAAATACAAACAATCAAAAATATACAAAGACTTTGATTGTTTTTGTCTTTTAGGGTCATCCTTGTATGGAGGAGCATATTGATTTACCCAAAGCCCATCATCGTGATTATCTCTTGTATATAAATCATCATCTATAGTTGGTCCGCCCTCACACGACTTGTATGTCCCAAAAAAGGAACATCTTCATCAATATCTTCATATTCTTGGTCATCAATATTATTGACGATTATTTTGTTAGTTAAAAGAACAATGAATCATTTCATATCAGCTGGATCAGTAACATAGAATACTTGTTGAGCTTGTGATGCTAGAATAAATGGCTCATCTTTATATCCTGGCCTATTAAGATCCACTTGCATGAAACCTAACTCATCAACTCGGAAGCCATTGTTGTTATCAACCCACATACAATAAAAAATCGGCATCCTAAACATTGTGTAATCTAATTCCCATATGTGTTCAATCACTCCAAAGTATGACATGTTCGCATATATTGGGTTTCTATCTTTTGCACTTGATATGTGTAAACTTCGAGCAACAAGGGTCACACCACTATTTTGCATTTTACTTTGATTATCTTGTTTTTTCGTATAAAATGTGAACCCATTAATCAGGTAACTAGTGTGGAATAAGACATGAAGGCTTGGATCATTGGCTAACCATTTCAATCTTTCAGAAACCGAATGTGCATTTATATTTAACTCCTCATCAATGTGATTTTTTGCCACTTTATGAAGCACCGATTATGCTCTTTGGAAATCCAATTTTCATTCTTACTTAGGCAACACTTCCTTAGCATCTCCTTGTGTGTTTCAACATATGGCTCAACCTCGTCGGCATTATGTAAAACATATAAGTGCGCTTGCTCCAATTCGGCTCTTGTTATAGTCAATATTTCATTCCCAGTAATACCTTCACTAATTTCTTTTTGCATATCGAGGCTTTGGAATGCCCATGAAATCACCATTGGTAAGGTAACGGGTACAAAAATCAAGAGCTTCTTCAACAACATATCGCTCGACAATATAATCCTCTGGTCTTGATCGGTTCTTCACATACCCTTTTAATGTCTTCATATAACACTCAAAGCGATACATCCATCTCATATAGGAAGGGCCAGATAGTTGTGTCTCTCGAATAAGATGAATGCTTAGATGAACCATTATGTCAAAAAAAGGTGGAAAATACATTTCAAGCTCACACAAAGTCAAAATAATTTATCTTTACAATATAATTGTGTTTATTAATACAAAAGTGGATAAAATATTAAAAATTACATTTTGTTAATTTGTATTTATTAAGTATTGATAATTTGTTTATTGTGTTTATTAATAAGGAATAGTGCAAAAATATTTAAAGAGAATAACCATCCAAATAATTAATAAAAAACTACTTAAGACCCTTTAACTTGAGGTCTTTCATTGATACGAGGTTTTGAATGTTGGAAGAGTACCCTTCTGGAACTTTAACACCATGAATAAATTTACAAAATTCCATTTTCTCATTCCTCGACAAAGTATCAGCTATTGGAGGTAGAAATGTACGTTTTGAAAGTACGCATGTCAAGATGAGCACTTTGGAAAGCTTGCCCACTATGTGTTTTGATGATGACAATTTGAGTTTCATAAGAGCTTGAAGATCATCAAAAAATCAACGTGCTTAAGCCTCAAGATTGGTATTCGACTTAGACTAGTAATTAGTTTAGGTTGAGTCTAAGGCTTAGGTAAACTCAATACATGTCTCATATACATAATACATTAAATCATTTTATTTTGAGATATGACATTCATAATATGTTCATGCATCATATATATACATGTTATCTGTGCATCCTAGGCATAAACTTAGTGTTGAACATGCATAAGTTAAGTGCATAACGTATTTGAGTATTGCAATTTAAAAATATACATAGAAATATGCAGTTAATCGATTAAGGTGAGTTTTAATCGATTAACGTAAGGCGTAAGTTTTTGAAAAGCAGTTGGAATAGAAAACTTGGAAAACCAAATCAGTTACAATTTTGTATCTCGTTAATTGATTAACCAAGAATTTAATCGATTAACTGGGCTGCAGAATGGTTTCTTTATAAGCTGTGTTTTCAGAACTCAAGCTCATTCTTGCATGTTAGATTTTAAGAGAGTTAGAGAATATTTTCGTGTTAATTGCTGCATCTACATGAAATTGCATTTGTGAGATTAGAGAAGAGAGAATTCTATGCTTTAGG
>NC_032013.1:14791306-14792234 GCF_001865875.1 Lupinus angustifolius | reverse complement strand
CCAGATCAGACGGGGGCCTGGATGTAGTTTGCAAGTGGGCCCACAAACGAACCAAGATAAAAACCTTTTTGCACGCTTTTCTTTCCCTACTCTTTATTGCTTTAATCGATTACTTTGTATAGTTATATTACCTGTAATAATCTATTTCTATACTGTACTGTTGTAACTCTGATATATCTGTTAGCTCTGTATATTTGCTTCGATCTCATTTGCTTGTCGTACAAGAAACTGAAACTGTTTGTGCGATCTGAACTGTTTTAATCGATTAAAAAGTTGTAGTTAATCGATTGTTCTTTCTGTGTTAATCGATTAAACTGGGGGGTTTTCAGCATTATAAGTTGTTTGCGAAAAGCGGATACTTTGACCGCTACACCTATTCAACCCCCCTTCTAGGTGTATTTTAGCCACTGATACCTAACAAGTGGTATCAGAGCTAGTACGAAGTGCTAGCTCAACCGCGTATTCGTGATCCTAATGGAAATACAATGGGTTCTACAAACCCGTTTGGTGGTGATGGTGCATCCATTAACCGACCACCCATATTCAATGGTGAAGGGTATGTCTACTGGAAAGTCCGCATGCAAATCTTTATTGAAGCCATTAAATCGGATATTTGGGAATCCGTAGTCAACGGTCATTTCGTTCCACAACACCTAGTGGACGATGAACCTAAAGACAAGCCTAAAAGCCTATGGACCGATGATGAGGCGCAAGAGGGTCCAGCATAACCTACGCGCCAAAAATATCATCACATCGGCCCTATCCTACGATGAGTTCTTTAGGGTCTCGCAGTGCCGAAATGCAAAAGAAATGTGGGATACTTTGCAAGTGACTCACGAAGGCACTAGTGAAGTCAAGCGCTTTAGATTAAATTCGCTGACCCACGAGTATGAGCTATTTCGCATGTTACCTAGCGAATCAATCAGTG
>NC_032013.1:14790961-14791206 GCF_001865875.1 Lupinus angustifolius | reverse complement strand
TGACACCTCATCCATTTCTGATGACTCACCTCCCTATGATGATTTATATGAGGCTTATGTCGAGTTACATGCTGAACTAAAAAAATTAGTTAGCAATAAATGTTGATAGAAAAAGATTAATCCTACAAAATGAAGAAAAAATAAGCAAACTACAAAAAGAATTAGATGAATTGAAATTAGAAAATGAAACATTAGAATTCATCTATTCCCGTAGCACATGTAACTGCTCTGAAGATAATTTATGT
>NC_032013.1:14719707-14790861 GCF_001865875.1 Lupinus angustifolius | reverse complement strand
GCTTCAAGTCTTCAATTAATGGAGCCAAATATATGTCTATGTCATTTCCTAGTTGTTTAGGTCTAGAAATTAACATAGATAACATCATATATTTGCACTTCATGCATAAAGAAGGAGGTAGGTTGTATGTCACCAACATCACATGCCATGTACTGTGGGAGCAACTTTGAACACTATGTGGGTTAATTCCATCTGTTGACAATGCAAGGCATAGATTTCTTGATTCTTGACCAAAAATAGGATAGTCATGATCATTTTATTTCCATTGAGGAGAATCTGCAGGATGCCAAAGCTTTCCATCTTTAATCCCTTCTTCATCATGCCATGTCAACTTCTTGATTTTATGGGAAAATACCATACAACCTTTTTGGGAATTGAGTCTTCCATCTTATATCGTGATGCATTACATTTAGGACAAAACTTTAATGAAGCATACTCATCAAAAAATAAGATGCAATCATTTTCACAAGCATGTATCCTAGTGTAGTCCATGCCTATGGAGCGTAACATTTGTTTTGCATAATAGGTTCGAGAAGGGAGCACATTATCTTTCGGCAACATATCCTTCAGAAGTGCAAGCAAGTCGATCAAACTCTTACCATTCCATCCATTAATAGATTTCAACTTGTGAATTTAGTACAATCATCATATACTGTTTTCTCAGCATCACTTATCAACTGCTGAAACATCTCAGGACAATCCTGAAGATCCTCTTCGACAACGTTCTCCATTCCCTCGAAACGATCGTCTTCCTACGCATTTGTGTAGTTGTCTTTCATATGCATCTCATCATCACAATCCATTACGTCTCTCGTCTCATCATGTCTTGTCCAACATGTGTAACTTTGATCAATACCGTGACANCATTTGTGTAGTTGTCTTTCATATGCATCTCATCATCACAATCCATAACGTCTCTCGTATCACCATGTTTTGTCCAACATGTGTAACTTTGATCAATACCATGACACACTAAATGACATTTTAATTCATTTGGAGTAATTCGGTTTGAGTAACAACATCTTAAGCAAGGACATACAATTCTATTAGGGTTTTCAACATTCTCAATTGCAAACCTAACAAATGATTTCACTCCTTCTTCATACTCCTTCGTCAATCGATTGACACTCATCCATTTTGGATCCATTTTCTATTAACAAAAAAATATAATGAGCATAAATCCCTAAGGCTTGGAGTTAAGCTCACCAAGCAGAGCAAATGCATTATTATGACCATAATCCTAACTCATAATGTAAGTTAAATGAGTGAAATCACTTTCACTCATTTATAAGGAAAATATTTATAACTCAATACAAGCTAAATATAATATAATTAAAAAGGAAAATAACTATAAGAAAAACTCACTTTCAATTCAGTGTTGAATGCGTGAATGATGATTTTGAGATTAAATGAATGAAGGATTTTCGAAATCGGTGTTGAATGATTTTCGTGTTGAATGAGTGAATGATTTTCGGTGTTGAATGAGTGAATGATTTTGCGGTTGAATGATTTTCGAGGTCGATTTTGAGAGTAAATATGTTTCGCTGCTGAGTAAATGAGTGTTGGGATTGTTGATGAATGTGTGAGAATGCGGGAACATTTTAATTTTTTAAGGTATGATAATATCTTCAACTGCGCATAATGAAGAAGTCGCTGTCAATGATACCTAATCAAAAGCACAACCTAAAGGAAACGCTGTGGAAAAACTCTCCATTCAAATATTAAAGTAAGTGTTTCACAGCGCAATCTTAAGGAAACGTTGTGGAAGATATAATAATTTTTTTTTAATGAAATTCAAATTAGTAATTATGTTATGACATTCGATTGATGACAATTAATTAAATATATAGAACAATTAATAATGATAATAAATAACATTCAAACAATTAATCGATTAAGCACTGTGTTAAACGATTAAGTGTAGAGAAAATAGTTTTGAGCATATTGACAGTGCTTCTTACCACATGTGCTGTTGTATAACTAAAAGAGAATGAATGAGAGATAAGTATTCAAGAACGCTTTTTGAGAAGGCAAGAACATTTTAATTTTTTAAGGTCTGATAGTATCTTCAACAACCCATAATGAAGAAGTCGCTGTCAATGATACCTAATCAACAGCGCAACCTAAAGGAAACGCTGTGGAAAAACTCCTCATTCAAATATGAAGGTAAGTCTTCCACAGCGCAATCTTAAGGAAACACTGTGGAAGATATAATAATTTTTTTACTAATTCATTTTTTTTAATGAAATTCAAATTAGTAATTACGTTATGACATTCGATTAATTACAATTAATTAAATATATAGAACTATTAATAATGACAATAAATAAAATTCAAACAATTAATCGATTAAGCACTGTGTTAAGCGATTGAGTGCAGATGTAATAGTTTTAATCATGTTGACATCGCTTCTTACCACATGTGATGTTGTATAGCTAAAAGAGAATGAATGAGAGATAAGTATTCAACATTGCTTTTTTGTTCATGCGTTGTTGTATTCAACGAAAGCAACAACGCTTTTTTTAGAATGCACTGTTGAATGCAACGTAATCAACAGCGCATTGTTAAAAAAGCGTTGTTGTATGGGTATAACAATATTGCAATCATACAAAAGCACTATCGAAGACCATTATTCCTAATTGTACAAATTAAAGTTACACAGACAATAGAAAATACCTTGATGCATACAGAAATAGAACATAACAACAAAATCAATGCATACAGAAACATCAAATGACAACTATATGAACACTACTGAATTTCAACTGAATTTATATAAACATATATTACATAGACCAAATCATATACATTACATTGAACATTAATTGAATTCCCTAAGCTACAATCTGTAGAAAACTAATCTACTAAAGTAAGTACAAACATTGAACATAATGTGGTTGACTTGGTCATCTGTATATATGATTTGCTAACAAACTTGATTTCATTAGTTGGCCACTGCTTAATAATCTCCTTCATGAATTTCAGCACGAAATAGCCCCAATCTACCTGGTTTGTTTGGTAAGGGGTCTACAATTAAAATGAAGTAAACATATAAGCATAACATTAGTTGGCCATTACACATATAATTGTTTGAGATGATTTGTGCCAATACCTTTATACGAGTCCACTTGATTTTGTTGGGATTTGGTAACTTGTTTCTACCACGTTTATTCAAATTGTAAACTTTCACCACACTAAACAATAGAAAATGTACTTAATTAATAAACAACTATGAAAGTGAAAGTGTAACTAAAATTTAAATGAGTAGTCCATTTACTTAGAAAACATATCTTTCATAGCGGCGTAGTTGTTCATATCACCATGTGCCAATGAGTCAAAGTAGTATATTTCTTCATTGACCCGATTGATGGCAACCAAAACCCAATATTTCCTAACAAAACATATGTACATGGTTACGAAATGTTAAGCATAACAAACATACTTAAGAAAGAAATATAAAAGACAATTACAAAATGCTCACCCAGTATTAAAAGGTGCAAGAAATAAATTTAGATCTTCTTTATGATGGATGAAATTATCTGTAATTCCTTTTGTTTTTTCCCCAATCTCATTTTTTTCGTGTGACATCAAAGCTGTAAGGTGTGGGGATATGAACATCACCTTTTTCTTATTTACCTTAATAAAATTTTCATACAAGTACCTAATATATATAACACAAATGTTAGTTAATTATAACACACCGCCATGCATAAGTGAGAAGTTAAGAAACCATAATTTACCTCATATATATACATATAGCACTTGCACCTATACAATCACGTTTATATACATCCTAGACTTCAGTCATGCCAACGTATTCATCAACATTATCCCATAGACTTCCTTGGGAATTGATATAATTATCATATCATCTCCATCTTCTGTACATGCTCCATCAGTTGAGTACAATAGTTGATAGTCTTCTTGGAGCTCACATCCCCAGTAGATGGCTTTGAGCTCATATCCCCTGAAGATGGCTTAACTTTTGGTGCTACTGGGGGTAGAATGTACATTTTCCTGAAATATTCAATAAAAACATTTGAATTATAGATCAATATATATATATATATATATATATATATATATAATATGAGTGAACATAAGGTTAAAAATTATACCTTAGGAGCAATTACTTGAACAAGGACTACTGGCCCAACCACAAAAGTGCCTATAGCCCTTCCAACTGTGAAGATATCCTCATCGAGAGGAATTGGCAGCAATGCATTATCATCGATTGCAATGTCAATCGAGACCTTCACATGATGGTGTGGGACACATGCATTATGCAGCATAGCATCGACCAACTTGTGCACTTTCCCAACACCCACTACTCGGCTAGTTAGGGTATCTAGGAAAAGTTTGCAAGAACTGATTCCATGTACGTAAGTTAAAACATATAATTAGTTAACGACTAAATTAAAATATGTTAATTAAATTAAAATAAGTTAACTAAATTATCTTGGGAATGGGAATGTTGTAAGGTGCAGGTGTAATGCAACTCTCATTGACGGTTGAAGGAACAGTGGCAGCATTTCTAGCTAGTCGTTGCCACTCAGCTTCCTTCGCCTTCATTGATTGCTCAAATTCGTTGAACTGTTGCATGAGGCCATCTAGTTGATTTTGAACCTGGCTCCTTTGAGCTTTGGTTGCACGCTTTGGATGGGGTACAAATGTTCATTGGCTAACCCCAAATCCTGCACCTCGTATACGGCTATGGTAGATAAGCAGTCCTAGTGCCTTGTCAAGTATTATGCAACTCTGGATTTGCCTCCTTTTCTTTTAGGGCAACTTGACAAATCAAGAAAAAAACATAATGTTAATTAATCATATTTTGATAAATAAAGTATGGAAATTAAGTATAATTAAAAATATGAGCACTTACAACACGTCTTGCCGCTTCTTGAACTTCCTCATTTTCGATGACACCATCCTTGTTCTTACGGGCATCCACCCATAGAACATTGAGTTCTAGTCCATGTGGATTCATAGGTGTAACGCTTTTGTTCTCCAACTAACAAACATAACCAATAATAATGTAATTATATATATAAGCACACAAACATAACCAATAATGTAAAAATTAACAATACTTACAATTCTTTCCTCGATTCCTCTATACCCCGCTCGAGAAGCTCGGTATGGATATAAAGGCTTAGATGCCCTCTTGCAGTTTTCATTACTTAATTTCTGAAACAATAAACAAAATTAATATCAACAATCATATACAAAAGCATATATACAAAAGTCAATACAAAGAATATGATTTTACCAAGAAAGACTTGTCTTGTGTGCGTAGGGTGACAAAAGTCTTCACATCCTCTTCATCAACGATATTTGCATATTTAGTTGGAGGTTTTAGGTTGACATTGCCATCAGCATATCTGAGTAATTTTCTGGCATTAGTTCGGAATTGTCAGAGAGCCTTGCTAGCCGATTTAAGGATATAATCCTTATGCTCCTCACCAACTTCAAAAGTTGCCTGAAATAAAAACACATATATATTATATATTGCATGCATATACGTACATTGCATGAGAACATAACACATATACTTACATGGCATGAAAACACAAAAACACAAAAACTGAAAAAATATACTTACTCTTATTTTCATTCCAAATGCGTTGCCACCCTTCTTGTTTAATGGTTGGCCTTTAGAGTTCCATAGAACTTCTATTTTCACATCCTTGCTTCTTGAATGAATGACATTCTTCATGGAAGTCATTCCACGTGGAGGTCATTTTTGAACAACAATTTGCTTGTCTTGTGGAGTCGGTGTAGCTTCGTCACCACTGTGAGATACATGATCGCCACTTTCGGAAGCCATTGATGAAGTATTTTTAGTTTATGAGAGTATGAGGGTTTGTTGAGAGTACGAGGATTTCTTTTCGAGTAAGTTTGAGAGTGTAGAAGAAACAATTCATGTTTTAGATATTTAAACTGTAGTAACCATTTAACAGCACATATTAACGTGAGAGTATGAGGGTTTTCTTAGAGTGTGAGGATTTCTTTTCGAGTAAGTTTGAGAGCATAGAGGAAAAGACTTATGTTTTAGACATTTAAACTGTAGTAACCATTTAATAATGCATATTAACGGTAGCGCTGTTGTATTGACCTCTTCAACATCGCATATTAACGGTAGCGTTGTTGTATTGACATCTTCAACAATGCATATTAACGATTGCACTGTTATTGTGTATCCAACTATGCACAACTGATTTTATGAACATGACCTCTTCCACAACACATATTTAATGTAGCGTTGTTGTATCGACATCTTCAACAGTGCATATTAAGGATTGCGCTATTGTTGCGTATCCAGCTGTTTACTACTTATTTTCATTAACACATTAATAGTGCTACCTAGATGTAGCATTGTTGATTAGAATCTAATTGACAACGCTGTCTGAATTATGCGTTGTTGAATAGAATCTAATTGACACCATAGTCGTAATTATGCTTGTTAAACTGAAATCATTTTCCAAATTAATAGTGTATTCGTAGTTATGCGTTGTTAAGTTAACATTTTATATAACTAGAAAATATTTATACGACATGAATTTACATAAATTAACATGAAGTTGGCATGAAGTAGATTATTACTATATAATAGTGTTTATTAATACGAAACTGGATAAAATATTAAACATTATATTTTGTTAATTTGTTTTTGTATTAATTAAGTATTGCTAATTTGTTTATTGTGTTTATTAATAAGGAACAATGAAAAAATATTAAAGAGAATAACCATCCAAATAATTAACAATAAAACAGAAATTAACATCCAAAATAATTGTTTTGTTATTCATTCAGAGAGGCAAAATACATTATTATGAACAAAAGAATTTGGTACATGCGAATATAATGAACTAAATGATTTGGTAGAAGAGGAAATAATCTTGTCCCCAATTATTTCCTCTACTCCTCTACACAAATCTTGTACAACAATTCATTGATTTCCTTTTAAAATCTCGGTCATTTTCCCATGAAAATCAAATAAAGAAAATCAATAAACTTTAGGAATTGCTACAGATGATGAAGGAAAATAATTGAAAGAGATCAATAAAAATTGAAAGAGCTAAATGAACTAAATAATTCATTCCCCTTTTCCTTTTATTTCCTTTCAATTGCAAATGTAAGAGATCAATCAACTAAATCTTCACCTCATGAAAATCTTGTATGACAGCCACCTTCCTTCTGAAATTGGTGCCCGTTTTGAAAATTAAAAGATTTCAATGAACTAAAAAAACTGAAAGAGCTCAATGAACTCAATACTTTACAAATTAAATATTCATCTAATGCATATCTTGTATGACAACCTTCCTTATGAAATATGGGTCCTTTTGCAAAATCAAAAGTTTTTAAAGACCTCCTTGACATGATTCTGAAATAGAAACACAATTTTTTCCTCGACATCTCTATACAAATCTGGGTGTTTTTTTCACTTTTTGAAGTATTGCTCTTTTTTTTACTACTTTGTGTTTTCTTCCTCCTATCTTCATGAACATACTCTTATAGAAACACATACTCTTAGGATCTTAGCTTACCTATGAATTAGAACATTGAGTGAACCACAATATTTATAGATGAGCAACCATTAATATTTCAACAAACGAAGAGACGTATAACCACTCAATCATTAATATTTCAACAACCAAGACACGCATAACCAATAAACCATTAATATTTCAACAACCAAGAAACGGATAACCACTCAACCATTAATATTTCAACAAACGACGAGACACATTACTACTCCACCATTAATTTCTCGGACGCTTAAAAAGTCGTAAAACATCAATAACGCATAATTAAGCAAGCACGGTTAGTATGTCATCTTCAACAGTGCTTCCTTAAATATGAGTTGTTGCATATATTCTCATCAACAACACTTTCTATCAAATGTGTTGTTAAAAATAAATCATTCAAGTCAGCATTAATGTTATTGATGTTCAACAGCGTATTGTTAAGAATGTGCTATTGAAGTTACACAAATTTACAGCGCATGCTTTATTATGCGTTGTTAATGTTCTTCTGCCTCATTTTCAACAACATCGTTCAAAATTGCGTTGTTAAATGGCCGTTGTTTATTATGATATCTGGCGTAGTGTATTTATATTTCAAATTGATTCTTGAATAGCTTAATTATTTTAGATTAATTGTGTATAATCTGATTAAGTAGTATGCATTTGTAAAGATTGAATTGTCTGAGTTTTCTATCGAAAAGATTATGTTTTCAAGAAACCTAACTGTCAAGATATTTGATTAAAATAGTTGTTAATCGATTAAGACGTAGCTGTCAAAAATCGATTAAACTGGTGATTTTTCATTATTCTGCAAAAACCTGAAAATTGATAATTTGATTATGCTACACCTATTCAACCCCTTCTAGGTGTGTTTATACTCTGATCATATCCAACAAGTGGTATCAGAGCTAGTACGATATACTAGCTTGGCAGCTAACTTCATTTATTCGTGGGACATATCACTATGAGTTCTACCATCTATTTCAGCGGTGATAGTGAATCTATCAACTATCCTCTGTATTCAGTGGCGAGGGGTACGCCCACTTGAAGGATCACAAAAGGATATTTATCAAGGCCATAGACAAGAATATTTGGGAGGCTATTGTCAATGGACCTTACACTCGACTACATTTGTTGGAAGGAGAAACCAAAGAAAAACCAAAGAGCTTATGGAGTGATGATGAGAAAATAAAACTTCAACACCATTTAATAGAAAAATATCATCACTTCAACATTCTCCTACGATGAGTTCTTTAGGGTATCTCAATGTAATAGTGCCAAGGAGATGTTACTTCACAAGTCACCCACGAAGGCACTAGCAAAGTTAAGTGTGCACGTCTAAATGATTTAACACATGAGTATGAGTTATTTAGAATGTTTTCTAACGAGTCTATAAGCGACATGAAAAAAAGTTTCATTCATATCGTAAATCATTTAGTTGTTTTAGATAAGGCATTTGCTAAAGGTGAACTGACTAATAAAGTGATAAGATGTCTTGATAGGAACTAGCAGCCAAAGGTTACTGCCATCATGGAGTCAAAGGATCTTGATTCGATGCCATTAGCAACATTGTTCGGAAAAATCCAAGAACACGAAATGGAGTTAGGGTGCTTAACCATGCATGAAGAATCAGACAAATGCAAGAAAGGCATTTCTCTCAAGGCTTCAACATCATAAATTCAAGAAGAGAAATTTGATGAAGATTCTGATTCCAAAATAGACGATGACCATGATGCTCATAGTAAGCAATTTTAACAAATTCTTGAAGAAAAGAGGAGGGCTAACTCAGTTTCAATGCAAAGAAGCTAAGGACTCAACCCGAAAAGGCCAGACTCCCAAAGAACACTTCACTTGTCATGAGTGTGGAAAAGTTGGCCACACAAAATTCCAATGTCCAACCTATCTCAAGATGATTGAGGGTGAGAAGAACACCTCAAGGGAATTTAAGTCGAAAAAGGCCTACATTGTGTGGGACATTCCCGAGGACGAAGCTACAACAAGCACATGTGATGAAGAGGAGATCGCCAAACTATGTCTTATGGCTCACACATAGGATTCCACCAACTTATCCGATAAAGAAGAGTCCAGTGAGGTACAATCTCCTTATTCTAGTTCATGTTCTGAAAATTCTAAAAATTTACCTACTTATGATGAACTATAGGATACTTTTGTAGAACTACATGAGGAACATAAGAAACTTGCAAGAATTAGTATAAATTGTAAAAGGATTATATTGTTGCATGAAAAGAAAATAGTGAAAATGTAAATAATGATTGTTGAACTTAAACTTGAGAATGAAACCCTTGATCATATCTATGCATGTACCTATTGTGATCGTTCTTCTAAATTATGTGAGACTTATACATGTGAAAATTGCAATGTGTTAGAATTTGAAAATTCTGTTTTAAAAGATAAGATTGCAAAGTTCACATATGGTCGTAAAAAAACCTTGACAATTTACCTGCTAATACTACAAATATTGGTAATCATGCTAGAATAGGATATAATCATTCCAAGAAAAGAAAACCATTTAGAAAAAATGTGACTCAGAACCAAAAAGTGTATAATCATAAATCACCTACATGTTTATATTGTGATATTCATAGTCATACTTCCCTTTCATGTTATATTGGAATGTATGGAGTACCAAGTTGAAAGTATATTTGGATTAAAAAGAGACTAGATCCCATGGTTACTAACCAACCATAAGGGACCCACCATAAATTGGGTACTTGAAAGTATCAAGTAAATTTGTTTTGCAGGATTGTCTTCGAACACTTGGACAACTTTGGTATCTAGATAGTGGATGTTCAAGACATATGACGAAAGATAGATCCAAATTCCTTGATCTATCATTGAATGAAAAAGGCTATATTACGTATGGAGACAACAACCGAGGGAAAATACTCAGAGTCAAAAAAATAGGAATTTCCTCTCGAACTATCATTGACAATGTTCTCTATGTCGAAGGACTTGAACACAATTTGCTTAGTATCAGTCAACTTTGTGATAGAGGTAATAAAGATTCTTTTGACTCTGATTGTTGTGTCATACATGATGGTTTAGACAATAAGGTAAAATTTATAGGTCATAGGATAAATAATATTTACATGATTAATCTGGATAATATCACTTCTCTATTTTCAAACTGTTTTATTTCGAAGGAGAATGATATATGGGTTTGACATAAAAGAGTAGCTCATGTTCATTCGACACATTTAGAAAAATGTATCAACTAAGGAACTTGTGGTAGGGCTACCGAAGCTAAAATTTAAAACTAACGATATTTGTGACACTTGTTAAAGATGTAAGTAGGTTAAAAACTCATTTTCGTAGAAAACCATGATATCCACAACAAGGCCATTGGGGCTTATTGTTGAGGATTATTCTAGATTCACTTAGACACAATTTCTTACTTTAAAAAGTGATACCTTCAAATCGTTTAAAAATCTTGCCAAACAAATACAAAACCAGTTTAGTCAGAAAATAGTGTTTATCTATAGCAACCACATCGATGAATTTGAAAATCATAAGTTCGAAAAGATTTATGAGAAAAATGGTATACTCACCAATTCTCAACTCCTCACACTCCTCAACAAAATGGAGTTTTCGAGAGGAAAAATTGAGTGTTGGAGGAGTTAACCAAGACAATGCTAAACGAGAGCAAAGTTCCATTCTAGGCTGAAGTTGTACTCACTGCATGCTATATCATTAACCGAATTTTGGTTAGGCCTAAGCTTTCCAATACACCTTATGAACATTTAAAAGGCCGCAAACCAAACATATCTCATCTTCACGCTTTTGGGTGAAAATGTTTTATATTAAATAATGGAAAAGAAAATTTGGGTAACTTTGGTTCAAAAGTTGATGAAGGGATATTCTTAGGTTATTCAATACATAGTAAAGCCTATCGAGTTTATAATAAGCATACGATGAATGTAGAAGAATTTGTACATGTGCATTTGGATGAATCTTCTCCAAAAGAGAAGAGGAAGGTTGTATTTGATAATGTTTCAGGTGTATTGGAGAATGCATACGCAAAGGAATCTGAAGCGAAAAAAGAAGCACAAATTAAAAATAATGAAAATCAAGAAGATAACAACATGCCAAAAGTTTGGAAAACGAAAAAGGATCATCCCATCGACAAGGTCATAGGTGATATTTCAAAGGGAGTGGTAACCCAAAACTCTCTTCATAATTATTGTAATTTCATTGCTTTTGTTTCTCAAATCGAGACTATAAATGTTGATGAAGCCCTTGAAGATGAACATTGGGGTATAGCTATGCAAGAAGAGCTAAACCAGTTGGAGTGAAATAATGTGTGGGACTTGGTCCCAAGCCAAAAGATCACCCGATTATTGGAACTAAGTGGGTCTTTCACAACAAACTCGATGAATCAGACTTGATCATTCGAAACAAAGCGCGACTAGTGGCTCAAGGGTATAATCTAGAGGAAATCATTGGTTATGAAGAAATCTATGCCCCAATTTCAAGTTTTGAAGTCATTAGAATGTTGTTGGCCTATGCTTCAAAATGAGCTTAAAACATTTTCAAATGGATGTTAAAAATGCATTCTTGAATAGTTTCATTCAAGAAGAAGTGTGTGTTAACCAAACCCCTATATTTGAACATTTTAAAAATCCAAATCATGTGTTTAAACTTAAAAAGGCTCTCTAGAGATTGAAACAAGCCATGAGGGCTTGGTACGAGCGTTTATGTACTTTTCTGTTAGAAAAAGGGTTTGTAAGGGGTAAGGGTGACACAACTCTCTTTATAAAGAAATCTTCTAGTGATAAATTGTTAGTTCAAATTTATGTTGATGAATATTATATTTGGTGCCACTAACAATATTCCTTGTGAGGATTTCTCAAATTTGATGAAAGGAGAGTTCGAAATGTTGATGATGGGTGAATTGACGTTCTTCCTAGGATTACATATAAAATAGCTGAGTAGCGGAATCTTTATGCATTAGTCAAAATATTGCAAGGAATTATTAAGGAAGTATGACATGGACAAAGCAAAGGAAGCCTCTACTCCAATAGCATCATCATGTTTAGTGTATGTTTATTTGCTAGATACCAACCTAATCCTAGAGAATCTCATTTTGTTGTCGTAAAATGAATCATGAAATATCTAAAAGGAACATTAAATATGGGACTTTGGTATCCTGGGGATGACTCTCTATCTCTGATAGGATATTCTGATTCCGACTTTGCTGGATGTAAGTTGGATCGCAAGACTACCAATGGGACTTGCCACCTTTTAGGTAGCTCCCTTGTTTTATGGCACAACAAGAAGCAAGTATGTGTTGCTTTGTCAACTGCAGAAGCGAAATATATTGCCGCTTGTGTGTGTTGCACTCAAATCCTTTTGATGAAGCAACAATTGCAAGACTACAGTCTCAATCTTGATCATATTTCGATCAAGTGTGATAACACAAGTGGCATAAACTTATCAAAGAACCCCATTATGTATTCACGTAAAAAGCATATAGAAATTTGTCGTCATTTTCTTAGGGATCATGTGCAAAAAAGGTGATTGTGTGTTTGAAGTTGTAGAAACCTCAAAAAAGTTTGTCGATATATTCACCAAGCCCTTCCCCGGGATACATTCTTTGTTCTAAGAAGAGAACTTAGAATCCTTGATGAATCATATCTAACCTAGCTTGTTTTAGGTTCATATATTCCTTAACATGTTTCTCCTATATGCTTGTATGATAAATGATTTTGAATGTATGGCAACATACCTAATTGACTTTCATGATTTATGTGATGCATTAGTATAGTTAATCTAAAAGGATCTAAGGAAAATGTGTCTAGTTAGTATACCTAAGCATTACTCAATTGAACCAAAATCTATCATTATTGCTAGTGTTAATTGATTAACAACTATTTTTCATCAATTAAAAACATTCCAGAGACTTCAGAAGTTTAAATTGCTTTACAATTAATCGAATAAGAGATACTATAATCGATTAACGAAAGTTCCATTTTTTTTAAATATATGTATGTTAAAAATATTAATTGATTAACAAACCAATTAATCAATTAATGACAAAAGTAAACAGTTTCAAATTCAGATTTAGAGTTCTCAAAATTGAAACCCTAACCCTTCAGATCGTGTTTCCTCTTTACAAAATTCTTCCAGAAACCATCTTCCCAATCCAAAACTCTAACCATAGTGAATCACAATTAAGTCATCCTTTAACACACAATTAGTGAATCAAGATGTGTAAGGATAAAGACATCTACAAAACAAACTCAAGTCAACAAGCCTGGAGGGTTCTCTGCTCCTAAGAGGGATCCATATTATTCTCCATCTCTCCAAGCATCTAGATTTGCAAAATACCATATGAGAAAATTGACCTATATTAGATATTTTAACATGGCTTGGCTGGTTGAATAAGGTCTTCAATTCACTCAACAATTGGATGTTCAAGGAGCAACAACTTTCCTCGAGTTAAATGGTAACATTTATCCATCACTAGTTAGAGAATTTTATAGTAACTTTCAGTTTAGATAGGGTATGTATGTGACTATGGTTAGGGGAAATTGATTACTTTGGATGACAACCTGATTATGGAAGTTGGAGGTTTATCAAGTTTTGGAGCTCCCTTAGGTTATTGTGAAGATGAACATTGGGAAAATTTGATGTTGTTATATTGTATAAATCATATCTATAGGGCTCTCAATATTATGTACAGGGTGAGCTTACCAAAGTTGGGTCACTCACGGTAGAGAACCGTCTTATGCATTATATGATTGCGTATATTATGGCTCAACGAAACACCAACCATGCTCAACCGATAGTCAATGATTTGAAATTAATGTTTGTTGTGAGGGAAGGTATAATTGTCAACTGGCCTACTGATATTCTAAAGATCATGTATGACATTGCTTCGTCTTCATCACAATTACTTGCATATGGAATTTTTATATCAAGGATCATTGATCATCTAGAGATGGATGTATTGGATACGGAATGATGGCAAAAAATTCTCGTGAGCACCTTGTGAGTGATAATCTAATTCACAAAATGGGCATTTAAAAGTATAGAGGTACCTGGAAGTACCAAGAATATCTTACAACCGTGGAATTGGAAATTGTAGAGGATGAAGGACATGAAGACCAGCCTGAACAGAACACTGCTCAACCACTAGTTGAGACATCAAGTATGTCTCACCAATCTGTAGTCAGCTCCACGCAGCTGGATACCATGGAGCAACGCCTAAACGAACACATAGAAGCTAGTTTTCAGTCCTTGAGGGATGCAATGAAGGTTGAGTTCCAAATGCAAGAAGAAAGGACTTCACATGAGTTTGATCGATTTATCTTTCTGCTTAGAAGCTATCAACTCACTCCACCATCCCCACCTCCACCACAAGAGTAGTTTAGCTTAGATGTGTCTAAGTTTGATTAAGCTTTAGTGTCTGTATGTGGTTATGATTATAGTTATGGTTTATTGATGTTTCATTTTATGACTTAGTATGTGTTTGGCTGAACTTATGTTTGGATTATTGTGTATTTCGCGTTACCATGTTTTTAAATTTTCGAACTATTTGATGCAAATATATGACTTTGATGAATGGTTTGTTTATTATATATATGTGTGATATTTCAATTGTTTGCTCTACTCAAATGCTAATGATATTTTAAGCATACTCACTACCATCTAGAACTATTAATCTAAGTATGATTAATCGATTAAATGCATACATTAACCGATTAACTACAGACTATGTGCACTTGTTCAAGTTTCTAAACTGTTTTTAATCCATTAATAGGTCCCTTAATTGATTAAAATCAGGAAAAATCAGTAATCTTTCCTTTATTTTGGTTATACTTGATGAAATTTCTTTTTGATCATGCCAAAAGGGGGAGAAAGTGTTGTTTGAAGTTTTGCAGGTTGTTGTTCATGCTTCCATAACAATCCAAACAATCCTATCCAATCTTCATTCATGGAGTAAGGGGGAGAACTAAGTGAGGGGGAGTTGTGCTATATTGACATTTCTATATTCACAATCTAAGCAACAAAAGTTAATCAAAATCAAGCTTCAAAGTGCAAAGCAGTTAAAAGTTTATCATCATATAAAAGGGGGAGATTGATATTGCAAGAGGAGTCAAAGTTTGCAAGTGCGATCTACAATAAATTTTTTATGAAGGCAATGAATTAAGTAAAGATTGAAGATTGACTCAACGCATCAAACGACAAGCTGGAGACTCAATGTTATCTAGAATTAGGAAAGTCTTTGTATTTTTAGATGTCCTGAGATATCTAAGATGATTGCCTAGTTCGAGTCTAGGTTAGGTAAACCTAGGCTGAGAATCTCACAAAGCTTAAAAATTGAATAAAACTTAAAAATGAGAATCATCCATCCTTAATAGATAGTATGCATGCAATTCACTTAAGTATACATGATTATAGTGCATTAAAATTGTATTTGTTTTGAAATCATTCATTGCATGTGCATACATCATTTAGAAGGTTTTACCTTGCATAAGTTAACTTTAAGCTTTTTATTGACACTGATTAATTGATTAAAGATATAGTTTAATTGATTGAGTAGTCTTTAGTACTCGTTAATCGATTAAATAATTTTATGGATCAATTAATTGAACTACAGTAGCTATTGGTTTGAAGCACTTAGCCTTGTTAATCGATTATACTAGAGCTTAATCGATTAAATATTCTTACTAAAGAAAACATGTTATTTTTAAAAATGTTAATCGATTAAGGTCAATTAAATTCAATTTACTTTAAAAGCTATAGTTTTACCCATAAGCAAAAAGAGAGAGATTTTAAAATTTTCAAGAGTTTCATCTGAAAAATTGTGTTTAGCAAAAGTTTAAGTGTTTATTCTGCAAAATAGGGATTAGAAGATAAGCTTCTTAGGAAGTAATTTTTGAGCATTCAATTGTCAAAATATTTTTCATACAAACTTTGCATAAATCCATATTTTCTATTAGGTCTTTTGAGATTTTCTGATAAGGTTTGAGATTTAGTATTACTTGTTCATATTGGCACAGTTCGGTGCTTGTAACTTGAAAAAGTGTTGAGACAACAAATTTGGAGAGTTTAAAAGAAAATTTGTTCTAGCTGAGATTAGGTTGACGAGTCTTCACCATTTCACAAAGGTCTTGCTTGTGAGCAAGAATCGACTAGGGATACACAACGAGTAGGTGTGGAGTATCTGAAAGAGGCGTGTTAGAAGTCAAACCGTGTAGCTTGGCTCTAGATCTAAGAAGGAAGTGTATGTGAAAGTGTAACTCTAAGCGTACTTGTAATTGAATATTACTTTGTTTCTTAGTGAAGAAAAATCTCCTAGATTAGACGGGAGACCAGGACGTAGTTTACAAGTGGACTCACAAACGAATCAGGATAAAAAATTGTTGGTTTTGTTTCTCTTTCCTTATCTCTTTTACATTTCAAGTCTTTACATTTCAAATTGATTCTTGAATATCTTAATTGTTTTAGATTAATTGTTTATTATCTGATTAAGCAGTATAAGTTTGTAAAGATTGAATTGTCCGAATTTTCTGTCGAAAATGTTACGTTTTCAAGAAACCTAACTATCAAGATAATTGTTTAAAACAGTTGTTAATTGATTAAGACGTAGTTGTCAATAATCGATTATCTTCTTGTTTAATCGATTAAACCGGTGATTTTCAAAACTCTACAAAAACCGGAAAATTGATAATTTGATTGTGCTACACATATTCACCCCTCTAGGTGTGTTTATACTCTGATTAAATCCAATATAGCACAACATCAATTTCTAGTGTTTTGGACTGAGAAAATAATTTGTAAGTTGTACTCTCAACGTAATGATCAAATATTAACAACTAGTCGTGTCAAACAATAGCATTTCTTTGGATCGACAATTATTCACATGGAAAAAAACTTTATAATTGTTATATATTTATCATTACAAGTATGTTATTATTTGGCCAAATTGTGTATTCCTTTGTACCGAACACAATTCACATAAATAATCTCATCATTTGTGTAATTTTACTTGATTTCCACAATAGAGATTGCTTTGAGAACATATTGCATCAATTAATTCAAAAATAATTACCAAACAAAAGGTAAACATTATGGTCCATTATAAAAAAATATAATTTTGGAATTAAAACATTCAGATTTGATATCTTTTATGATTAACAAATTTAATCCCACAATATAATTTCAAAGCAAAAAAATATATTACATATATATCAACACATAAAAATAGATGTAATCTTAATCAAATGCAAAGTAAATTCAGGTTCAAAAGTATAAAAATAGATGTAAATCATTATCAAAATTTCAAATCGAATATGATAATGCATATTTTAAAAATATATATATATATATATATAACCCTATATATATTCACTTTCACGCAATAACATGATAAATTATATACAATTTTAAGTATTAATCGTAACCTCTATATATATATATTAACTTTAATCAGTAATTTCAGACATCACAACAACCTCAAGCTGGAAACAATTATATATATATATATATATATATATATATATATATATTTTAATTCACAATATATATGTAAGGCCATGAATTCCATATTATATATGTATAAAACAAAAACACGACTTAACCCATATATACCTTATACATATATTTTAGTAAATTGTAAAATTATAAAGTGACAAAAGTCAATGTCTAATAGTAAGACATTCGTGCACATAATATATATATATATATATATATATGGATCGACAATTATTCACATGGAAAAAAACTTTATAATTGTTATATATTTATCATTACAAGTATGTTATTATTTGGCCAAATTGTGTATTCCTTTGTACCGAACACAATTCACATAAATAATCTCATCATTTGTGTAATTTTACTTGATTTCCACAATAGAGATTGCTTTGAGAACATATTGCATCAATTAATTCAAAAATAATTACCAAACAAAAGGTAAACATTATGGTCCATTATAAAAAAATATAATTTTGGAATTAAAACATTCAGATTTGATATCTTTTATGATTAACAAATTTAATCCCACAATATAATTTCAAAGCAAAAAAATATATTACATATATATCAACACATAAAAATAGATGTAATCTTAATCAAATGCAAAGTAAATTCAGGTTCAAAAGTATAAAAATAGATGTAAATCATTATCAAAATTTCAAATCGAATATGATAATGCATATTTTAAAAATATATATATATATATATATAACCCTATATATATTCACTTTCACGCAATAACATGATAAATTATATACAATTTTAAGTATTAATCGTAACCTCTATATATATATATTAACTTTAATCAGTAATTTCAGACATCACAACAACCTCAAGCTGGAAAAGTTCACCTTCTTGCCCACCGAAGGCTACATCCAGTACTCTTGTAGCACAAGAGATTTTCGACTAAATATTATGAGTTGTAATTACAATATCTCACCTCGAGATCTCTATGTACCTTACACACTCACTAATATTTATACATTTGGAAAACATCATTCCAAGTAACTTTATCTTCTTTCTATTCACACCCCGTGAAAGAAAGTTATTACAATGAATGAAGAATTTCAATGATGGCTTTGGATTGCCTTTACAAGTATGAAATATAATAACACTTGCAATCCAATCAACTCTTTTGAATACTTAGTAATAATGCTCTTTAAGTTTATAAAACTTTGAAACACTTCCTAAGCAACTTCATAAAAATAACTTTTGAAAGTTTGAGTGCTAGTTGCCAAAAGTGTAGAAAAATAACTTCATAATAAGTTTAAGAGCGTTTGGAAATTTTATAAGAGTTGTGTATATGTTGTGTGTCTGTGTTGTGAGAGTTAGAGTCTTTATATAGACTTTCCAAACACCCTTAGAATAAATTTAAGAGGTTTTGGACATTGTATAAGAGTTGTAAGAGATTTCGTTTGGAGGGAAAACATTTCATTTTGAAATAGGAAATCTCATGTAACAGCGCTCGGTAATCGATTACTGATAGTGGGTAATCGATTACTAATAGTGGGTAATTGATTACTCAAACTCTCTGTTTACTGTTCTTTTAAAAAACGAATTAGAGTAATCGATTACACTATTTGGGTAATCGGTTACTCAACTTTTGTAAAACTGGTAATCTGTTACTCAAAGGCAGTAATGGATTACTCTGAACAGTTTAAAGTTGAATAACTCTTTTTCTCACACATGTAACTTGTTACTTAGATGAAGTAACCCGTTACACACTATTTTGGAAAATATTTTGAGTATTTTTAAATTGTTTCATTTTTCTTTAAAAATAGTTTGAGCATTACTACTTTGTATATTTAAGAGTTTTATGATAGGCGTACCTATAGAGAGTTAATCTAATTTTCTTGAAGCTTTAATCTTCTTTGTCTTCATAAGTATTCTTCCTTTTCTTCTTTTTGGTGATTTTGGTGTCTTCATCAAAACCTTGCCAAGGTCAGGAGCAAAGATCTTCTTCACAATTATGATACCACTTGTTAGAAATTCCTCATCACTTGGTAAATAAATCAGTCCTCAGATCTTAAATCTCATGATTCTCACACATAATATAAAACAATGATACAAAGGCATATCTGAATCCATGTTCTCGGATTTACTCATTTGATATATCTTTTGAGAGAGTTTTGATATGATGGTCTTCCTCAACCAAATCATGAATTCATTTTGGGACATTCGTTTTCTCTCTAATGGGGAGATCAAACTATTGTGATTTGGTATCTTGGGGACCATAACTGTTCCTTATGCGTTAGCTTATAGATTTCTCATTATCTCCTATAAGCCAACTATTTGAGTATCCACTCATTAAGCTTATATCATTTATCAGTTTCAGAAGTCTTATAGGTTGTCACTAATAAGATCACTTGTATTAAATATATGATATTCATCTTAATTACAAATTATGAATTTCTAACAAACCCTTCAAATATTTCCAATTGTTTCTTAAATGTAATTTAGGATGTAAATCTTAAGCCAAAAACTAACACCTTAAGAGACAAACTGCCTATGAAATTATGCTTCATTTCCTCAATTGGAAAACATCGTGAATATGGGATAATACTGCTGAGATATCTTAGCATGATGAATGACTTTTCTCTTATCCACACATTCACTTGGTTCCTATTGAACGTACAGCAATCCATTTAGCTGTCAAAATGTCTGTTTTGTGCTTCCACTTTTTTCCACGTGAGTTTGGACCACATCGTAATTGATTTCTCATTCTTCACGTTCTGTTGTAGTCTTGCTTTAGCACTCTGAAAATGTATCAGGCTTCACTAAAATTAAGAAAATAGTTGACTTATCAGTGAACATTTTCACAATAACCTGTTTGACTTTATATTTTTTCTACTTATGTTAGAAAGGATTGCTATACGATGGAAAGAATTTGATTTATTTTTAATTACTATTAATATAATTTTTTATATTATTATTTAATTGTATACAGTCATGTTTTTTAAAATTATATTTAATTTGTATTAATATTATAATGTTGATTGGTTAGATTTATATTCAATTTAATATGGAGTATTTTTTGTAAGACAGTTGCTTTGAGTAAATAGCGCTTTATCCGACAAAAATATATCGCGTTTCAGCCAGAGACCTAAATGCCAATCATTTTTACCCCACCAAATGGTATAGTTATTGGAAATGGTCCCTTTTAGTTTCTTATTTCTCTGTCTTTCAATGTCTGATGCTAAAGGGTGACCTTATCAGCGTGAATGCGCTTTAGAATCCCACAAGTTGTTTGTGTAGGTCTCATTCTGAATCTGTCATCATTTACTAAAGTATCTACCAGCTATGTTTGGTTTAGTTTATTTTAATTTAACATTGATTATTACTGCATAAATACAGTCATTATGTAGTAGCTCATTAACATTTTTAATTATTATGACATATACATTAATTCATAATGAACAATCATTTGTGTTAATCATTATTGTAAAACCATAGGATATGCAAAATTTTATAATGCAAAAACGGTTTTCTTGTACCACCAAGGTCGGGAGTTAACTCAATTTCTCATGTTTGACCGCTTAAAAATGTCTACATTAAAACTTGTTAGTTAATGTTTCACGGCCCATATAATGTTAATGAATCACTACAGTATAATTGCCCACGAGCAAGGATATCCCTAGTTAAAAATATAGACAAAATCCAAACACAGATCCCTTTAGTTTTTAAGGTCGCTATTTAATTCTGTAAGTTTTTTTTGTTTCAAATAAGTCTCATAAGTTTTGGATATACAACAATTAAATTATTTTTATCAACTCTATTTATTTTTAGTGATGTGAAATACGAAAAAGTAGTTCATCTTCTTCACCATGGTTGTGGTCTGCTCTGCCGGGTACACTATAGCCGACCCAAGACCCTCAATTGATAAATTGTACAACTCCTTATGCAATATATAACAACCTTCATCAGCCTGGAGAAACAATATCAACAACTTGTGAAAAAAACTTGAATTGTTGGGAAGATGTTGCATCACTTGAACAAAAAAATAGTTGAGAATATGCATGTAGAAACCTCCAAAGCGTGTGTTGTCACACTAACCTTTAGGTTCGATTCGCCCCCACCAATTTAAGTATATTGGATGCAAATGAGATTAAAAGCGAATCACCTTCAGGATACTTTGGAAAACCTTGATGTGTTTTTGCACCAACACACCAAACATATCTTTCAAAAATAGTTTACAAAATTTATGTTTCCTACACTTCTCTCGTGCATTAGAGAAATGGAAGATGATTTCTTAGAGATCAAAATTCGTATTTTTTTATGCCTTGAAGTGTCTCTTATTTATAGATATATTCACATCACTTGGTGAAGAGAAACACATTTAGGAATCTACACTTATTCACGGAATAGGTATATACTATGACGATTCAACTTTATGCTAAGGAGGTGTTACAGCCCAACGGCAGTTGTACTGCTTGGCATAGTAGAGGTTCTTGGTTCGTTTCCTTGTGGTTGCATTGTTTCATTTTTATTCATACTAATATGAACAGAAACGTAACAAAACCATCCAAGGTGACGATCAAACTCGTGACCTTCACTTCCTTACCAATGGCTACAACCACAAATCCAATTGTCATCTTGTTTCATTTATTATGAAACCAAAATATGTATATACTCGGTATGTGAATTCAGATATTTTGAAAATATCTCTCACATAACCTTGGCCGGTAGCAGTTACGACAATGACCAACGGATACAGCAACAACCCTAGCAACGTCCAACTAAAGTAGGAAAAGAGATGACGAACAATGTATTTGTGTGCTCCATCAACTTAAATTAACATAGTATATTTATCTCTTGGATGCGGGAATCTTATGAGACCTATTTGAAACCAAAAAAACTAATTGGATCAACTAACTTGAAAATAACTTATGGCTCATTTTCTAGTGAACCATTTCTTCTTTTTAGAAAAAGATAATATAAGTTATGGGATTAGATTGATGTAAATGAGTTAAAATAGAAGGTTATATTTATGTGTTACATAAACCTACTAGTAGAATAATAATAATAACCACAAACACAAATCTTTATGTTGTGATGTAGATACAAATTGGCCGAACATTATTATTAAATTTTTTGTGTTATTCTCTCTTATCTATATTATCTTTTAATATTTGATTGATTGCTTGTTTTAACAAAAAGAAAATTTTAAAATATCCCTTTCCTGTCCACAGGCTCCAGCTTGCAACAACTTGCAAGAAAAGCTCCTATATGTAAGAGCACTATCTAAGTAGCTAATCACACATCCTCCTTCAAACAAAATTCTTACAACCACGATGCTTCATATTCTTTTCCTCCTTTCTCTCCTCTTATCCACTTCCCATGCTTCAGTCAATGACTTTTGTGTAGCAGACCTCAAGGGTCCGGATGGCCCTTCAGGCTATCCCTGCAAGCCTCCTGCCAAAGTAACCACACATGACTTTGTGTATGCTGGCTTAGCTGCAGAAGGAAGCACCTCAAATATAATCAATGCTGCTGTAACCCCTGCATTTGTTGCTCAATTTCCAGGCCTTAATGGTCTTGGTCTTTCTGCAGCACGGTTAGACCTTGCTCCTGGTGGTGTAATCCCTCTCCATACTCATCCAGGTGCTTCTGAATTACTAATAGTGACTGAGGGTCTTGTCACTGCTGGATTTATAGCATCAGATAACTCTGTGTATGTGAAAAAATTGTCAAAGGGACAACTTTTCATTTTGCCACAAGGGTTATTGCATTTTCAATTATCTTATGGTAAGAGTAAGGCTGTTGCTTATGCTGTTTTCAGTAGCTCAAATCCTGGCCTTCAAATCCTTGATTTTGCACTGTTTGCTAGCAACTTCTCTTCTTCCTTGATTACACAGACTACTTTCCTTGATCCTGAACAAGTGAAGAAGCTTAAGAGTGTTCTTGGTGGAAGTGGCTAGAGACATTTTAATTTTATTTGTTCGTGAATCATTGTTTTACTCGTATCCATGTGTTTCAGTTTATTTTCATTGTTCCTAATCTCAATCTTAAGATTTCTGTGTAACTGGTTTGCTATTGTTGCTGCACAATTTAATCCAATCTCCTAAGTTTATCCATACTATGCATGTCAACATTAAGTTTATCTAAGGTTTATTTTGTAGATATTCCATTTCAAAAGCGGTCGTTATACTTTATTGCGACCCTTTTTTTTCTTTAATTAAGCATGTGTTGGTTAAAGTTGTCCCCAAATCACAGTTATATTTGGTTTCTGTTTTCTTACCTACATTACTAAATCCAGCCTACACAATAACATAGTTGTAAAAATGGTAAAATGGATTCAGATGTTTTATTCAATACTGCATTGTTTATATACACAAAAATTATTCTTAAAATCTAAACAAATTTGTTTACATATCACCTTCAGATTTGATTTTAGGATAATAATAACCTAATCAATCTGAACAAATCTTTTTACATATCACCTTCAGATTGGATTTTAGGATAATAACAACCTAATCAATCTAAACAAATCTTTTACATGTCACCTTCATATTTGATTTTAGGATAATAACAACCTAATCAGTCTAAACAAATATGTTTACATGGATTTAGCTTGCTATTACCACATTACCCTCCTCAAGTGGGAGCATGGAGATTCAGAATGCCCAACTGGCCCAAGAAGGATTCAAACTGTGGTTTTCCCAAAGCTTTGGTGAAGATATCTCTGAGTTCAGCAGTAGTAAAAACATAGGTTGGAAGAATATTATGGTGGAGAACTTCATTACATTGAAAGTGCCAATCGACTTCTATATGCTTGATGCATTCATGAAATACCAGATTTTTAGTGATATACAAGGCCGCTTGACTATCACAGTCAAGAATCATAGGTTTGGTATGAGTGATGCCAAGATTGAAAAAAATCTCTTTTAACCATTTGAGCTCACATGTAGTAGTTATAATGGACCGATACTCAGCTTCAGTCGACGATCGAGAAACGATGTGTTGTTTCTTTGTCTTCCAAGAGATAGGGGATTGACCAAATTGGACCAGCCAACCAATAATGGAGCAGCGTGTAACAGAACAACTAGCCATGTTGGAGTTGCATCATCCATGAAGTTGGAGATCATAGTTGCGAGAAAGTAATATGCCTTAACCAGGATTGTCCTTGAGAAACCGAACCACTCTGAGGGCAACTTTCTAGTGTCCAATTCGTTGTTCCTGCATGAACTGAGATAGTGTGTGAATAGTGAATGTAAGCTCTGGACGTGTAAAACATAGATAAATCAATCGCCCAACCAATCGACGATAGTGTTCAGGGATGGTAAGAAGAGTTCTTGTAGCAAGAGACAGACGGTGATTTTGTTCTAATGAGGTGCCTGCAGGTTTAGCACCAAGGAGTCCAATTTCAGAAATAATATTGAGCATGTACTTACGCTAACTGAGAAAAATACCTGTAGGATTTCGAGCAACCGTAATACTTAGAAAATACTTCAATGTGCCAAGATCTTTCATGTGGAAGCATTCGTTGAGGTAGGTTTTAAACCATTTGATGGATGAGGAATCATTACCGGAAATGATTAGGTCGTCGACATAAACAAGAATAACAAGTTGAAACTGTTTTTGATGCAAGGTGAACAGAGAATAATCAAGATATGATTGCTTAAATCCATAAGATACAAGTGCATGAGACAATTTAGTGAACCAGCAACGTGGAGCTTTCCTTAAGTCGTCCAACTATTTTCGAAGTTTACACACCACGTTTTTGTTGGAAATAGAAAAACCAGAAGGCATGCGAATGGACACTTCATCATAGAGATCTCCGTGTAGAAATGCATTGTGTACATCCATTTGATGAAGTTACCAGGATTTGGCTAATGCCACTACAAGAATAGTTCACATTGTTACCATTTTTGCGACAAGAGCAAATGTTTCACTATAGTTGATATGTTTCTCTTGATGATTTTCGAGCACAACTAAATGTGCTTTAAATCATTCAATGATGCCATCGGAATTGTACTTGGTGTGATACACCCAATTGGTTGCATGCTCCATATATCGTTACGTTCCAGTGCATCAATTTCAGCTTGCACAACATGTCTCCATTGTGCATTCTTTACTGCCTCATGAAAGTATGAGGGCTCTTTTCTTATAGTGATTGATGCAAAGAAGTGTCTGTGTGGCAAAGAAATTTTTTCGCAGTTTACATAGTGAGCAATAGGATAGGGACTATCTAAAGGATGTGATGGAGATGATGAACTAGGGAAAAGACTCAACTTCTACATTGTGTTTGTTATATACCCTTAAAATCTCGTTGATGGCTATTTTATATGATGTCTGCGTCCAAGTAATAGATTTTCATCAGGATTATTGGGCATTGTGGTGTCTGAAATCACAAAATTGACATCTGAGATGTCAACCATGGGACTGTTCGCAAGTGAATGTTCAGAGTCCTGATTTTTAGAAGCTTCACCTATGGTTGCTACAGTACTTATATGCCCCTTTCGAGAGTAAGGTCAGTTGGTATTTGCATGTCATTAAGGTTAGTGTCCACCATATTATTAATAGACAAAGAATGAGATATTTCTTTCTTATTTTCGGAATATTGACATGGAAATTGGTTTTTAAAGAACTGCACATCTCATGAAATAAAGAATTCTTGATTCTCTAGATCATAAACTCTCCAACCCTGTTGCCTATAGGGGTATCCCACAAAGGCGCATCTACGACTTCGACTTGCAAATTTGTTGCCATTGGTGTGTTGGCTATGATTGAATTAGGGATGGCAAAAAATATGTACCCGCGGGTAAAACCCATACAGGCACGGGTACAAATCACAAACGGGTACCCGTGGATATTATAAACGGATTTTTAAAAATATCAGTAGTACATACGGGTGGGTACGGGTATTATGGTACCTATGCATGCGGGTACCGTTATTTATATGATTAATATATTATATTTAATTAAAATAAAAAGTATATTATTCTAACATTCATTACACTATGTACATTTTTTCCTTTTACTTTGTTTATATATTTTATTGAGTTTGGTGGTGAAACACCCTACAAATATTATTACATGTGTAGAAACACACATGTTTTACAAAGAAAATATGTACTTTTTGTTAAGGAAATGAGAACAAAAAATCACACAAATAGAAAACACCAATAAATTTAGTACTTTTTCCAAATATTCAATCTAATCAAAATGTATCAAAATAATTAAGTTTTATCTCATTTGAAATATAATAGAAGTAAAAAATTAAAAATTTATTTATAATATAGGAAACCCGCGGGTACAACGAGTGCCTGTAGGTACACAGAAATACCCGCACATACCCACACACGGGTACCCGTACGGGTACGGGCGGGTATGGATAATGTTCTCCTATTTTGAAACGGGTGGCGGGTAGCTACTACCCGTGCCCGCCCATGCCCGTTGCCATCCCTAGAGTGAATCATAGAGAACCAAATGCACGTAAGTGATTGTAGGAGGGTTCTTTTCCAAATAACACTTCATATGGTGTTTTACCTTTTAAAATTATGCTCGGTGTACGATTGATCAAATACCTTGTTGTCAACACACTCTCCCCAAAAATAAATAGGCAAATTACCTTAGAAATGTAAAGCTCATGCAACATTGAGAATATGGCGTTGTTTGCATTCAACCCTCCTATTTTGCTAAGGTGTCGCTATACATGAAGATTGAAACACTATCCTATGATCTAGAAAATAATTTCTCATGCAAATAAATTATGTTTCATTATACCTTCTCACAGTTTTAACTCGTTTGTTATATTGATTTTTTACTATAGAAAATAAATTTGTCAGCACTTTGGTGACTTATTTCTTATCAATTAGCAAATAAATCCATACTACATGAGAGCAATCATCAACAATAGCAAGAAAATATGAAGCTCTACAAGATGAACGAGTTCTATATGTACCCCATAAATCATAATGTATCAAGTCAAATATATGAGAAGCTTCATTGTTCTCAATGGAAATGTTTCTCTAGTTTGTTTTGCTCTTTGGCATATGTCACATACTTTATTCTTAAAATTACTAATTTCACTTCTACTAACATTGAAAGTTAGTTGAGTAGTTTTCCAATATAGATGTCCTAACTTGTTGTGTCATACTTATAGCTCATTCATTCCTTCAACTTTGCATACATTCTTCATTAGGGCTAATCGAAAAAGGGAGACTCCATTCCTTCGTTCACTCGAACTAATCAGCATCTTCGAGGTTCGGTCCTCTATAGCAGACAGATCACCAGTAAACTGAACATTATAGTTTGAGTCATCTGACAATTGTGATATAGAAATCAAGTTGAATTTGAACTGAGGTGCACACATCACATGTTCAAGATTTAAATTATAAGAAAGTTGTATTGTTTCTTCCTTAGTATAGATGGCAGTGTGTCCATTTGGAAGTCCAACAGGACATTCAGACACATCCTTCACGTTGCACAGGTATTGCCAATCCCCTATCATGTGATTTGATGACTCACTATCAAATATCCAAGGTGAAAGTTTTTTCTTCTAAGCATATTCGATTCTTGAGTATATCACATAACTTTCACCTTCAGTCATCATGTGTGCCATATACATTTTCTCAACTTTTTTTATTGGCTCTGATACCATTTAAAGAAATGGATTCAGATGTTTCATTCATCAATACTACATTGTTTATATACACAAAAAATATTCCTAAAATCTAAACAAATATGTTTACATATCACCTTTAGATTTGATTTTAGGATAATAATAACTTAATCAATCTAAACAAATTTGTTTACATATCACCTTCAAATTAATTTTAGGATAATAACAACCTAATCAATCTAAACAAATTTGTTGACATATCACATTCAGATTCGATTTTAGGATAATAACAACCTAATCAATATAAACAAATATGTTTATATGAATTTGGTTTGTTATTATCGCATTACTAACATATCCTAAATACTAAATCTATTGTTTCACACGTCCAAATATCAAAAATAGGAGGATTGATCTAAAATGTATATTTGATTGGAAATGAATGTAACATAGTTTTTTTTTAACCAATCCTCATTGTTTTGTATATTGAGCAGCATAAAATTTGGGATGTATGAAGTTCTCCCCAAAATGTATGGCAACTTAAGTTTTAAGAAGTTGATATAATATATGTCGGTAGATAAATTTTGCCCAAACATCTAGTACAACCTGCAGCTTACACTCTCTAGTCTAATGTGCATGAACACCAAAGTCATACATTTATCTTCTAAACAGTTTAGGAGCTCAAATTTAAGTCTTTCATCATGTTGAATGCCGATGATCATTAATGTACATGTGTATATATTAGTACGTACATAAGTATAAAGAAAAATGAAACTATGTAAACAATGTGTAAAAAATATTAACTTCAAAATATATAATTTTAAAGATTTTCTCAGTATATGTAATTGACTTAGCTCATTAACACTACATCAGAATTGATATTTAACAACGCTCATTTAATAGTGTTTATGTGTTGAACGAAGTTAAATATAAGGTGGAAGAGAATTAACAACTCTTATTGAAGAAAATGTTGTTAAAAGTGTTATCTTTTGTTATCGTTAACTATACTTATTGAAGCAAACGTTGTTAAAGGTCATACTTCATATATTTAACAACACTTCTTCAATAAACGTTGTTAAATATGTTATCTTTAACAACACTTATTGAAGCAAACGATCTTAAAAGTCATATCTTTAACGCTTGTTTTAGTGAGCGGTAATCTTTTGAAATTCAAAAACAAAACCTTACACAATGATACATCTCATTCAGTTTATTATTTCTCTTACTTTTTTTTTCTTCTTCTCCATAACTTACTTTTTTTTTTCTTTTTTTTTAGTTTATCTCTTCAAGAAAGTTATCGATTTTTGATTTTTCTCTTCAAGCATAAGGTAAATCGTTATATATTTTAGCTTATTTATTTCTCTCTTCATTAATAGTGTGATATTTACTTGTTGTGAAGTTCTGCAGCTATGGTGAAATTATCGATATTTTGTTTTTATTTTTAAGCATAAGGTAAATCATTATCTTATTTTAACTCATTTATTTTTTTCACTAATAGTGTGATCTTTATTTGTTATGAAGTTATGCAGCTATGGTGTTCTAGGTTTTTGGCTATGGTGAACATTGGAGGAGAAAGAATGAACAATTTCTGTAAGATATCATTACTCATATGTTATTTTATAATATTGGAATTTATTAAGGTTGAATGTAGTTGAAGTCGTTGGTGATTTAACAAATCTATTGTAAATGTGGTAGAGTTGGACATGCTTGTCATGTGTTTGATAGAATGTCTCGGATGAGATATTGTCTTATCTAGAAAGTAGACATTTAACAACGCTTGCTTCAGTAAGCGAAATTAAATGTCTACTTTCTACAGCGCTACAAAAAGCGTTGTTAAATGTAACCTTATGTACTACTGTACTCACATAGAAAGCGTCTCAAAAACGCTGTTAAATGACAATCTTAAGTGCTATTGGTTTGCTATTCTGGCGTAGTGTAACCTAATAAGTTGATGTGTACTTATTTAATGTTTGACTCCTTTAGTGAAGGAACTGAATTTTTACATCTAATTTAACTCGTTTGGTTAAAGAACCAAGTTGATTGAATTTAATAATGAATTGAGTTTCAAGTCAATGTCATTTTAGTTCGATACATTGTGAGACTAACCTAAAACATCATAAAATTTAAAAAATTAAAACATTAAAAAATATGGAATAGACACTAAGCAATTTCTTGTCTTATGATGCTATAATTTTTGGATGTTTTTTTCATTTTGTTGTTGTTCATGTTTTAGTCCGTTAGAAGTTCAACAAACATTTCTACTTTATTTTTTAACTATACTCTTATTCATTATTTATCTTTTGTACCTCTTACTTTTTCATTTCTCTGTAATTTCATTATTGATGGAGATTTAAATGTGTTTATTATAGTAAAACATTGTATAAATTTAAACTAATTTTTTAACTCATCAAGACTACATTAACTTCTAAACAGTTTTACAAGCTCAAAGTTAAGTCTTTCATCATGTAGAATGATGTTGATCATGAATATATATATATATATATATATATATGTTACGTGTATATATATAAAGAGAAAAGAAAGTTTGAAATCAATTTGTAAAAGTATATAACTTAAAAGTGTATAAATTTAAATATTCTCTTTAGTCAACTCATTAACGTAATAAGTCGACATGTACATAGCTAAAGGTTAACTCATTTAGAATAAGTTAAAGTTTTACCTCAAGTTCAACTTATTTAGTTAATAAACCAAGTTTATCGAACTTAATAATGAGCCGAACTTTGAACCAATGTCATATTAGTTTGATATATCGTGAGACCAATCTAAAACATTATACAACTTAAAAAATTAAAATATTAAAATATATGGAATAGACATTAAGCAAATTTGTATCTTTTGATGCAATAGTTTTTCCTCATTTTTTAATTTTTTGATGTTTTAGTACTTTAGAAATTCAACAAACATTTCTGCTATATTTTCAACCATATTCTTATTAATTATTCATCTTTTGTACTTCTTATGTTTTTCATTTCTTTTCAATTCGGTTATAGATGCTGATTTAAATAGGGTTATTATAGTAAAAATTATATTAAATAATTACATCACTTAAGTATTTTTTAATAATATCAGCAAAATCTTAGCTATATAAAATGAAATGGGGTGTTAAGTGGAGCTTGGCTCAAGCCGATTTTATTTCAAACTATTTTTTTATCTCAAGATCAATTTACTTAAAGTACATTAACTTATAAACAGTTTTACGAGCTCAAATTTAAGTCTTTCATTATGTTGAATGATTATGTTGAATGATGATAATCATGAATGTACATGTATAAAGAGAAATGAGAATTTGAAATCGATTGGTAAAAATATTAGCTTCAAAGAATCTAGTTTTAAATATTTTCTGTACATATATAAATGAGTCAGCTTATTAACCTAATAAATCAACTTATACTTAGCTAAAGTTGACTTGTTCGTTGAAGGAGCTAAATATCTCATTTTCAACTCATTTAGTTAATGAACCAAATTTATTAAGTTTAATAATGAGTCAAGCATCAAATCAAAGTCATGTTAGTTCGATAAATTTTGAGACCTACCTAAAACATCATAAAATTTTATAAATTAAAACATTAAAATATATGGAATATACATTAAGCAAATTGAAGTCCTTTGATGCTATAAGGTTTTCATGTTTTTTCAATTTTTTTTATGTTTTAATCCTTCAAAAGTTCGTCAAACATTTATACTTTATTTTTCAACACTATTATTCGTTATTATTTTTGTATAAATTGTTATGATACAGATTTAGATGAGGTTATTATCAGTGTTGTTAGAACCGGACCGGACCGGACCGGACCGGACGGTTCGACCGGTCTAACCGTTGACCGGACTTGAAAACGGCTCTGGTTTGCTGTCTTAACCGAATGAGAGTTGGACCGCTTTGAACCGGAAAAAATCCGGTCCGACCATGTTAAACCCGGTTAAACCGGATTAACCCGGAAAGTAAACTGGACGGCTCACTGAAAAATAAAAAAATGGGACAATGTTCTAATGTTTTGTTTTACTACGATCCAAAAAAGGTAAATAGGTATTATTTCAATATAATTATACATAATTATTAATTATATAAAGTTGAAATTTATATATAACTATATATCTATAAATAAAAATTATTAATTATGTACGAAATCACCCGGTCAGGCTAGACGGTTTAACCGTTTAAACCGGTTAAACCTAATACGGGACCTCTGCCAGTTTGACATCGAACTCGGGTTTCACAACACTGGTTATTATAGTATAAAATTATATCAAAATTTTATATTATGTACTGATTTTTTAAACTATATGCATAAACTAATGAAATATAAAAAATGAAATGGTGGCGTTGAGTGGAGCTTGGCTCAAGCCGTGTTTAATTCAAACTATTTATTTAAGTCAAAATCGACTTAATTAAAGTACATTAACATCTAAACAATTCTACAAGCTCAAATTGAAGTCTCTCACGATGATCATGAGTTTAGGTGTGTAGATATGTGTATATATGTATGTACATATTTAAAGAGAAATGAAACTTTGAAATGGATTTGAAAAAATATTAATTTCAAAATATATAATTTGAAATATTTTCTCAATATATAATTGAGGAAGATCATTAACCTAATAATTCAACATGTACTTAGCTAAAGTTTGATCAAAAGAACTAAATTTTCACCTCAAAATCAACATGTTTGGTTAATGAACAAAATTTACCGAGTTTAATAATAAGTCCACCTTCAAACCAATGTCATGTTAGTTTGATACATTATAAGATCAATCTAAAGTATCATAAAATTTAAAAAAAATAAAACATTGAAATAAAGAATAAGATTAAGAAAATTCATGAATTTTAATGCTATAATTTTTTTATTGTTTTTTCAAAAAAAATTATGTTTTAGTCAATTAGACTTTCAGCAAATATTTCTTCTTTATTTTTCAGCCATACTCTTATTCAATATTCATCTTTTGTACCACTTATTTTTTTATTTCTCTATAATATCGTTATCGATGCAGATTTATATGGGGTTATTAAAGTAAATAATTCTATCAAAATTTTACATTATTTAAGAATTTTTAAACTATATGTATAAACTTAAATATAAAGAATAAAATGGGGCATTGGATGGACCTTGGCTAACGAGTAGTTTAATTCAAACTACTTTTTTAACTCAGGGTCAGTTTATATTAAAGTACATTAACTTCTAAATAGTTTTATGAGCTCAAATTTTAGATTTTCATGATAATATGCTAGAATTCACATTTAACAATGATCCTTTAACAGTACTTTCTAGCACAACACTGTTAAATATATTATGGAAGATAATCAACAATGTTTTTTGAAGTAATGACTGTTAAATTTAATAGGTGAATATAACTTTAACAACACTTTCTTCAATGAGTGTTGTTGTATGTTTGCCTAAGATATTCAACAATACTTTTTTAAGCAAACATTGTTGATTAGAATCTATTTAACAACACTTACTTAAATGAGTGTTGTTAAATATGACATATCAACAATGCTCATTATAATGAGCGCTGTTAAAAGTCATACATTCAAAAAATGTTTGTTTTAATTATTACATAATATGTATTTATGAAATTATCTAATTTTATTTTGAAAGATATAACTCAAGTAAATAGCACACAAAAATAATCCAAATTGTTAACAGAAACCCATATACTACAAAAATGCAATTGGTTATTATATTGTCATACATATATGAAAAAAACAATTGGTTATTACTTCAAAAAATATTCTAAATCCCTAACCAATATTATTAAGAGTAAATACTCATTTTAGTCCCTCATAATTTTCAACCTTACCATTTTAGTCCTTAAAAAGAGACCTAAAATGGTCCCAAAAATTTCAAATGTGGATCAAATTAGTCCTTTTGGGGTTAAATTAGTCCCTACCAAGTGTTGTAAAACAAACTAAAAATACTAATTTGACTAACATTTGAAATTTTTAAGTAAGCACTGTTAATTTAAATCTATTTAACATCGTTTGCTTAAATAAGGGTTGTTAAATATGACATATCAACAACGACCATTAGAATAAACCATATTAAAAGTCACACATTTAATAGTGTTGGCTTTAATGAGCGCTGTTAAAAGTCGTATCTTAAAAAAAATGTGTTTTAATGAGCGCGAATCTTTGTAGATTTAAAACAAAACCTCACACACAATAATATACATATTATTCAGTATTCAATTTTTGTTACTCTTTTCCTCCTCTTAGTTTCTCTCTTCAAACAAATTATTAATTTTTGGTTTCTATTTTCGAGTATAAAGTGAATCATTATCTTATTTTACCTTATTTAGTTTTCTTTGATCCACTCATGTTGCTTGCATTTACATCTATGTTAACTGCATAGTTTATAATATAGGAAATGTCAAGGTTGAAGTTAGATGAAGCGGTTGGTGATTTACCAAACTTGCAATCTCTATATGTATTTCTTGCATTTGACTATTATTTTTTCATCCATATTTTCTATGTAAAATTTGATTTGATTCTTACTATGTTGAATTTAAACTATATATGTCTTTCTGTCTTCTTATTTCTTCAGTTAAGGGAGAGAAAAATTCATAGATTTGTCCTCTACATCTTCATCACCTTCGTCCCTTTCGTTACTGCATCTAATCTTCTGGGTTAATGGATTTAAACTAAAGGAGATCAGTTCATGCAATGATTGATGAATTAAGTTTTCAGAATGATGTTTATATTGTCAAATCCATGGTAAATGTGGTGGAATTGGACATGCTTGTTACGTTTTTGATATAAAATCTGAGGGAAATTTTTACTTATTTAAAAGTAGATATTTAACAGCGCTCGCTTCAGTGAGCGTGATTAAATTTTTATTTTCTACAACGCTTCAAATGTGTTGTTGAATATAATCATACATTCTACTGCGCTCACATAAACAACACCCAAAAAGCGCTGTTGAATGACAATTTTAAGCACTATTATTTTGTTATTCTTGCCGGTGTATTGAGTGTGAATGATGATGATCATGAATGTACATATGTGTAAATATATGTATGTATATATATAAGGAGAAATGAAACTTTGAAAACGATTTGCAAAAAATATCAACTTCAAAATATATAATTTAAATATTTTTTCGGTATATATAATTGAATCAACTCATTAATCTAATAAGTCGATGTGTACTTAGCTAAAGTTGGACCCGTTCATTGAAGGAGCTAAATTTTTACGTCATGTTCAATTCTTTTGGTTAATAAATCAAGTTTATCAAGTTTAATAATGAGTCGAACTTTGAACTAAAGTCATGATAGTTTGATACAATGTGGGCTGGCCCGGCCCGGCCCAGACCGCTATTGGCCCGCCAAAATAAGGGCTGGCCTGGCCCGACCCGTATTATTAAAAGGGCTCAAAATGCCAGCCCGGCCCATATTTTGTAGGGCTGGCAGGCTGACGGGCTGGCCCGTTTTCCCTTAAAAATGTACATAATAAAAACTTTTAGACAAAAAATAATCAACAAACTTGATAGATGTCTTTTAAAACAAAAAATCATAAACATAAGTCTATAATATTACAATAACAACATAACATCTGAGGTTAAAACTTGTAAATTCTAAAGAAGAAACCAGTTGCCACGCCCCTCACACAGCACAGTGTCACACACTTTAGTTTTTTTATTTTTTAACAATGGCCCGTTGGGCCAGTCCAGCCCGTCTAAAAAACGGGCTACTAAAACGGGCTGAAAATGAGTTTTTGGGCTAAAATCCTCAGCCCGGCCCGCTAAAAATAGCCATCCGAACGGGCTGGCCCGACGGGCCAAGCCCATATTGCCACACCTATACAATATTATATGTATATCTTCAAAAAGGTAGCACTTAATTGGAAGTTCATAAGTGACAATTAGCATTTACAATAATTAGATATGCACTTTCAAAATAGAGTACTAGCAATATATATTATGACGATAATATTGTTAAATAATTCTTCATCTTCTTTATCATCCTATTCCTTATCTTCTTCATCTCGTTCCTCATCTTCTTCCCATAAAAAACCTAACTCTTTAGTGAAAAACAATTTGAACAGCAAAAATAACTTTGCACCGATATATATTATTAATTTGAATAACAACATCTTCTACCTCATCATCTTCTTCTTTACAATTTGAACAGCAACAATTTTCCTGATATATATTATTAATAATTACTTGAGAATTATCCTCCAATAGAGAACCTGACTCTAGAGGGATATGTCCTTCCTTCATCTGTATGTATGCAAGCGTTACATTTTTAAGGGTCTTAAAATTCTCGTTTAAAGTTGCTAACTGCGTCTTCAAGGTACTAAGCTCTTCTTGTAATTGAAAGACTTGAATTGATTCAGTACTTGAGAAATTAAACCCTATTTCACTAACTCGACTGGTTGATCCAAATACAACACCGTGATGACCTCCTATGCCTAAGCTTTTCACACGTCTGGGTAATCAGGCCCGAACACCTTAGAAAGAACATCAACTTTTGAAATTGCATTAGAGTTAGGGTTTTGATTCAATTCTTTTTCAATTTGTTCCTGCATGTATAAAGTATGGATTAATAACTACACATAACAGAAGGAGCATAATTATATAACCAGAATTACACATAACAGAAGAAGCATAATTATATAACCAGAATTACACATAACAGAAGAAGCAGAATAACAGAAGCAGAATCAATACTGCAGCACATATACATTAACATAACATTATATAGTCTCTGTTCATTACAGTGACATAACATGCAATGAGTTGCAATAACATAACATAGCATAACCAGAATTAATTGCACAATAGCACATATACATCCACATCACATATAAATACATAACATAACATTACATAACCAGAATGTAACAGGGAATGATATTATACAATCACATAACATATACATACCACTACAAGGTTGGCCTCATCATTAACATATGCTCCATTTTCTGTTTTATGAGTTTCAATGTACACCTCACCTCGACCCACCTCACGTGTAGCATGTACTTCCTAATGCATATATACATATGCCATATCAATATTCTAGCATTAAAAAATTCGAAATGCATGCATACATATAGCATGAGAAAATTGGCAATTAAACAGATTGAGTATTTACCACCTCATGATGTTTTGTTGACAATAACTTCGACCCTCTGGTATGTGGAATTGTTTGTCTTCTTTTAACTTCGGCATTGTTCCGGCACAATTCCTGTGATAAAAAAATTGTTAACAAAAGTCTTAATCAAATAATGTCAATTAAACAGATTGCAAGAGCACTGAATTGACCTTATACTTTTCATTCAAATGATAGTCAACAAATGAAGATCACTAGTCATTGGGATCCCCTTAATGGAATTAGCAATTGTTGGATACCAGCAAGATAAAACACACCTAGAGGAGGTGAATAAGTATAATGGATCACTAATCTCACTTTTCCAGTTTATACACAGAATATAAAGTTGTTGCAGTTAATCGATTATTATTAGGTTTAATCGATTATGCACAATTTGATTAATCGATTATGTTCAGTTTTAATCGATTATGTTGAATCTTGATATCTTTGGAAAACAAATTTTCTCGCAATGAAAACAATGATTATTACAAGTCTTTACTGCCCTAAATTGATTCTTGATTATACTCAGATTATTAACACTTAGCTCAAATCACAAAATGCAATTAAAACAGAAATCAATAAAGACGGAATCGTAAAAGAGATAGGGAAAGAGAAAGTTCTCAATGATTTCTATCCTGGTTCGTTTGTGGGTCCACTTGTACTACATTCAGGCCTCCCATTCTGATCTTGGGAGATTTTTCTTCACTATTGGAACTAGATGTTTGATTACAAGAACTCTTCCAATACACCTAGCAAGAACTCCCTTCTTGAACTTGTTGAGCCTACACGTTCGGTTTGACCACTCTTTACGCCTACTAGAATACCACACCGTTCGCGAATCTGGCCCCAACCGAAGTTTCGCTCGATCCAAGACTTCCTGCTCCATGAAGACAACCGATTATCTAATGCGATGATGCTAACACACCACGAGAACAATCCTTGTGATTCACAAAATTAGCCGT
Organism: Lupinus angustifolius; assembly: GCF_001865875.1. Lineage (NCBI taxonomy): Eukaryota > Viridiplantae > Streptophyta > Magnoliopsida > Fabales > Fabaceae > Lupinus > Lupinus angustifolius. The sequence continues at coordinate 14,752,201 of NC_032013.1, read as the reverse complement.
GTTATTTGCACACTTAATGCACATATATAACTCTGAAATCGACTCTACAACCCTCTACAGAAATCTCGCAAACAACCTTAAACTAAATGTGGAGTTTATGCAGGGTTTTTCAAATGAATGAAAAATGACAGCACTATGAAAATAATTTCTCTCTTCGAAAAGTATACAAGAAATCTTTCAAAGATAAGCAAGATGCTTTGAGAATTCAGCTATGAGAATCTTGGTTTTTTTTTTCTCTCAATGTAAAAATGAAATTGATGAATTATCCACATTAGTTAAAATAACAGCTTTTATATGAAACTAGCTTTAACTTATGTTAATCGATTATGTACCTACTTAATCGATTAATGTGCTTATGAAAAATAGTTTTTCACTTATCGCTTAATCAATTATCAATCTATTTAATCGATTAATAAGCTATAAATCTTGGGAGCTTAGCTAATTTAACTCCTTTTAATCGATTATCAATCATGTTAATCGATTATTATATATGAAAATGGTTTTCCCTAATGCATGATAAACATTTTATATGATGAAAGAACAGGCAACACATGATTTTGAAATAGATGATTCTTTTATGCACAAAAACCATGTATCACTAATGCAAATGCATGAATCTTACTTATTATATATATATATATATATATATATATATATATATATATATATATATATATATATATATATATATATATATATATATATATATATATATATACTTAGATGTAATGCCTCAACCTATATCATTTTCATTTTAGACTTTTGTAAGACTTTCATCTAGGATTTACCTAACCTAGACTCAACACTAGGCAAACATCTTACAACTTCTAGAATGATAAAATAATCCTAAGTCTACGATGTTGACCATGAGTCTTTGGCATGTTGTTTATTGTCATGTCCACATATTCAAGCTTCCATTTAACTCCTTATCATCATCAAAACTAAGTAGGTCAATCATGATTGCACCCTTTGACTATTTGTCATTTCAATCTCCCCCGTTTTGATGATAGCCAACTCTAAACAAATCTTCTATTTGATGGCTTGATGTTGGACAAAATGTATTTTGCAATGGTTGAATCAGAATGCGATGCTCCCCCTCACTTTGTTCTCCCCCTCAATCCATGTAAAAGGTGATACAAGGGTAGCATTTCAGGATTAATTGCGGAAGCTCAATACAACCTACAAAACAGCTCAAACAACACTTTCTCCCCCTTTTGACATGATACAAAAGCTATGATATTATATGATAATAATAGCCATTGGCAAGGAAAGATTTTCAAAAAATTTACTAGTCTTAATTGATTAAGTAATCAAGGATAATCAATTAAGCAGTCTCAAAAAGAATTAATCAGATTCACAATTTATGTCATTAATCGATTATATGCATGGTGTTAATCGATTATATAAAATAAAATCATATTATGGCAGAACCTAATTACGAGATATATCCATTTGTGTAATTTGACAAGTTAGCACATAATGATTAATGGCCTATAGGATAAAGCACATAAAGTTCATATTAACCATTCAATTAAAAGAGTACACAAGATCGATATAGTCAAAAGATCACGCAATAACTCATACATAACCAAAGTTAACAACAAAATTATGAGAAATTAAAAAGCAAGTGCATCAAGTACATAAGAAGTTCTAAACATATTACAACCAACAACAAAATACAATCTCAAAAACATACACACACACCCTAGACTCTAGAAAATCGTATCTAGGCTATTCTTGAGGTGGTGGTGGTAGTGATGAGTAGCCATGTGTGGCACACATAATGAAGATGATGCAGTCCAAATCCATGGTTAACCTCTCTTGTTGCTGCTGGAATTCAACTGCCATAGAGTCTCACAAAGACTGAAAATGACCGTCAATTGACACATTTAGGCGTTGTTCCATAGCCTCCAGGTGTGCAAGCCCAAAACATGGTTCCTGAGGCATATTATTTGCCTTGGTTTGTGGTTGCTTGGGGGTTGGCTCACTAGGATTTGCAACTATGTCTTCATTCACATTGGCATTATGATCCTCTTGATATTTCCATACATTTCCAAACTTGTATATGCCCATCTAGTGAATAAGGTGTCACTGACAAGGTGCTCTCGGGAATTTGTAATCATTGTATCCACATAGGCAAGCAAACTTGATGAAAAATATGCTATTCCATTCATAACCTTTAAGATTTCAGAAGGCCAATTCATCGCAATACCTTCCGTTATGGCAAACATTAGCTTGAGATCGTTGATGGTCGGTTGAGCATGGATGGTGTTTCTTTGAACTAAAATATATGCAATCAGATAATGCAAGAGTCGGTTTTCAATGGATAATGACTCAACCATCGTCAATTTTCCTTTTACATACAATTTCTCAATGATTTCTATCCTGGTTCGTTTGTGGGTCCACTTGTACTACATTCAGGCCTCCCATTCTGATCTTGGGAGATTTTTCTTCACTATTGGAACTAGATGTTTGATTACAAGAACTCTTCCAATACACCTAGCAAGAACTCCCTTCTTGAACTTGTTGAGCCTACACGTTCGGTTTGACCACTCTTTACGCCTACTAGAATACCACACCGTTCGCGAATCTGGCCCCAACCGAAGTTTCGCTCGATCCAAGACTTCCTGCTCCATGAAGACAACCGATTATCTAATGCGATGATGCTAACACACCACGAGAACAATCCTTGTGATTCACAAAATTAGCCGTGTTATTTGCACACTTAATGCACATATATAACTCTGAAATCGACTCTACAACCCTCTACAGAAATCTCGCAAACAACCTTAAACTAAATGTGGAGTTTATGCAGGGTTTTTCAAATGAATGAAAAATGACAGCACTATGAAAATAATTTCTCTCTTCGAAAAGTATACAAGAAATCTTTCAAAGATAAGCAAGATGCTTTGAGAATTCAGCTATGAGAATCTTGGTTTTTTTTTTCTCTCAATGTAAAAATGAAATTGATGAATTATCCACATTAGTTAAAATAACAGCTTTTATATGAAACTAGCTTTAACTTATGTTAATCGATTATGTACCTACTTAATCGATTAATGTGCTTATGAAAAATAGTTTTTCACTTATCGCTTAATCAATTATCAATCTATTTAATCGATTAATAAGCTATAAATCTTGGGAGCTTAGCTAATTTAACTCCTTTTAATCGATTATCAATCATGTTAATCGATTATTATATATGAAAATGGTTTTCCCTAATGCATGATAAACATTTTATATGATGAAAGAACAGGCAACACATGATTTTGAAATAGATGATTCTTTTATGCACAAAAACCATGTATCACTAATGCAAATGCATGAATCTTACTTATTATATATATATATATATATATATATATATATATATATATATATATATATATATATATATATATATATATATATATATATATATATATATATACTTAGATGTAATGCCTCAACCTATATCATTTTCATTTTAGACTTTTGTAAGACTTTCATCTAGGATTTACCTAACCTAGACTCAACACTAGGCAAACATCTTACAACTTCTAGAATGATAAAATAATCCTAAGTCTACGATGTTGACCATGAGTCTTTGGCATGTTGTTTATTGTCATGTCCACATATTCAAGCTTCCATTTAACTCCTTATCATCATCAAAACTAAGTAGGTCAATCATGATTGCACCCTTTGACTATTTGTCATTTCAATCTCCCCCGTTTTGATGATAGCCAACTCTAAACAAATCTTCTATTTGATGGCTTGATGTTGGACAAAATGTATTTTGCAATGGTTGAATCAGAATGCGATGCTCCCCCTCACTTTGTTCTCCCCCTCAATCCATGTAAAAGGTGATACAAGGGTAGCATTTCAGGATTAATTGCGGAAGCTCAATACAACCTACAAAACAGCTCAAACAACACTTTCTCCCCCTTTTGACATGATACAAAAGCTATGATATTATATGATAATAATAGCCATTGGCAAGGAAAGATTTTCAAAAAATTTACTAGTCTTAATTGATTAAGTAATCAAGGATAATCAATTAAGCAGTCTCAAAAAGAATTAATCAGATTCACAATTTATGTCATTAATCGATTATATGCATGGTGTTAATCGATTATATAAAATAAAATCATATTATGGCAGAACCTAATTACGAGATATATCCATTTGTGTAATTTGACAAGTTAGCACATAATGATTAATGGCCTATAGGATAAAGCACATAAAGTTCATATTAACCATTCAATTAAAAGAGTACACAAGATCGATATAGTCAAAAGATCACGCAATAACTCATACATAACCAAAGTTAACAACAAAATTATGAGAAATTAAAAAGCAAGTGCATCAAGTACATAAGAAGTTCTAAACATATTACAACCAACAACAAAATACAATCTCAAAAACATACACACACACCCTAGACTCTAGAAAATCGTATCTAGGCTATTCTTGAGGTGGTGGTGGTAGTGATGAGTAGCCATGTGTGGCACACATAATGAAGATGATGCAGTCCAAATCCATGGTTAACCTCTCTTGTTGCTGCTGGAATTCAACTGCCATAGAGTCTCACAAAGACTGAAAATGACCGTCAATTGACACATTTAGGCGTTGTTCCATAGCCTCCAGGTGTGCAAGCCCAAAACATGGTTCCTGAGGCATATTATTTGCCTTGGTTTGTGGTTGCTTGGGGGTTGGCTCACTAGGATTTGCAACTATGTCTTCATTCACATTGGCATTATGATCCTCTTGATATTTCCATACATTTCCAAACTTGTATATGCCCATCTAGTGAATAAGGTGTCACTGACAAGGTGCTCTCGGGAATTTGTAATCATTGTATCCACATAGGCAAGCAAACTTGATGAAAAATATGCTATTCCATTCATAACCTTTAAGATTTCAGAAGGCCAATTCATCGCAATACCTTCCGTTATGGCAAACATTAGCTTGAGATCGTTGATGGTCGGTTGAGCATGGATGGTGTTTCTTTGAACTAAAATATATGCAATCAGATAATGCAAGAGTCGGTTTTCAATGGATAATGACTCAACCATCGTCAATTTTCCTTTTACATACAATTAAGGTCCTCTTAAGCATGACTTATACATTTCAATAGCATCAAATGAGTCCCATAACTCATTGTTGCAATCTCCTAGCATAGATCCATCACTTGATAGTCCTCCAACATCCAGAAATAATTCCTCATCCAAAACTATCATTTCTTCCATTATCATCAATGCATAAATCCCATCCTTATACCTAAAGTTACTTTACAATTCCCTAACGAGCGATGGATAAATTTTACCTCTTAATTCCAAATATTTTTTTGCTTTTTGGGTTTCCAATCCATGTGGGAACACAAATTCTTGTTCGACTAGTCATGCAACATCCACATGTCGAACATATGTTTGTTTTCTTCCTTGGAACTTGGCTAGACGAGTTTTTTGGAGTATTGGAGAGTACTAGGGATCACCACAGTCCTTTCTTTCATCTTGAGCGGAAGATGAACCTTTTTTCATATGTCGAGGATGCTTAGTAGTGGTGTTCACTCATATTTCTTAGGTATGATGATGAGTAATCAATTGAATAGTCGATTTTCTGAGTTTTGGGATTTAGGGTTTCTAAAAATGGAGAAATGGTTAGGGTTTCAGATTTGGTACAAATTGGGAATTATAGGAAGATGGAAATATGTAATAGGATTCGAATTAGCTATTGATTAGGTTAGGAACACTAAATTTGAGAAAATATTCAGAAGGGGAAGCAAAGAGGATTAAGGGTTCTTATTTGAAATGACCCATAATGGCACTTGAATCTTATATACTACTACCATTAATCGATTAATAACAGTGCTTAATCGATTTAAATTTTTCAAATTTTCAGAAATTTGAGTCCATACAATTGATTAAGCAAGTTGTTAATCAATTAAATCAAGATGAAAATTTATTTTCTGGTTACTAGAGCTCAAATTAATCGATTAAAACACAGAACAATGGATTATTGATAGAATTAACACAAATTTTAGTGCATTTTAGATATTTCTAGAGTATGCAAAGATACTATACCTAAGACAATAACCTAAAAGGTATATGACACGCTAAAGAAACATAAAAACAACCATGAAATCAGGTCAAGCATAGGAAACATACATTCATAACATATATCATTTATAAGCATATATTTAAGATCAAGAAAAGGTTATTGTCATGTTCTCTGCGTAACACAAAGAATGTATCCAATGGAAGGGGCCTGGTGAAAATATTTGCCAATTGCTTCGAGGATTCAACAAATTCAAGTATGCAATCACCTTTTTGAACACGATCTCTTAAAAAGTGATGTCTAATCTCAATATGCTTAGTTCTAGAATGCAGAATGGGGTTTTTTGATAGATTTATGGAATTAGTGTTATCGCATTTTATCGATATTTTACAAGTTTTAAACTGAAGTCTAATAGTTACTTCTTCATCCATAATATCTGAGTGCAACACATGCCAACGACAATATATTTCGCTTTGGCGGTAGACAAAACATCACATGCTTGCTTCTTACTATGCCAAGATACTAAGGAGCTACCCAAAAGATGGCAAGTTCCACTAGTGCTTTTATGGTCCAACTTATATCCTGCGAAGTTGGAGTCGGAATATCCTATCAAGGATAATGAAGCATCCATAGGATACCATAATTACATAGACAATTTTCCTTTAAGATACTTTATAATACGTTTTATAACACTAAAGTAAGATTCCTTAGGTGAAGCTTAGTATCTCGCGCACATGCATAGACTAAACATGATATTGGGGTGATTAGCAGTTAGATAAAGCAATGAACCAATTATGCCTTGATATTTTGTTACCTCTATAGCTTTACCTTTATCATCCTTATCGAGATAGCAGGATGATGCCATAGGTGTTGTCGCTTCTTTTCACTTATCCATCTCGAACTTTCACAGTAGTTCCTTGCAATATTTCGTTTGGTGAATGAATATCTCGTTGCTCATCTGCTTTATTTGTAATCCTAGGAAGAATGTCAACTCTCCCATCATTGACATTTCAAACTCGCCTTTCATTAGATCATAAAACTCTTTACAAAGTAAATCGTTAGTAGCACCAAATATTATATCATCTACGTAAATCTGTACTATCAAGACATTATTTTCTGATTTTAATAGAAAGAGTGTTGTATCAACTTTGCTCCTTACGAATCCCTTTTCTAACAGAAAACTACTCATTATATCTTACCAAGCTCTAGGAGCTTGTTTTAGACCATATAATGCCTTTTTGAGTTTATAAACATGGTTAGGGTATTTATGGCTTTCAAAGCCAGGCGGTTAATTAACATATACTTTCTCTTGAATATAGTCATTCAAGAACGCACTCTTCACATCCATTTGAAAGAGTTTAAAGTTCATTTTCGATGCAAAGGCTAGTAACATTCTAATAGCCTCCAACCTCGTAACAGGGGCGTATGTTTCGTCATAGTCGATGCCTTCCTCTTGATTGTATCCTTTGGCTACTAGACGTGCCTTATTTTGTATAATAAAACCAGATTCATCCATTTTATTTTTGATGACCCATTTCGTGCCGATTATAGGACGATCTTTAAGTTTAGGGACCAAGTCCTACACGTTATTACACTCTAACTAGTTTAGCTCTTTTTGTATAGCTATTCCACAGTGTTCATCCTCTATGGTCTTAGGCTCAACTTGAGATACAAAAGCTATAAAATTACAAAAATTGCGCAGAGAGTTATGGGTTACCACTCCTGTTGAGATATCACATATAACCATGTCAAGCAGATGGTATTTCTTAGTCTTCCACACCATTGGCATGTCTTGATGATCTGAACTTCTTTCTTGATCATTCTGAACCTGCTTCTCAATTTCCATGTCCTTTGGGTATGCATTCTCCAAGGCACCTGAAACGTCATCACACAGACCTTCCTCTTCTCTTTCGGAGAAGAATCATCAAAATGTACATGGATAGACTCTTCAACATGCATTATATATCTATTAAAGACTCGATATGCTTTACTATAAAGAAAGTACGCCAAAAATAGTCGCTCATAAGCTTTTGAATCAAATTTTCCCACAAGTCTTTTGCCATTATTCAATATAAAACATTTACATCCAAAAGCATGCAAGTGTAAAATATTAGGTTTTCGGCCTTTCAATAATTCATATGGTGTTTTTAAGAGTGTAGGCTTAAGAAGTACTCAGTTTATTACATAGCAAGCAATATGCACTGTATCGGTCCAAAAATACTTAGGGACCTTGCTTTCATTTAGCATTGTCCTAGCTAGCTCCTCTAAAACTCGATTTTTCCTCTCAACAATTCTATTTTTTTGAGGGGTTCAAGGAGCCGAATACTGATGTAGGATCCCATGCTTCTCGCAAAATTTGTCAAATAGGTGGCTCTCAAATTCCCCATTATGATCGCTGCAAATATAAACTATCATGTGATCAAATTGGTTTTGGAGTTGTTTGGCGAGATTTTTAAAAGACTTAAAAGTCACTTTTTAGAGCAAGAAACAAAGTCCATGCGTATCTAGAGAAATCATCAACAATTATCAACGCGTAGTAGCTACCACCAAAGCTCATAATTTGTGATGGTCCAAACAAGTCCATATGGAATAGCTCCAAAGGTCTTGTAGTGGATATCACATTTTTAGATGAAAATAAACTCTTTACTTGTTTACACTTTTGACAAGTGTCACAGGAGTCTTTTGAATTAAAATCAAGCTTTGGTAGTCCTACAACTAAATCACATGATGATAGCTTAGCTAGATGCTTTAAATAGACATGTGCTACTCGTCTGTGCCACAGCCAGATGTCACTCAATTTGGAGATAAAACATTTTGAAAATAGAGTGGTGGCATCATCCAAATCAATCATAAAGATGTTGTTTATTCACTGCCCTACGAACTTATTATTATTATCTAAGTTGTCACGACTGATGCAAAAATTAGAGTCGAATAATACCTTATTACCTTTATCGCACAACTGTCTAATGCTCAGAAGGTTGTGCTCTAGCCCTTCAACATACATCACATTCTCAATAATGGCTTGTGAAGCATTGGCAATCCTTCCGACACCTAGTATCCTTCTTCGATTGTTGTCTCATAAGTGACACAGTCTTCAACTTTAAGTGAAAGATCCAGGAACTTTGATCTATCACCTGTCATATACCTCGAACATCCACTATCCAAATACCAGTGTTGTCCCTGTGTCCGAAGACATACCTGCAAAACAATTTATTTGGATTGTTTAGGTACCCAAGTTATATTGGGTCATTTATTGTTAGTAAGCAAAAAATCTAGTCCTTTTTGCACCCATACATATTTGCCACTTGGCACACCATATTTTCAAATATAGCAAGATATAAATGTATGACCATATGTACCACAATAAAAGAAAGTGGGAATGTTATGATTAAATCTAGTATGCATGTGTGCTACTTGTTTTCTATATGGTTTTATTCTATTCTTAGGTTTGTAGCCTAGACCTCCATGATTACCTTCATTTCTAGATGCAGCAAGTAAGTTGCTTAGGTTTTGACTACTATAGGTGAACTTAGCTAATTTATCTTTCAAATAAGAAATTTCAGCATTCAAAACATCATATTGTTCACATAATGGAGTCTCAATTAACTTAGTAGAGGAAGTACATGAGGCACAAAAGTAATTAAGGTATTGAGTCTCATTTTCTAATTTTAGTTCATTCATTTCTTCTTGCATTTTGACAATTTTATTTTCATGTAACATGATGACTCTTTTCCTATTTATATTTACCTTAGCTAGTTTCTTTAACTCCTCATGTAACTCAACAAAAGCACTATAAAATTCATCATATGTAGGAGATTTGAAGAAGATCTCTGCTCTTGACCTTGACACGGTTTTGGTGAAGACACCAACATCACGAAAAAGAAGAAAAGGAAGAATACTTATGAAGATAATGAAGATTTAAGTTTCAAGATATTCAAGACTTTTAGTCTAAGTCTAAAATAAGTACTTCTATCCTATACTCTTGATTATACAATAGTAGTAATGCTCAAACTATTTTTAAAAGAAATTTGAAACACTTTAAAATACTTAAACCAATTTTCAAAAATAGTGCGTAACAGGTTACTTCATCTAAGTAACAGATTACGAGTGTGAGAAAAGAGTTATCCAACTTAAATTACTGTCTTTGAGTAACATATTACCAGTGTTATTAAAGTTGAGTAACCAATTACTCAACTTGCTATAATCGATTACTCTAATTCAAAAATAAATGATTAGTGGACAAAATATTTTAGTAATCAATTACTCAATGTTGTAATCGGTTACTGGGAGTTGTTGCATCAGATTTTCAAATTCAAAGTGAATGAATTTCAACCCAAAAAACATGTTTTCATTCCAATCAATTCCTACCCTTTCAAAGAGACATTTTGGCTGATTGGAAAGCCTATATAAAGGCATTGAAACTCACAATCACAACACACAACATATACACAACTCTCATACAAATTTCAAAAGCTCTTACGCATTTTCTGAAATTATTTTGTACACTTTTGGCAACAAGTTCTTAAACTTTCAAAGTTGATTTTTCTGAAGTTACTTAAAGTGAAAGTGTTTCAAGTTTACAAACTTATAAAGAGCATTATTACTATGTATACAAAAAAGAGTTTATTGGATTGTAAGTTATATCACTTTCATACTTGTAAAGACAATTCCACCATTGTTGATCATTCTTCATTATTATTGCAGAATACTTTCTTTCACGGGGTGTAATAAGAAAGGGGATTAGAATCACTTGGAAATGTGTTTTCCAAAGGTGAATAATGATTAAGGAGTGTGTATGGTACATAGAGATCTCGGGGTGAGATATAGTAATTGCAACTCATAATCTTTAGTGGAAAAATCCCTTGTGCTACAAGAGTACTGGATGTAGCCTTCAGTGGACAAGAAGGTGAACTAGTATAAAAATCCTTGTGTATTCTCTTCTCCCTTATCTCTTTAATTTTACTTGTTAATTTTCTACATATATTTTCCGCTACACTTTAACTCTTGATTTTGCAGAAAAAGTGGCCATTATTTTAAGTCAACTAATTCACCAGTGTTATAATATTGTACCTCATTTGAATCATTATGGTCACTTGACCTGCCAATTTCTTGGATACCAGCAAGGTAAAACACACCTAGAGTAGGTGTAGCAGATCACTAATCCTACTTTTATGATTTATACGCAGAACAGAAAGTTGCTGCAGTTAATCGATTATTATTAGGTTTAATCGATTATGCATAGCTTGATTAATCGATTATGTTCAACTTTAGTCGATTATGCTGAATCTTGATATATTTGGAAAACACATTTTTTCGCGATGAAAATAATGATGATTACAAGTCTTTTCTTCCCAAAATTGATTCTTGGTTATACTCAGATTATTAACACTTAGCTCAAATCACAGAATGCTTAATCAATTAACTTAGTTAGTTTTCTTGAAAATATTTTGTTCTTAATACAACAAAATGCAGTAATCAATTTATTCTTAGATGCACTTTAACAGTTCGTTTAATGTGATTAATCATGCAATGATACTTTTCAATTCACGATATTGGAAAGTGATAATTGTGTAAATGTAAAAGAGTATGGATAAGAGAAAATTGACACGATCAATTTTATTCTGATTCAGTTTCCAACCACTACAATCTACATTCAGTCCTCCCTTTCTGATGTGGAAGATTTGCTTTCACTATGACGAAATTGAATGTCTTTACAAAAAATCTTCCACCAAGAACCTCTTGGATGTAGCTTCTAATGGATACCTCATCGCCTTGAGCTTAGGAATTTTCTCTGAATTCTTCTCTTCTTCTACGGTGATACCTCACACCAGAAGAGACGAATTATAACTCGGTTGTTCTTTTGTGTACATAAATCTTACATATTTTTTATGCTAACATACACTCAATTCAGAAATAAAACCCTTCTTGATAAAACTCACAATCTCATAATATGAAGATGAATGATTATGAAAGGTTTTGAAAAACTATGATATGAAAGCTTGAAAATATCTCTTCAAGGTTTCATGAAATTCCTCTTATCTTGTGTCAAAAGTATATTGCTCACTTTTTCATAAAAAGTCTGTGTTTGAGCTTGAAATTTTGTTCTAAAAACTTGTGTTGCTTATGAGAAAGGTTAGTTAAAATACCATTCAGTTTCAAACTATTATCAGTTATATTAATCAATTATGTAGACACTTAATCAATTAACATTCTTTAAAAATCCAAGATTTTAAAACTGAAACTGACTTAATCGATTAACCATGTACTTAATCGATTAACAGATTTCTCATATACAAAGACTTATTTGATTAACTATTAGCTTAATCGATTAACTATTTTCTGAAAACACTTAGTTAATTTTCTATGAACATCTAAAATGATTTACTATAGTATGATACGTGATTTTTAAATGATATAAGTTCAACATGTTTAATGCATCAAAATCATGTAGTCATGTATGAATGCTAATGTACCTAAATCATGTATGAATGTGTGATTGTAAATCTCATATGCATCATCATCATTCTAATATGTGAGGATTACCATTTCACCTTACTTAGATTTTACCCATTCAAAAAATCTTAGGACCTAAAGAAATTAAAATTTACTCTTAAACCTTTGTTGATCCTCTTGATGCTTGAACTTGAATCTTCAATGTTGTTGTAGTTGATTTGTCCTTGTCCATAATTTGTATTCTTCAACCGTCAAGCTTTGTCTTCATCAACCATCAAGCTTTGTCTTCATTGAAAGCATGCAATGCACACTTGCATTCACAATCTCTTACTTTTTGTTGATGACAAGCCACTCTTGCATATCTGGCATCTTTCTTTGATGACGAACACCTTGTTTTGAGATTTTCTCCCCTTCACTTTGTTGATTTGATATATTTGTATTTGCGGAATCTTATAATTCATCAAATCTTTAAAACATAAACAACAACTCTTTCTCCCCCTTTTGGCATGACCAAAAAGCAATGTTACATATATAAATAAGCCTAAACTAAAGATATAATGCAATTATCTTATGGTCTTAATTGTAAGCATGTTTTATTTCACTTAAAATTGCATTTTTTGCTGCTCTTAATCGACTATTCATGTGTTTAATCGATTTGTTGATTCATATTTCAGCAATGCGAATGAAAAATTCTTGATTTTTCCTTGGGATTACATATAATGTTTACAATTTATTTAGTAAGTATAACAATTTATTGATGAATCAGTAAAAAAACATGATTATAGAGATGTGATCAATGCAAATATACATTTCATTTCAAAAAATTGATCAACATAAGGCAACAAAAAAAAGGTAACAACATGCTAAAAACCAAAGAATAAAATAAATTAAAGTACAAAGAGTCATAAAGTACATAAATATCGACATCTAACTAAACACACACCCTACAACTAAACTAACAAGGACTACTTATTATCGATGTAACTAGACTAGCTACTAGGAGGTGGTCGTGGAAATGAGATGAGATTAGGTGATGGGGTTTTCAATTTGAGAGAAAACATGAAGGATTTGAGGTTTGAGAGGATTCTTACCGAAATATGAAGGTTTCTTAACTTTGAAATACATATATAACACTGTCACTGGACCATTATTTAATTGATTAAGTTCATTGTTAATCGATTAACAAATTTAAAAATTTGCCCAGATGATAGATTATAGACTTCTTAGTCGATGAACATGTTTTAAAAATGTTCCAGGTAATCGATTAAGGGTTGTTTAATCGATTAAGATACTTAAAATATGCCTAATTAATCGATTAACATAATGAATAATCAATTAAATACAAAACTTTTACATATTTTAACATATTCAGATTTTGCTTAACAATTTGCGAAGATTTAACTAGACATAACCTATCATTTACTCTTATCAATCACTAATCAGGATTCCTAATCATGTAATTACATACTTAAGGATAACATGAATTCAAGCAAAAAATATAGGAATTGAAGAAAGATAAAAAAAATTCATTTGAAATTTAAACAACTAACTAAGATATGATTCATCAAAGATTCCTATTTGTATTCTAAATATGAAGAAAGTATCTCTAGGAAGTGGCTTAATGAAGATATCGTCTAGTTGCTTTGAAGTTTTTACAAATTCAATCACATAATCACATTTTTTAACACAATCTCTTAATAAATTATGTCTAATTTCTATATGATTAGTGCGTGAATGTAGAATGGGATTCTTAGACAGATTAATGGTATTTGTATTATCACATTTAATAGGTATTTGGCCAGGCTTTAGACCAAAGTCTAATAATTGTTTGTTCACCCATAAAATTTGAGCACAACACACACTGATGGCTATGTATTCCGCTTGGGCGATTGATAGAGCAACATAAGCTTGCTTCTTGCTATGCCATGATACTAATGAACTACCTAATAAGTGACATGTACTACTAGTACTTTTTCGATCCATTTTACATCTAGCAAAGTCGAAATCAGAATAACCTACTAAGCTCAATGAGGCATCCCAAGGATAGCATAACCCCATGCTTAATGTTCTTTTAGATATTTCATGATTCTTTTGGTAGCCGTTAAATGTGATTCTTTATTATTAGCTTGATATCTAGCACACATGCAAACAATAAACATAATATCAGGCGTACTTGATGTTAAGTAAAGTAAAGAGCTAATCATGTCGTGATATTTTGTTACCTCAATTGATTTACATTTCTTATCTTTATCAATATAGCATGAAGTTGTCATTGGAGTAGAAGCTTTTTTTGCCTTTTCCATATCAAACTCATGGCATGATTCTTAATCATTTCCTCCATGCCTCCATGAAGAAACTTACTAAATTTCTTAACTAAAAAACTCATTTCCTCCATGTCTTCTTTTTATGAATCATCATCAGAGCTCTCACACATGTTTGCCTTTCCTTTCAGCGAGATACTTTTCTTCTTCTTCTCTTGTTCTCTGTGATGCTTGAGTTGGCTTAACTCCAACTCGTGTTCATGCAATATTCCAAAAAGAGCAACTAGCACCATTTTGGTTAGACTCTTAGTTTCGGAGATGGCTATCACATTAAGTTGCCAAGTTCTGGTAAGTGACCTAATAACTTTAAGGTTAAGGTCACTATTGGACAACACTTTGCCTAGAGTAATCAGATGGTTAGTAAGGAGGGTAAACCTTTTTTGAATATCTAAGATCTTCTCTCCAGGATTTATATGAAACATTTCATACTCTTATGACATCGTATTAAGTATGGACCATTAGACTTCCTATGTTACCTCATGAGTTGCCTCTAGGGTAGCCCACATTTCTTTGGCAAACTTACAACTTGACACCCTAAAGAACTCGTCTATGCCTAAGGCTGATGTGAGAATGTTTTTAGCTTTAAGGCATACTCAACCTTTTTATTATCATTTCAGGAAGATTTTGGTTTTATTTAACTTACTCCATCTAGTACTAAAAAGGGTGTGTAAGGTCTTTCTTTTGTTCCATTTGACATTGCAAGATCTTGAGACTCTATAAATATTGGAGGGCGGTTGATGTTGGAACCTTATCCCATAATAGATTTTGAGGCCATCTTTTAGGACAGGATCTAGGGAGCATATTACCTATACTAAGCTCTTATACCAACTGTAAGATCAAGATGGCAAACTAAAAGGGGTGAATTGGTTTTCTAGTATAATAACTAATTTTCACAACTTTAAAACACAAAGAGTATTGAGCAGCGAAAAATGTTAAGTTGCAGAAAATAGTAAACGCATAATGTAAAAGAGTAAATAGTAGAAAGAGTTTACATGGAAGATTTATACTGGTTCACCTTCATCCATTGAAGGTTGCATCCAATTTCTCTTGGAATCACAAGAGTTTGCACTATTTGAGGATGTGTCAATTCTTTACAAATCTCACTCCAAGACTTTGTCTTTGATTACACATTCACCAAATCTCATTCTAGAAGCAAAACACTTGTAGTTTCACTCTTTCCCTTTTCACCATACCCCATGGTGAAAATTTACACCAAACTTTTTACAAAGATAAAGAATACAACAATGACTTATGATTGCATTAAAATGTATAACAATTTAAAACTGACAATCTAATAAGTTAATCACAAAGATTGTCACAAATGCTCAAGACTCTCTAAGGGTTTGAAAACGAATAAGAACTTTGGACATAATAAGTGTTACTGAAACTTAGTGATTTTCAATCAGAAATGGATATGAAAGTTTAAGTGAGTGGTTCATTATTGAATGATAAACTGTGTACAAATTAGGGAGTCTAAGTGCCTTCAAATGTGCTTCCAACCATCATACCCCTAAGTGAAGGTAGAAGTCGATTGCAATAAACTCATTTGTTTTGGATGAAAGTTGTTTAGTTAGATTTGAAAATACGATGTAACAGCTCTTAGTAACCAATTACTACATAAGATAACTGATTACTAGAAGTTTTTGTGATTTGATTAATCATTTACTCTCCTAGAGTAATCAGTTACTTTGTTTTATTTTGTTTGGATACCCTAATACTCAGTTTGAATAATCGGTTACACAATACTAGTAACCCTTTACATGGATTTATTAATCCCTTGTTTCCAATAATCCATTACTTGGTTCTAGTAATCCACTACACATGTCAAGTAATCTGTTACTTAGCTTTTTGAAAGATTAACTGACTAAGTTTAAAACACTTTGTAAAAAATAGTTTTTAGCTTAAGAGCATTTTGTTAAATCTTAAATGACTAAGCTCGAAGGATTAGAGTACCTAAGCTTAGACAAAACTATATTCTTGAATAATCTTGATGTGCAGTTTCTAGGTCTTCAAATCTTCTATCCATTTTTCTTCTTCTTCACAAATGAGAACACGGAATGAAATGATTGATTCAATAATTTAATGAAAATGAGAAATGAATGAAGAGAGAACTCACCGTCGAGTGCAAACGAACTCTGAAATAGAAGATAGAAAACAAAGACCGAAAGTGAAGAGTGAAAATGAACGGAAATATTGCGGGAACTGAATGGAATTGGGAAATGCAAGAGTTTGGCATTAATTGTAAAATGCCAAATTAAACAAACTGAAATGTATGTTGATTTTGTGTGTTTTGCATTTGATGATCATGACAGGGGGGAATGAAATATGGATGAAATTCCAAACGAAATGTGGTAAATAATTTTTTTTATGCTTCAAATTCCCTTCCTGCCGATCTTGCATTGCTCGAAACAAAAATAAAATAAAAATTCTACCTAATAAATTGGGAGTAAGTTTTCTCTCCATTAATGGAGAGACAAGTAATATTTTGTAGTATATTTTTAAGGCTGAAATTATAACTTCAATAAAAATTAAAGGTCATAAAAGTCATTGTTTTTTAGTGCATTTTGCCACAACTTGCCTCTCCATTAATGGAGAGGAGTCTAACTCATAAATTGGAGTCCAGATCCTCTCCATTATTACTGGAGAGACCAATACTAAGCTAGGATCACAACACGTGACAACCGAAGATTTTAATGGCCACGATTTAAAACTGCAAAATAATATATTTTTAAATCAATTATTTAGAAAAGTAAAGAAAAAAAAATCAGATCCTCTCTTCCTCTCTTCCCCTCAAATATGCTAAACTTAAACCACCGCCATGGCCTTTTGAGGGCCTCCTTCCTTTGTTCCATCGCGCTGTCGTGCAGCGAAGATGTCGCCCACATCCATCTCAAATTCTCTTGCTTTCTTACTCCAAACTCAAACCAAATCTCAACTTCATAGGCGTTGTCTCTAACCCCTTGATGTAGTCGTGCCACCACCTTCCCCTTTTGCCGTCGCAATACCACCTTCCTCTTTTTCTGTCACACTGCCTCCCCCTTTTGTTCTTTTTTCTTCAACTTCTTTTTTCTTTTCTTTATGATGGTTATGACAAAAATGGTTCAAAATACTGCTTACATGATTACTTTTATAAGTTTTATTGGTAATTCTCAATGGATTTTAAATTTTTTATTATGTTATTGGATTTATCTATTAGTTCAATAATATTGGTAACTAGATTTTGATCTACTTTATTAGTGTGTCAATAATGTTGGTAACTGAGCTGGGATTTTACTGGGGTTTCTTTATTGAATCAGTTTAGTTAGAAGATTTAATTTTTCTTGAACTAAATTAGCCATTTTTGGTCCCGTCATAGTCTGATTTTTGGCTTCGAATGGGGTAAAATTTACTATAATTTAGGAGGAAAAGTCTATAGTTGATAGTGTTCTTACCTAGCCTGGCCATTGTGTTTGGTTGAATTGTGATTATAGATTCTATATCTGCTTGAAAAATACAATCCTTTTGCCATTATCAGAGTAGCATTTGCCTAGGAACATGGGTTCAATAATATTATGCAGATTTTGTGATTACGGATAAAGAGTTATGTTCAAAGAATTAGTGTTATATTTGACAAAAGATTACTGAGAGTTGGATAAAATTCTAACTTGACTTGTTGCAAAGTTTTGCAGACATGGATTGAAATTTGGGGAGTCTGATTAATTTGAAGCATCATGTGAACATAGAAACAAAGCACAAACAAATTGTGATTTATCCTTGGGCTTTTTATTGATCATTGTAATTGGAAACTTATTTCCATGGTTATAAAGGGTTAACGGTTTACTTCACCAATATGAATAGTTTCCATTTGAATATTGGTCTTGTGAATGTAAATGGGATTTATGGCTTTACTAAGTAGTAAGTTTCACATTTAATACTTATAATGTAAAAGTTTCACATCAAGTACTATCTTGTTCTCATGCTTATAAAGAATCTTGTTCATTCATCCTGCAAAATCTGATATTCGGTAGCAAGTTTGATAACAATATAATTACTTATAAGCACAACTTGCAAAACAAATCATTCATGAAATACAAATTTTATTATAAGATCTAAATGTAATGATTCTCATAGAAACATAACAAATTTGTTCAATTTCTTTTTGCCAACTATGATTCTCGTTTTTCCTATACAAATCAGTCACTACACTAGATGTCCTAGGAGAATCCAGAGTATTCTTGATTCATTCCTTACATATTGCTTTCTTTGTGTCTTCTTCCCAATTCTTTTCTTACACACGTTCATTCGGAACCAAGCACCATAAACAGAAACATAGCAGCGCATGAATACAAGATTCGAAGTTTGGTCCCTAACATTGTAATCTTCCTTCTTAGAGCAAAACATGATGCTGCTCGACTTATTGCCCAAATGAAGAAATCATACCACAAATATCATCAAGAATCCATTAGCAATAGTAAATACACATGGAAGCTTCACCTGAAGTTAGAAACTGAAACCAAATTTCACCTAATTAATATGTATTACAAATAATAAAATGTTTGCAGCAACAATATGGTTTTATAGTACCAAATGTTTATACAATACCATTCTCATTCTTCTTGTCTGGTGTGTCAAGCTAAGGGCATGCACTATTCCATGGGGTGTAGTATGCATAAGAAAGTGCAAGTTTCATATATATTCAATGGTGTGACAATTTGAAGGGTCGAAAACATAAGACATATGGTAGAGACTACAAAGAGACATAACTCCTTTGACAATGGAAAAACTAGATCAACTATAGACTTTTCATCACAAATTTTAGTAAAAATTTGGTAAACATCTTTAGCTGATTATGATCTGAATAGAGAAAAATACCAATAGAGGAACTCTTTGCCAATTCATAATCAGATATAACTAGATCAGAATACAAAATTATCTATAAAAGTCTGATACACACATCATAGAGAAACCAATCACATAAACTAAAGTATCATGCTATAAGGAAGGTGAAGTAAATCTGCTGGAAGAATATCAACAATAGACTTTTTATCACAAACTCCAATAAAAAAGATAATGTAAATATGCAAGAACAATCTCAAAGATCTGAACTAACTTTGCAACTATTCCCATACTATATCGTTTTAATGCTAAATTATAGTAAAAATTTAGGCCATTTGAAGCCAAAAACCAGACCATGACAGGACTAGAAAAAAGTTAATTTAATTCAAGAAAAATCAAACCTTCTAACTAAACTGATTCAATAAAAAAACTAGTGAAATCTCAGCTCAGTTACCAAAATTATTGAGACTAATAGATAGATTAAATAACAAAAAAAATATAAAAATCAATTGAGAATTACCAACAAAGCTTATAAAAGTAATCATGTAAGCAATATTTTGAATATGTCCTATCATCTTAAAGAAAAGAAAAAAGAAGTTGAAATAAAAAACAAAAGGGGGAGGCAGTGCGACAAAAAAGGGGAAGGCAGTGGCGCGACGACAAAAGGGGAGGGCGGTGGCGCGACTGCATCAAAGAGTTAGACACAATAGATGAGGGCGACATCTTCGCACCACACGACAGCCGTTGGAACAAAGGAGGAGGCCCTGAAATACAATGTTAGGTGGTTTAGGTTTAGCATATATGAGTGCTGAAGAGAGAAGAGGGAGATAGGATATGATTTTTTTCTTTATGAAAGTGCATAGTGTCAAGGATAGCACTAGCAATGTTTTGCCTATGTTTTGATGAAGACAAGGCTCTATTAAAGCTTGAAGATGACTCAATAATCAACATGCCTAGAGCTCATTGGTCATATCTAGACTAGGCTATAAATAGAGTCATTATTCTAAGTAAGTCTAGGATGTGTGCCTTAGTAAGTGAGTATAGGTGAGGTGAACCTAGGTGCAAGTCTCTCAAGCCATTATAACTGTCATATCATATCCATGAGATATATCATCTAGTTAATTATATGTTCATACATTAATCATACATGTTATATGTGCATATTAGGCATAATATAATTGCTAAAACATGTATAGGAGTTAAGCATAACATATGAGAAGTTTACCTTTTGAACCACGTGTTTTAATATGCTAGTTAATCGATTAACGTGGTGACTTAATCGATTAACTCAACTATTTTTCTGTTATATCAGTGTTTCTGTTATAACTGGTTTCTATTTCAATTCTGTTGCACTGGTTAATCGATTAACGAGTTACCTTAATCGATTAACAGGTCTGTTTTGTGTTATAACTGATTTCTGTTTTAACTGCTTAACTGATTGCAACGAATTCAACTGTCAAAACTGTCTTGTATAAGTTGAGGCAACTTCAAGAAAATTGTAACATTGCATTCCATTGTATAGGATTGATTTAGAGAGTATATTTCGTTTTTGCATTCTGTTTTTGAAAGAGAGAATTGCATGTGTGAGGAAGAGAGATTAATATACCTTATTGATTCTTTGATTTGCATACTGTTTTTTATATGCTTAGTCTCATCTTTATCTTGCTCACATGTTCATGCATTATTAGTAAAGATTCTTAGAGAGATATATTGATTATTATTTTTTATTAACTCACATGCATATGATGGCTTGAGTGAATTGTGAGTGGGTTAGTCTTAAGGTTAATATTTCAAGCATTATTGTGCTTATAATACCTTGCTTTTGTAATATGTTTTTGTGTGTATTGGATTGATCTCTTGGTGTCTTACCACCACAAAGATACAGATTCTTCACCAAGACTAGGAGGTCTTGATTTGAGAACAAGAATCTTGGCTGGGGCTGTTTCGCGAGAAAGGTTTTCTCAGGCGATGGGTAGAGTCAAACCAAGGGATAGGTGTTCTAGATTTCAAGAAAGAAGCGTCCTACGTTTTATAAATTGAATTGGTGTATGTGATTATACTTGTATTCAATATTGTGAAGAAGAAAGTCTTCCAAGATCAGAAGGGGAGGCCTGAATGTAGTTTGCAGTGGTCCATAAACGAACCAGGATAAAAATCCATCTTTGCACGTTGTTCTCTCCTTAAATCTTCTTTACAGTTCTTGCTATTTTAATTCGAGTTAATAGCTGATATTTTGCATAATTGTATCCTACCATCTACTTGTTAATATTGCTTAAAAATATCTGCTTTATCTCTGCTCATTTGATTTTAAATAACTGTGTAATTTGCTGCTCTGATCATTCTGTTCTGTGTGTGTGTTAATCGATTAAGACCAGTTGCTAATCGAATAACTGGGTTGTTTCAAGAACTGGGTTTTGGTGCGAGAAGCGGTGATTGATAACTACTACACCTATTCAACCCCTCTTCTAGGTGTTCCTAGGCTACTTATACCTAACAAGTGGTATCAGAGCTAGTACGACGTGCTAGCTCAACCGTATCCGTGTGATCCTTAAGAAATTTAATGGGTTCCACCAACCCCTTTGGCGGTGATGGTGCATCCATTAACCGCCCTCCCGTATTCAGTGGCGAGGGATACGCCTACTGGAAAGTCCGAATGAAGATCTTTATAGAGGCTATTGATTCATACATTTGGGAATCTGTAATCAGTGATCCATTCGTCCCACTTCACTTAGTGGATGGCAAACCGAAAGAAAAGCCCAAAAACTGATGGACCGATTAGGAGCGCAAGGAGGTTCAGTTCAACCTTCGCGCCAAAAATATAATTACCTCGGCCCTATCCTACGATGAATTCTTTCGGGTGTCTCAATGTCAAAGTGCCAAGGAAATGTGGGACACTTTACAAGTGACTCACGAAGGCACTAGCGAGGTCAAGCGGTCCAGGCTGAATGCGCTAACACATGAATACGAATTATTTCGTATGATACCGAGTGAATCAATTGGCGACATGCAAAAGCGATTCACTCACATTATTAATCATCTTATTTCTCTAGATAAAATATTTACTAGAGGAGAACTCACTAATAAATTTTTACGTTGTCTTGACAGGAGATGACAACCTAAAGTGACAGCAATCATGGAGTCCAAGGATCTAGATTCCATGCCTTTGGCAACACTGTTCGGAAAGCTTCAAGAGCATGAGATGGAGTTTGGGCGTCTCACCATGCATGAGGAGTCTGATCGAAAAAAGAAAGGAATATCTCTTAAAGCTACAACATCACAACCAACTGAAGAAATGGACAATGACGACTCTAACTCAGACATTGATGAAGAAATGCTAAACCTTCTTGTGCGAAAATTTGGAAAATTTTTGAAGAAGAAAGGAGGTTTCAAGCGATTTCAAAAGAAATAAGCGCAAGAATCAACTAAGAAAGGCAAGAATAATGAGCACTTCACTTGCCATGAATGTGGTAAGTCGGGTCACATGAAGTTCTAGTGTCCCACTTACTTGAAGAGAGTTGATTCAGAGAAGAACACTCCCTAGGACTTCAAATCTAAAAAGGCATACATTGTTTGGGATGTACCGAAGGAAGAAACAACATCAAGCACCTCAGATGAAGAGAAGACTGCCAAGCTATGCCTAATGACCATAAAAGATGAGGCTTGCGGATCTGGTAGTAAGGATGCTACAAATGAGGTATATTCTGACACATCATCCTCTTCTGATGATTCTCCCTCATATGATGTTTTATATGATGCTTATGTTGAGACGCATGAAGAGCTTAAGAAATTAGCAAAAAATAGTGCTGATAGAAAAAGAATAATTTTGCTAAATGATCAGAAAATAATTCAACTACAAAAAGAATTAGATGAGCTAAAATTGGAAAATGAAACTTTAGATCTAATTTTTTCTTGTACTTCGTGCGACTGCTCTAAAAATAATTTATGTCAAATAACTACTTGTGAGTCTTGCGAGAACTTGAAAAACGAGAATTTTAAATTAAATGAAAAACTCGCAAAACTTACAAATAGTCAACACCAATTAGATACCTTGCTTAGCAAAACGAGAAACGTTGGTGACCACACTAGATTAGGGTATGTTCCCTCATCCCATAGGAATAGAACATATAGGAGACCTATAACTCGTCCAAATTAAAAGTCTAATAAGAAAAATAGAGTTCCTACAAGTTTCTATTGTGGCACACATGGCCACACCTCTCATTCCTGCTACATCAGGAAATATGGGATACCCAGTGGTGTTTACGCTTGGGTAAGAAAGGGAGATAACTCCCTGGTTACTAACAGAAAAAGGACCCAACATAATTTAGGTACCTGAAACTAGCAGGTGATCTATTTTGCAGGTATATCTACGAACACATGGACAACATTGGTATGTTGATAGTGGATGTTCGAGACATATGACTGGAGACAAGTCAAAATTCCTAGACTTGTCATTAAAAGAAAAAGGTTTTGTCACTTATGGAGACAACAACAAAGGAAGAATCCTATGCACTGGAAAGATTGGCAACTCAACCCATGCTATAATCGAGAACGTTCTATACGTAGATGGTTTGGAACATAATCTATTGAGCATCAGTCAACTATGCGACAAAGGTAATCGTGTGTCATTTGATTCTGATTGTTGTATAATTTGTGACGTATTATCTAATAATATAAAGTTTGTCGGATATTGTGTAAATAATATTTATATGGTTAATCTGGAGGATGTCACTTCCATATTTTCAAAATGTTTTATTTCAAAAGAAGATGACATCTGACTTTGGCATAGACGAGTCGCTCACATTCATGTGAAGCATTTAGAGAAATTGTGTAAAAATAATTTGGTTATCGGTCTTCCGAAACTCGATTTTAAAACTCAGGATTCTTGTGACATGTGTCAAAAATGTAAACAAGTAAAGAATTCCTTTAATAAAAAGAATGTGATATCCACTACTAGACCTTTGGAGCTTCTCCATATGGACTTGTTTGGACCATCGCAAATTATGAGTTTTGGTGGAAGTTATTACGCTTTCTTTGGTAATTGTTGATGATTTTTCTAGATTCACATGGACTTTGTTTTTAGCATCAAAGAGCGATGCATATAAATCTTTTAAATGTCTAGCCAAACAAATTCAAAACCAGTCTAACTTGAAAATTATTTACATACGACCCGACCATGGCGGAGAATTTGAAAATCATAAATTTAATAATTTTTGTAATAAGCATGGCATCATGCATCAGTTCTCAGCTCCCCTTACACCTCAACAAAATGGAGTTGTTGAGACGAAAAATAGAGTTATAGAGGAACTCGCGAGGATCATGCTAAATGAGAGCAAGGCTCCAAAATATTTCTGGGCTGATGCAGTTCACATTGCCTCTTATGTAATGAATCGAATACTACTTAGACCTACTTTTTCGAAAACACCTTATGAAATTCTTAAAGGTCGAAAACCGAATGTTGCTCATCTTCATGCATTCAGGTGCAAATGTTTTATTTTAAATAATGGAAAAAGATCTTTAGGAAAATTTGACTCGAAGGCTGATGATAACATATTCTTAGGATATTGGTTACATAGTAAGGCTTTTCATATGTTTAATAAATATACCCTGCAAGTAGAAGAATCTATTCATGTTCACTTTGACAAATCTTCTGCAAAAGAGAAGAGAAAAGTCTTTTCTGATGACATTTCAGGTACACTAGAAGAAGTTCAGTCAAAGGACATGAACCAAATCCAACAACAAGATGTTGAGTAAATAGTATAAGAAGAACATCAGGACATGTCTATTGCATGGAAAACCAAAAAGGATCATCCACTCGATAAGATGTTAGGTGACATATCTAATGGGGTGGTAACCCGTAGTTCTTTATGTAATTTCTGTAATTTTGTTGTATTCGTATCTCAAATAGAGCCAAAGACCATCGATGAAGCCATCGAGGATGTACACTGGGGTATAGCTATGGAAGAAGAGCTAAACCAGTTTGAGCGCAATAATGTGTGGGACTTAGTCCCCAAACCAAAAGAACATCCTGTAATTGGCACATGATGGGTCTTTCGTAACAAGCTAGATGAATCTGGCTTGATAATTAGAAATAAGGCTCGCTTAGTGGCCAAAGGCTACAACCAGGCGGAGGGCATCGACTATGATGAGACACACGCTCCTGTAGCCAGACTTGAGGCCATTAGGATGCTCTTGTCCTTTGCATCGATCCTGAATTTTATGCTCTACCAAATGGATGTTAAGAGCACATTTTTAAATGGCTATATTCAATGATAAGTGTCAAACATACCTAACTTTCATACACTTTTATGGCACTTATCTTAAGCATAATTGAGAAAAACCAACTTAAAACAATACTTTTTGTATAAAATATCACAATCTTGTACATTTGTGTTTGTATTTTGTTTTTATGTGTTTTGTAGGATTTAGAAAGAAGAAGAAAGGAGAAAAAAGACTCATGGTCAAAGAAAAAAAGAAGTCAAAATCAAGATGCTCAAGCAGGCAGCTGAGCGTGGACCAAGCCACGCTAAGCTGACCTAGACACCAACCTGACCTGGATACCAGCCTGACTTGGACCAAGCTCCCAAGCAAGCAGCTGAGCGGACTTGCTTGGCCGCTCAGCCTAGCACTAGACTAAAACTAATACGGTTAGAAATCAAGCTTGGCACGTTCAGACACAAGCTTGGCACACGCCCAAGCAGCTCAATCAGCAGCTCAGCGGTGAACCAGACTCCTTCCCAGGTCAGCAAGCACCAAGCCACGTCTCAGTCAGCACGGTCAAAGCTGTTGAACAAGCAGCTTAGCAGTGCTACAAGTGCGCTAAGTGGTGTGCACCCAGACTTGACTTAGCCATCAAGCAAACCATGAAGTCACCAATGATATCACTTCAAGTAGCCCACCATAGGCTTTTTAGAGTAGCTCACCATAGTTGGTCCTATAGCTCACAACTAGCTTTGGTGAGTCAAGCTTAAGAAGGTGACAATGCTGCTTGATCAAGTGACCAAACCCATGCTGAAGGGTTTGGTCAGCTGCTGAGCGGTGCTAACAAGCAACTTAACGGCTCCAGGGAAATTTCTATAAATAGAGGCACATTTCATTCGAAAGAGATATATCATACATCACTTCCTCTTACCTTGAAATTCTTCTTCCCTGATGTTCTCTCTTCTTGTTCTTAGTTCATAGGAGCTTTGTTTAAGTAAGTTTTGTAATTTTAGTTTATAATTCAAGAGGAGAAAAGGAGAAGGCAAATGAGATACAAAAATCAATTTTGTAATCTCATTTGGAACTCAAAGCATCCAATCCTTGGAACTTAAAGCATCTATTCCTTGGATGGATGGCTCATGCTCCTAACAATTTCATTTGAAAGTTGATTATGTATTTCTTCTTCTTCTTTTATTCTAAATTTGAATTTTAATCATTCAAGTTGGTGCTTTGGTTAATTTTATTTGTTTGAGAAATTCATAATTCTCTTTTTAGATTGATCACCTAAAACTGATTTCGAGTTATAAAAATTACTTGTCTCAAACACTTAACAAATAAACTAAGAAGTAGTTGTACTACTTAGTTTATTTGCCAAGTTAAGCATACTTTTCTTAAGATCTTATATTCATTACTACTTCAATATTAGAGTAGCCAAGATTAGGGTGTGACAACCTAGTCTCTTGTGGACGTAATATTGTTTAGTAATAAATCTAAGTGATCATCGTTCTACTATTTTAGGACATACACTAAAATAAGGATTTTAGACCTTGGTGTTTGGAGTTAATCAAAGAAAAACATAAGAACTTGTCTAAGTAGTTCAAATTCATAAGAAGTTGAGAAATATTTTCATCATTCAAAATGATCTTGTCTCCTCGAGAATTTGTTAATATTTAGTTTATTTTTCTTGTTAATTATTTATATGCAAATCAAATCAAAACCAAAATATGTTTACTCATTATTTGTGCATTGACATATTCATATGATTCATTCTATTAGGCAATTCCTTGTGGTTCGACATAACCCTATACTATACTACAATTGAATCTTGAAAGAAGTGTAAATTGTAAAATAGTAAAGTGTTATCAATAAATTTATTTATTGAAATACCTTTTAATATACAAAAGTGACGAAACTAACTTACTAAATTTTATTTATTGTTATTTACATTCCGTTATTCATTTATTCTTTAATACCAAGCTTCCTTAAGGAAGAAGTTTAGTTTGTTAATAAAAGGAACCCGAAAGGGAGTAAATAAATAAAGGTCACTTAACTTTATTATTCTTTTGTTCTTTATTTATTTATTTGTTTCTAACAACTAACTATTAATCACTTTTGTACATTAGAGTACCATTAAACCAGTGTTGGAATTTATTCCACAAAACCGAGATTTTACTCAAAGGTACTTAATAATTATGTAATAGGGGATTGCTTCGATACCATTGTACCAGCGTTAGAATTTATTCTAACAAAGCAGAGATGGGGCAAAGAAGGAATAACTTATTCACATGATTATTAGAAGAAAGTTGTAGCTGAAATATTCTTGAAACCATTATACCAGCGTTGTAATTTATTTCAACAAAGCCGAGATGACAATCAAAGAATAAAACCGAGTTCACTTACTTAATCAAATAAAAAGGAAACACACCGAAATGAGGGAATTTCCTCTTTCAACAAATTGGTGCTACTGCTAAGACGATTTGTACAAAGATGAAAATTATTAAATATGTATATTATTTATCTACTAACTCTTCTTGGAAAATAGACAGAAAAACCTTTCTTATGCATGAACAGGAACAAACAACTTGAATTTTCTCTTGATCCCGAAATAGAGAAAATACTCAAGAAGCAGAAAAAGCACAAAAGAGGGCACGTCAAGCAAGAAATATTATCCAAGAAAAAAGAACAGAAATGGCAGAGAATCATGAATCCAGGGCAGACAATCAGAACAACATTGGTGGATTTGTCAGTTTCAACCCCAGGAATATGATAAAGATAGGGAGACCCTCAGGCTCTCAAAGGCCAAAATAATGAAAACTGAATGGATTAGATCATGAAGATCATGAAGATCCATACAACCATCTCACAAAATTCTATGAGTTGGTTGGTAGTGCTGGGATCTCCGAGTCTAAGGAATAGACCATTTTTCTAAGGCTATTTCCGTTAACACTTATCGTAAAAGCCAAAGAATGGTTCCTAGATCTTCCACAACATATTCAAAACAACTGGAACATGGTGGAGGAAAAATTCATGACAAGATATTTTCCTCAAGGAAAATTTATGGACTTGAAAAATGCTATCTCGACTTTCATCCAGCCTTCTGGGGAGAGTCTCTGCCAGACATGGGACATATTTAAATCCATGCCAAGAAAATTCCCCAACCATGGGTTCGATGTTCAAACTCAGATCCACATTTTTGGTAATGGACTTCAACAACAGCATAAATGGATCTTGAATGCAACTGCAGGCGGACAATTAATGGCTAACCTCCGCAAGAAGCAATTGATATCATCGAATCCATGGTATTAAATGATCAAAAAAGTCAACACCAAAGAAGGCCACCACCTAGGCAAGGTGGAATACTTGAATCGAACGCAACTAATGCAGTACTGGTCCAACAAAAATTGCTTCAACAACAACCGGAAGAGGTGACTGAAAACTCAATGATTTGCCAAAAGAGTTACGGGAAACCTCAAAGAAGCAAATTTATCGGTGTGACAATTGTAGTAAAGATCATGATTCCACTACCTGCCAAAATGAGGAAGTGCATTTGATGGGAAACCCTCCAAGGCAGAACTTTCAAAATGATTAACCTTAAGGGGATAATAATCAATTTCAAAGAAATCAACCTTGGAGGCAACATCTTCCTCAAAAACAACCTTTCTACCCCAGAATAATCAATTTCAACACCCACCCAAGATAAGAGCATCAAACTTGAAGATACTCTAAACCAGTTTATGCAAATGACCATGTCGAATCAGAAAAATACTGATGCTTCTCTAAGGAATATGGAAATACAAATTGGGCAACTGGCCAAACAATTAGCTGAAAATCAGAAATCAACATTTTTAGTTAATACATAAATGAATCCTAGAGAACATGGTAATGCAGTCATGATGGGTGAATCCGGCTGAACAGGGCAGTAGAAGGAATAATTTTTTTTTTGGTAACAGATGTCAAGCTAGTGACATTAAAGAAGTGCTTGCTGAGAGGCAATCCAGTATATTTTGATATATAATATGTTATTTCCCTTTCTACATTTTGTCTTTATTCTATTTTTTTAAGGATCAAAATCGGAAAACAATTTTTTTTAGAACAAGAGAAATTTATTTTTCAAAAATGGGTTAATGGGCCAAGTACACAAAACTGAAAATTCAAAAAGGGCCCAAAACATAGTCAAAGTCATGGTCAAGGCTCATTACTCGGTCAAGCCTGGACCACTGACCCACCGCTCAGCATGGGGGACCATGCGCTCAGCGCCTGTCTGCCAGGCCATGTGCCTTGGAATCAAAAATCCCTCAAAAGAGGAGTTTTCTTGATTTTTGACCGAAAATCCTTGACCAAAGACCCTTGACCAGAGACTTCCAACCCCTATATAAACACCCATTCTTGAATCACAAAGCACCAAGGCATTTTGCAAAATCATCTCAAACATAAAAAAAAAATTTCTCTCAAGTTTCAAAGTTTTCTTTTACCTTCATCATGTAAGTTCTCCTTCATAGTCATTTTATTTAAATCTTCATTTTTGTTACATAATCTTCTTCAAGAAAGTGTGTAAGAGGCTTAATTCATGAAATGTCTATATACTCATGCACATTTTTATTGTCTAACTTTTTTGGAGTTTTTGTGCATTGTAGACTTTTCTTAGGAATTTCAGGAGTTCATCAAGGAGAGGAAAGGAAGTTGCAAGGGAAGACAAGAACTCCAAGGTTGTCTCCAACGGTGCTAAAGAAAAATTCAAAGAAATTACACTCAAGAATGCCATCACTTTAGAAAAAATCATCAACTTGAGTGAGGATGACTTTGGAGGTTTTCTTTTTGTGGTGGAAAGGTATGGTTGGCAAAAGATTTCTCAACCAAAGAAAATGTTTTCTTTGGATGTTGTAAAGCATTTTTTTGCCAACTCAATCACATCAAGTGAGGCAAGGAGAAATCGTTACACTTGGGTGAATGGGACCCAAGTTTCATACAACAAGTACGTGATCAATAAGTACTTGGGGAACCCATGGAATCCGCCGAGTGAGGAGCATGACTTATGTGACTACCAAATGAAGATTAATGCATCCTACACGAGTGAAGAAGAAAGTCATGAAGAAGAATATGTGAGGATTAGCCTATGTTTGGAAAATTTGGAGCTCAACATGTATGGGCCTATTTTCAAATTTTGCATGACTCAACAAACCCAAATATGGGCAAGCTTCATATTTTCCAATATTTGGCCTTCATCACATGTTTCAGATCTTCCTCTTCCTAAAGCAAAACTCATTAGCTCCATCTATGATGAAGACTCCATAGAAATTGATGCAGTGATCTCAGATGCTATTTGGGATTGCATTAACAAAGGTATCCCTTACATTATTCTTCCATCTTTTTTATCACTGACCTATGCAAATTTCAAAATGTGCTTGGACCCTACAAAGAAATGATGGCCCTCAAATCCGAAATCAACGCTGTTTATGTCACCAACTATTGCAAAGAAAAATCCGTCTCACAAGCTTAAACCGAGCTTATAAATAAGTATGGTGACTTAAGCTCAAAGCAACCAAGTAGCTATGGAAGGACCATGAGTTCTAAAGTAGATGCCATAATGAGAGAACAACAAATGCAAAAGTTGCAGCAAAAGGCATGCTACCGTGGGATTAAGAGCATTTATAAGAGTTTGCATAGTATTTTTGGGTAGAAGCACAATTTCAAAGGAGGATCTTATGAATAATTTGTGGCAAAAACCAAGTGGCCCGAGGGGAGGTCCCAAGACACAAGTGAAGAATAAGGGAAGGAAGATGATCAAGAATAAGAAAAGCTTTTCCGGTTTTCTCTTTCCCTAAAATTTCAATTTCCATATTATGTTGCATTTCTTTATGTCATTTTCTATTATGCTTTAAATCTATGTTATTAGCAAGTTGAAGTCAATAGATTGTCTTTTGTTAGTATTTATATTTTTTTTGTTGAAAACTAAGAAATTTTTAAATCACATCAAGTAAAGTCCCAAAAAAAATTTAATGCTTGAGGACAAGCCTTCATTTAAAAATGGGGGACAAGGACTTGATGTATTTTTAAACAAATTTCTTCTCTAGATTGTGTAAATATGTAAAAAGAAAATTTGTTTGTTCAAAAACTCAAAAATTTCAAAACCATAAACAAAATGGGTAAACAAAGTTTTTGAAATATGATCACATGATTAGAAAATGTTAAGCATACTTTAAATTAAGCTTTGATTGAGCAAAATGAGATATATGTTAAACTTTTGTGAAAAAAATCATATAATGTCATAACTTGAAAAGTTTAGCAAATTGAAAATTCAATTTTATGTAACAAGATCTTTGCAAATATTTTTTTTAAAATCAAAAAGTGTGAAACCAAACCAAGTGAGGGAGTGAGCCAAACACATGTGATAATCAAAGTGAGAATCAACATTTGATTTGTCTAATTAAACTTGTTTGTGCCTTTAAATCTCTTAATTGCATAAAAATGATAAGAAATGATCAAGGCATGTTCCTTCATTAGTTGAACCAAAGGCCAAAAAGTCCAAACCCAATTAGGATCATCCTTTGATAAGCCCCTTTGAGGCAAACAAATGAAATCAAATTTTCAAACTATCCCATGAAACCGAATTGAAAAAATGTTCTAAGAGAACATTAAATTTTAAAGAATAGTCTGAAAGGATTAAGTTGGGG
>NC_032013.1:14717680-14719607 GCF_001865875.1 Lupinus angustifolius | reverse complement strand
CAAAAAGAGATTGAGAAAAATAGAAGCCAAGGTTCAAAGTAAAAGAGGTTGGTAAAAATAATGGAGAAAAGAAGAGTAAAGTACTACATTGAGAAAATTTTCAAAAATGCTCTCTTTTTAACTTAGCATTGAAAATCTAGAAAAACCATTATCCGAACCAAGCCTCATTACAACCAAAATAAAGACCTTAGTGATATTTTATTATTTATGCAATTTAAGAGAATAGGCGAGACAAAGAACCAGTTCAAATTACTACAAACAAATGATTGAAAAATTGAGTGAAACACTTACCCTTCATAAA
This sequence comes from Lupinus angustifolius, assembly GCF_001865875.1. Lineage (NCBI taxonomy): Eukaryota > Viridiplantae > Streptophyta > Magnoliopsida > Fabales > Fabaceae > Lupinus > Lupinus angustifolius. The sequence goes on along the minus strand of NC_032013.1, from coordinate 14,719,306 downwards.
AGTTCCAATTTTGAACTTGTGTGTAAAGAACACTTTTTGGTTAGAAAAATATTTGCTTAGGTAAATTGTTACACATTTTTTGATAAAAAAAGCATTTATTTCTTGTTTGAAGCATTATGTGTCAAAATTCACAAATCATGAAAAATCTCATTGAAATCAATTTTTGACATGCTTATGAACATTTGAAATTATGTTGATCACCTATTAAACTTATCAAAATTAGATTTCGGATAAATCGGATAAGTTTCACCTTTTGTTTGAGGACAAACGAAGTTTTAAGATGAGGGGAGTTTGATAAGTGCCAAACATACCTAAATTTCATACACTTTTATGACACTTATCTTAAGCATAATTAAGAAAAACCAATTTAAAACAATATTTTTTGTATAAAATATCACAGTCTTGTATATTTGTGTTTGTATTTCTTTTTTATGTGTTTTGTAGGATTTAGCAATAAGAGGAAAAGAGAAAAAAATTCATGGTCAAAGAAAAAAGAAGAAGTCAAAATCAAGATGCTAAAGTAGGCGGCTAAGTGTGGACCAAGTCACGCTAAGCTGACATGGACACCAACCTGACCTGGACACCAGCCTGACCTGGACCAAACTGCTCAAGCAAGTAGCTGAGCGGACCTGCTTGGCCGCTCAGCCTAGCACTAGAGTAAAATTGACACTGTCAGAACTCAAGCTTGACATGATCAAACACAAACTTGGCACACGCCCAAGCTGCTTAACAGCAACTCAGTCGTGCAACCAAGCAGCTCTGTGGTAAACCAGACTCTTGCCCAGGTCAGTAAGCACCAAGCCACGTCTTAGTCAGCACGGTCAAAGCTTCTGAACAAGCAGCTTAGCGGTGCTACAGGTGCGTTAAGCGATATGCACCCAAACTTGACTTAGCCATCAAGCAAACCATGAAGTAACCAATGACATCACTTCAAGTAGCCCACCATAGACTTTTCAGAGTAGCTCACCATAGCTAGTCCCATAGCTCACAACTAACTTTGGTGAGTCAAGCTTAAGGAGGTGACAAAGCTGCTTGATCAAGTGACCAAACCCATGCTAAAGGGTTTGGTCAGCTGTGGAGCAGTGCTAACAAGCAGCTCAGCTGCTCCAGGGAAATTTCTATAAATAGAGGCACATTTCATTTGAAAGATATATATCATACATCACTTCCTGTTACCTTGAAATTCTTGTTCCCTGAAGTTCTCTCTTCTTGTTCTTAGTTCATAGGAGCTTTGTTTAAGTAAGTTTTGTAATTTTAGTTTATAATTCAAGAGGAGAAAAGGAGAAGGCAAATGAGATGCAAAAATCAATTTTGTAATCTCATTTGGAACTCAAAGCATCCAATCCTTGGATGGATGGCTCATGCTCCTAACAATTTCTTTTGAATATGGTTATGTATTTCAACTTATTCTTATATTCTAAAAGGTTTGAATTTTAATCATTCAAGTTGGTGCTATGATTAATTTTACTTGTTTGAGAAATTCTTAATGCTCTTTTTAGATTGATCACCTAGAAACTCATTTCAAGTCATAAAAATTACTTATCTCAAACACTTAACAAATAAACTAAGAAGTAGTTGTACTACTTAGTTTATTTGCCAAGTTAAGCATGCTTTTCTTAATATCTT
>NC_032013.1:14713188-14717580 GCF_001865875.1 Lupinus angustifolius | reverse complement strand
AGGAGGTGTACGTAGACCAACCACCAGGGTTTGATAACTTCAAATACTCGAACCATGTCTATAAACTTAAGAAGGCCCTTTATGGCCCAAAGCAGGCTCCTAGAGCGTGGTACGATAGATTGAGTTCGTTCCTACTAGAATAAGGGTTTGAAAGAGGCCAGGTCGACACCACTCTCTTTATCCGTAGATTAGATAATCATATTTTACTTGTTCAAATATATGTTGATGATATTATCTTCGGATCTACTAATGATATCATTTGTAAGGAATTTCTGAGTTGAAGTAGGGCGAGTTTGAGATGTCGATGATGGGTGAGCTAAGTTTCTTCCTTGGGCTTCAAATTAAACAAATGGAAAGTGGCATCTTCATTCATCAAACGAAGTAATGCAAAGAATTACTAAAGAAGTTCGTTATGGAGCAACGCAAAGATGCATCCACATCTATGGTGTGTGCATGTTATCTTGATAAAGATGAAAAGGGAAAAGCAATTGCGGTAACTACATATCGTGGGATTATCAGCTCCTTATTATATTTAACTACTAGCCGCCCCGATATTATGTTTAGCGTTTGTATGTGTGCTAGATTTCAAGCTTTTCCAAAAGAATCACATTATATTGCTATAAAACGTATCATGAGATATTTAAAAGGAACTATAAATATGGGATTATGGGATCCTAGGGATGCCTCCTTATCCTTGGTAGATTACTCTGATTCTGACTTCGCTGGGTGTAAGTTGGATCGAAAAAGCACTAGTGGGACTTGTCACCTAGTAGGCAGTTCCTTAGTGGCATAACATAGTAAAAAGCAAGCATGCGTTGCTTTGTCCACCGCTGAAGCGGAATACATTGTTGCTGGCGTGTGTTGAGCTCAAATCCTTTGGATGAAACAACAACTTAAGGACTTTGGGCTCATATTAGAAAAAATCCCTATTAAGTGTGATAACACAAGTGCCATTAACCTTTTCAAGAATCTCGTCTTGCATTCAAGAACCAATCATATTTAAATAAGACATCATTTTTTGCATGATCATGTTCAAAAAGGTGATTGTGTGTTAGAATTTGTTGAAACATCTAAGCAATTAGCGGATATTTTCACCAAGCCCCTCTCACGAGATACTTTCTATGTTCTTCGAAGAGAATTAGGAATCCTTGATGAAAAATATCTTGATTGAGCTTATGTTATTGCCTTGCATGACTTATTTGCCTTGTATGCTTTACAATGAAAATATGTTGAATGCTAAATATTCCTTGCATGATCCATGATTCTGTGTATAAAAGCTTTATGTATATATGATTGTTTAAAAAATTGAATTAGCAAAAAGTTTGAAATCCTTGCATGCTTTTAAAAACATCCAAAACGCTGTATTTGATGCATTTAATCGATTAAAGCCATTAGTTAATCGATTACCTGGGTGAATTTTTTAAAAACCTGGTATTTTTAACTCAGGTTAATTGATTAAGTCAAGCTGTTAATCGATTAACGACATCAGTATATCAGAAACAGAAGCGTTTCTAAGCATTTTTCAAAACCCCATTCATCCAATTTTCTCTCAAATCTGAGAGGAACAAGTCCAACATCATCCCTAAGCTCTAAACTAGCCCAAACCAAATCACCCACTCCACTTCCACTCCATAAACCGGCTTCTCCATCTCCAATTTCCAAGAAATCTGTTTTCCCCAAATTGATAACCCTACCTTAGGTTTCCCTAAATCCCTCCATTAAGCCTTCATCACAGTTCAGTTTCAATATCAATGGAGAGAGGACGTGCTAAAAGACTAAAGACAACCGCTCAACGTCCACCGTGTGTTCAAAAATTTGTGCCATCTTAACAAGAAAGGCAGGACCGTGGGGACCCGTATTATTCGCGGATTCTGCAAGAAACGCGATTGCTCAAATTTCAGGGTAGGAAACCAACACACACCGGGTTTGAAAATTTGACTTGGTTAGCTGAACAGAACTTCGACTTTCCACATGGTTTGCAAGCACAAGGAAGTCTTATGCGAACTTTAGATGTAAGGATGGAACGTATTGGTCAATGATTGCTGGAAAACTATTTGAGCTGAATGAGGATAGTTTTATGAACGTGGGTGGTTTATCATGTAATGGTGTTAGCTTAAGTGATTGTGGTTGGGCAAACAACAACTCTTTTGATGCTGCTGAAATGTACAAATCTTGTTTGTGTAGGCCTCAGTTGTATGTTCAGGGTGAATTAACCAAAGTTGGGTCGATGTCCGTAGAGAATAGGCTCCTACATTATCTGATTGCCTATATTCTGATTCAGAGGAACACAAATCATGCACAACCTATAGTGAATGATTTGAGGTTCATGTTTGCTGTAAGGGAGAACATAATGATCAACTGGCCTGAAGAGATTCTGAAGGTCATGTATAGTGTCTCTACTTCACAATCAAGGTTGCTTCCTTATAGTATCTTTGTTTCGCGAATTATTGATTATCTGTATATTGATGTCTTGGATACTACAGTTTTGGACTGTTCTGACAAGGATCATTTGATTGGTGAGAGTCTGATTCATAAGATGGGCACAAATAAGTGCGGCAACACATGACAATATCAAGAGGACTTTAACACTGTGAATCTTGACCCCTCTGGTGAGGATGATCAAGATGATGCTCAAGAGCCATATGCTGCTACTCAGGGGGAGTCTTCTGGTCATGCATCACAATAACTAGTTTTTGGACAAGCTTACTTGGATGCTATGGAACAACGTCTCAACAATAGGATGGATCTTCACTTTCAGTCTCTGAAGTACTCATATCATATGGATCTGGAGAATTTTGAGGAGCATCAGAATGCTTATATTGATAACCATTACCAATCCTTAAGGAACTTTGTTCAGACAACTGCTGACTCACAAAACATAAGGTTATGCGTTGAGTTCAACAAGCTGAGTACCCTCATCAAGGGTGGTGGTAGCTCGATGATTCCTGACAAAGAAAACCCTCCATCTCATCCCTAGTTAGGAGGCCTTAGAGCTTTAGGTTTATCCTTCCTAGTTTATGGACCTTGTTCCTTGTTACCCTTTTGAGAACTTATCTTTTATTTCATGCTTTTGCTTTTATATGGATTGTAATAACTCCTATCTTCTTCTTAATTACTGCTTCAAAATTTGACAATGCTTTAATTGATTTCAAATTATCTTTATCATGCTTGAATGGTAATTATGTTGCAAATAGTATACTCCTAGGTTTAATGGATCTTGATCATGTTTGGTGTATGTATCAATATTGAATGCAGACGCCAACTGCTAACTGTACAAATATATCAAATGCTTAATCATTCCATGCTTAATTTGAGTAAACATACCCTTTCATGCCATTAAATCTGTTATGTTGTTGTTTGCTGTCCATTTAATCGATTAAGTCATGTTGTTAATCGATTAAATGTTGTATAAATGTGCATGTGTTAAATGTATTTGCAAGTTTGTAATAGCTTTTGTAGGTTGTTGTATATAGCTTCCATAATATACTTGTTGTATATAATTTCTTACCTAAGCGAGAGCAAAGGCGCTTCAACTTTGAAACTTTGAATAACAACCATTATGCAAACTCATTGTCAAGCTAATTCATCAAACTATTTTGATGTGGTATTTGTCATCATCAAAAAGGGGGAGATTGAAAGTGCAAAGTGTCAAGGATAGCACTAGCAATGCTTTGCCTATGTTTTGATGAAGACAAGGTTCTATTAAAGCTTGAAGATGGCTCACCAACCAACATGCCTAGAGCTCATTGGTCATATCTAGACTAGGATATAAATAGAGTCATTATTCTAAGTAAGTCTGGGATGTGTGCCTTAGTAAGTGAGTATAGGTGAGGTGAACCTAGGTGCAAGTCTCTCAAGTCATTATAATTGTCATATCACATCCATGAGACATATCATCTAGTTAATTGTATGTTCATGCATTAATCATACCTGTTATATGTGCATATTAGGCATAATATAATAGCTAAAACATGTATAGGAGTTAAGCATAACATATGAGAAGTTTACCTTTTGAACCACGTGTTTTAATATGCTGGTTAATCGATTAACGTGGTGACTTAATCGATTAACTCAACTGATTTTCTGTTATATAAGTTGTTTCTATTATAACTAGTTTCTGTTTCAATTCTATTGCACTGGTTAATCGATTAACGGGTTACCTTAATCGATTAACAGGTCTGTTTTGTGTTATAACTAATTTCTGTTTTAACTACTTAACTGATTACAACGAATTCAACTGTCAAAACTGCCTTGTATAAGTTGAGGCAACTTCCAGAAAAATGTAGGATTGCATTCCATTGTATAGGATTGAATTAGAGAGCATATTTCGTTGCTGTATTCTGTTTTTGCAAGATAGAATTGCATGTGTGAGGAAGAGAGATTAACATGCCT
>NC_032013.1:14708678-14713088 GCF_001865875.1 Lupinus angustifolius | reverse complement strand
TTGTTTTTGATTAACTCACATGTATATGATGGCTTGAGTGATGTGTGAATAGGTTAGTCTTAAGGTCTTTCATTGTAATATTTCAAGCATTATTGTGCTTATAATACCTTGATTTTGTAATATGTTTTTGTGAGTATTGGATTGATCTCTTGGTGTCTTACCACCACAGAGATAGGGATTCTTCACCGAGACTATGACGTCTTGATTTGAGAACAAGAATCTGTAAGAACGAGGTTGCAACTAAGAGGGGGGTGAATTAGTTAACTTCAAAATTATGACCACTTTTTCTGAAAAATCAAGAGTTAACGTGCAGCGGAAAATATATGTAGAAAAATAATCAAGATAAAATGAAAGAGATTAGGGAGAAGAGAGTACACAAGGATTTTTATACTGGTTCACCTTCTTGTCCAGCGAAGGCTACGTCCAGTACTCTTGCAGCACAAGAGATTTTTCACTAAATATTATGAGTTGTAATTACAATATCTCACGCCGAGATCTCTATGTACCTTACACACTCACTAATACTTATAACCTTGGAAAACACCTTTCCAAGTAACTCTATCCCTTTCTATTCACACCCTGTGAAAGAAAGTTATTACAATGAATGAAGAATTTGAATGATGGCTTTAGATTGCCTTTACAAGTATGAAATATAGTAACACTTGCAATCCAATCAACTCTTTTGTATACTTAGTAATAGTGCTCTTTAAGTTTATAAAACTTTGAAACACTTTACTTCAAGAAACTCTAAAAATGACTTTAAAAGTTTGAGTGCAAGTTGCTTAGAAGTGCAGAAAATTATTTCATAAAAGTGTAGGAAAGTTGTGTGAAAAGTGTGAAAGAGTTTTTTTCATTGTGAGTTCTAATGCCTTTAAATAGGCTTTCCAATAAGCCATTGTGCCTTTATGAAAGAGTAGAAATTTTTTGGAATGAAGGCATTTCGTTTGGGATGAAAACTCTCGAGTTTCAAATCTGAAAAACTGATGTAACAGCTCTCAGTAATTGATTACAACATTGAGTAATTGATTACCCAAATGTTATGTCCAATAGTGAATTTAAAATTAATTTAGAGTAATTGATTAGAGCAAACTTGGTAATCAGTTACTTAACTTTTCCAAACTGGTAATCTGTTACTCAAAGACAGTAATGGATTACTCTGAACAGTTTTAAGTTGGATAATTCTTTTCTCACACACGTAACCTGTTACTTAGATGAAGTAACCCATTACATACTATTTTTGAAAAAAAAATTAAGTATTTAAAATTGTTATAACTTTCTTTAAAAATAGTTTGAGCATTACTACTTTATATATTTAAGAGTTTTAGGATAGAAGTACCTATAGAGACTTAATCTAATTATCTTGAAGCTTTAATCTTTTTTGTCTTTATAAGTATTCTTCCTTTTCTTATTTTTGGTGATGTTGGTGTCTTCATCAAAATCGTGCCAAGGTCAGGAGCAAAGATGTTTTTCACAATCTCCCCCTTTTTGATGATGACAAACCAATATCTTCTTGATAGTGTAGATTTCTAAATTTTTTGAGAGTAGCATACTTTATGATATATCTTGACTTGTCTTGAGTATGCTCCCCCTTTTATTTGGAGTTAAGTGTCTGGAATAAAGTTTGAAAGAAAATACACTCTCCCAACTTTTCTCCCCCTTTTGACTTCATCAAAAAGTAGAAAAGCCAAGAGTCCAGCACAACATATATAACATATATAGCATACATGATGTATAGCACAATAGATATAAAAATTATGTAGTGCATATCATAATAGCATAATATCATAGCATAAAATCAAATATTGTTCAAACATAAAAACGTAGCATAACATAGTAGTAGATGTTCAAAGCATACAAATATTACAGACAATTATGCACCGATAGGTTTTTGGGTTTTGGAGATTTGGGGTTTTTTGATTCAAGCCACTAATCATGAAAATGAATGGTTATAAGTGTTTAGAATCGAAAATGTGATAGGAATGGACACAAGAATCACCCAAAACGGTTTAGAAATGAAGATTTTAGAGTGAGAGAGGGGTATGCACGAGTGAGAGAGTAGGAGGAAGAAGATGAAATCTGAAAAATGCAGAAAACCCTATTTATAAGCATAGAGTAATAGATTACGCTATTTTGAGTAATCGATTACTCAAATTGAAATTTTAAAATTTTCAGACAGAACCTTTGATTAATTGGTTACTCATTTTGAGTAATCGGTTACTGACCCAAAAAAATTTATTTTAAGCGTACTGATGCACCAAAAATTGAAGTTTTTGAACACAAATAAATATATTTAAGATCAAGTAGGCATGAGATAATCATAATGAAGAAAACATATAATCATATAAGCATGTTAAGACATGTAAGATTCATCAAGAATGCATAACTCAAGTCTAATTTTGTAAAAAGGTTCTTTTGCTAAGGGCTTAGTGAAAATGTCTGCAAGTTGGTTATGGGTATCAACAAATTCTACGGATACATCTTTCTTTTGAACACGGTCCCTTAGTAAGTGATGTCTTATATCTATGTGGTTAGATCTAGAATGCATAAAAGGATTCTTTCTAAGGTTTATAACACTAGTATTATCACATTTCAGCGGAGTGCAGCCTATGTCTAAGCCATAATCTCGTAATTGTTGTTTAAGCCACAACACTTGGGCACAACAACTACCTACTGCTATATATTCAGCCTCAGCAGTGCTTAGCACAACTGATGAGCAATATATTACACTAAATTCATAACCTTAAATTAGCATGATTGATGATTCTTGGTGCCTAATTGACTTTGTTTCACATGGTTTAGTGTTTTAGACTTTATTGGACTAATATTCCTAAAATGAGTTAATTTGGGATTATTTGGCCTGATTAAATCTATTATCATTTTCAGATCACATTTGGCACCAATGGCATTCTGGGCATTATGGAAGTCTTGTATAAGGTTTTTAGCTGAGTTTCAATTGTGATATTTTGAGCTACATTGTGCTTAATAATACTCTATTTTTTGTACTGTTTTTGTGTTGTAATAAGGGAAGTCGTCTCTTGGTGTCGTACCACCAAAGAGAGTCAGTGAGTGTTCACCAAGACTTAGAGGTCTTTAGTTTAGAACGTTTTCTTGGCTGGGGCTAGATCGTAAGAAAGGTTTTCTTAGGCGATTAGGTGAGTCATTTTCGATTTCTTTATTGTTGATTTCTTCTATCTTATTTCTGAATATGGTTTGCTTAATGCCATTGTTTAGAAACTGGTTGGTTCAGTTTATCTTCACTTAGTTGATTTAGTCTCTCTAGGGCATGAATGCTTACTTCGTGTGAATTTGTTAATCGTTTCATGCTTATACTGATTTCGCCTAGTTTGAGGTTTAGGTTCTGGAACTTTGAATTGATTATCGCTTAGTTAATTGATTCTCAACAAATTCGGAAGTTAACGGTTGGAATCTGAAAATAATCTTTTGAAACTGAGGATTGAGTTGTGAACAAACGAACCAAAGGGATTTAGCCGTTTTATTACATTGTTAACTACTATTTCTGAATTTGATTTATGTTCATACCATACTATCCAACAACAAAAACCCCCTTGTGTGTGTGTGAGTATAAGGTGTTTGAAACTTTGCTTGAAAGATAATCCTTGGGAAACGACCTAGGAATCACTTCCAAGTACTGCAGTTTTAATTGTTATATTATTTGTATCGGGTACGGCCTCGATCAGCAACACATGCTTGTTTCTTGCAAGACTAAGAGACTAAAGCATTACCTAAAATGTGACAAGTACCACTTGTGCTTTTCCTTTCATATTTACATCCGGCAAAATCTGAATCCGAGTATCCAACTAATTCACATATACTTCCTTTTGGATACCCAAGTCCAACTTCAGTTGTACCTTTAAGATATTTCATAATTCTCTTCACAACTAAGTGTGATTCTTTTGTTTTACATTGATAGCTTGCACACAGACATACACTAAACATCATATCAGGTCTACTGGAAGTCAAATATAAAAGAGATCTGATCATACCTCGATATTTTGATATTTCAATACATTTTCCACTTTCATCGGTATCAATGTATGTGCTAGTACCCATAGGAGTAGCTATTGGCTTGCAGTCATCCATATCAAATATTTCAGCAAATCCCTACAATACTTGGATTGACTTACAAAAGTGTCATTATCAAGCTGTTTGATTTGTAGTCCAAGGAAGGAATTCAACTTTCTCATCATGGACATTTCAAATTCTCCTTGCATCATTTTACTAAAGTCACTACACAAACTTTCATTAGTAGAAACAAAAATAATATCATCTACATAAATTTGAACTAGTAAAGTATGATGATTTATTTTCTTTATAAATAGAGTAGTGTCGACCTTCCCTTTGGTAAAACCTTTTTCTATCAGAAAAGTTGTTAGACGATCGTACCACGCT
>NC_032013.1:14707166-14708578 GCF_001865875.1 Lupinus angustifolius | reverse complement strand
AAGGATGTTTGTAATCTTCAAAACCAGGAGGTTGTTCTACAAACACTTCTTCTTGAATGTAGCCGTTGAGAAAAGCGTTCTTGACATCCATTTGATATAACTGAAAATTAAGAGAAAAAGCATATGCAAGTAACAGTCTAATATCTTCAATTCTAGCAACCAGAGTGAAGGTTTCATCAAAGTCTATATCTTCTTCCTGATTTTATCCTTGGGCTTCTAGTCTAGCTTTATTTCTAACAATAACACCATTTTCATTAGATTTATTTATAAAGACCCAACGAGTTCCAGTGACATGCCTATTTTTCGGTCTAGGAACAAGTTCCCAAACATCATTCCTCTCAAACTGGTTTAATTCTTCTTGCATAGCAAGAATCCAGTGTTCATCCTCGATTGCATCATCAATCTTGGAGGGTTCTATCTGAGAGACGAAGGCCATGTTTAGACAAGCATCAAGCATTCTACGAGTGGTTATACCTTTACTTATGTCACTGATGATGTTGTCAATAAGATGATTTCGATGAGTTCTTCATTCTTTTGGTAGATCTGAGTGAGTATGCTCTTATTGAGAATATAGATTATCATCCATTCTCAATTCCTCATCCATTCTCAATTCCTCATGTTTAGTTGTAATATCAACAATAGAATTTTCTTTAGCTGGGGAACTTGGCAAGTCGTCTTCATCACAAGATATCACATCTTTTAGTACAGGATTAGTTTCATCAAAAGATACATGAACATATTCTTCCATGGCTAGAGTTCTTTTATTAAAGACTCTATAAGCTTTACTCGTGAGAGAATAGCCAAGGAAAATTCCTTCATCAGTTTTTACATCAAACTTGCCCAAGTTATCCTTACCATTGTTCAGAACAAAGCATTTACAACAAAAAACATGTAGATGAGAAATGTTAGGTTTTCTACCTTTGAAGAGTTCATAGGGGGTTTTCTTAAGAATAGGTCTTATAAGAACTCGATTCGAAACATAACACGCGGTGCTAACTGCATCAGCCCAGAAATATTTTGGGAGGTTAGTTTCATTTAATATTGTTTGAGCCAGTTCTTCTAAGGATCGATTCTTTCTCTCTACAACACCATTTTGTTGAGGTGTTCTAGGAGAATAAAAATTATGGTTGATCCCAAGATCATCACAGAATTCCTTAAAAGAGGAGTTTTGAAGTTCTCCCTCGTGATCACTTCGTATAGCAGCAATTTTTAGAGATTTTTCATTCTGAACTCTTTTAGCATAAATGCTAAAGGCTTTGAATGCCTCATTCTTATGAACTAAGAATAGAGTCCAAGTATATCTAGAAAAACCGTGCACTATAACAAGAGCATAACAATTTCCACCAAAACTTTTTGTCCTTGAGGGACCAAATAAATCCATATGAAGTAATTGTAATGGTCTATTGGAAGAA
>NC_032013.1:14704154-14707066 GCF_001865875.1 Lupinus angustifolius | reverse complement strand
TGTCCAAGTCTTGAGATTCAATAAAGATCCTCATTCTTATTTTCCAGAAATCATAGCACTCTCCAACAAAGCTTGGAGGGTGGTTGATGTTGGAATCTTCTCCTAGGAATGATCTTGAGGCCATCTTGATATAGGATCAGACTTGAGAATATCTTACTCAAATATAGCTCTGGTGCCAATTGTACGAACAAGGTTGCAACTAAGAGGGGGTGAATTAGTGACTTAAAAATTATGGCTACTTTTTCTGCAAAATCAAGAGTTAACGTGCAGCGGAAAATATATGCAGAAAAATAATCAAGATAAAATGAAAGAGATAAAGGAGAATAGAGTACAGAAGGATTTTTATACTGGTTCACCTTCTTGTCCAGCGAAGGCTACGTCCAGTACTCTTGCAGCACAAGAGATTTTCCACTAAATATTATGAGTTGTAATTAAAATATCTCACCTCGAGATCTCTATGTACCTTACATACTCACTAATACTTATATCCTTGGAATACACATTTCCAAGTAACTCTATCCCATTTCTATTCATACCCCGTGAAAGAAAGTTATTACAATGAATGAAGAATTTGAATAATGGCTTTGGATTGCCTTTACAAGTATGAAATATAATAACACTTGCAATCCAATCAACTCTTTTGTATACTTAGTAATAATGCTCTTTAAGTTTATAAAACTTTGAAACACTTTACTTCAAGCAACTCTATAAATGACTTTGAAAGTTTGAGTGCAAGTTGCTTAGAAGTGCAGAAAATTATTTCAGAAAAGTGTAGGAAATTTGTAAGAAAAGTGTGAAAGAGGTGTTTTCATTGTGAGTTCTAATGTCTTTAAATAAGCTTTCCAATAAGCCATTGTGCCTTTATGAAAGATTAGAAATTGTTTGGAATGAAGGCATTTCATTTGGGATGAAAACTCTTGAGTTTCAAATCTGAAAAACTGATGTAACAACTCTCAGTAATTGATTACAGCATTGAGTAATTGATTACCCAAATGTTCTGTTCAACAGTGAATTTAAAATTAATTTAGAGTAATCGATTACAGCAAACTAGGTAATCGGTTACTCAACTTTTCAAAACTGGTAATCTATTACTCAAAGACAGTAATGAATTACTCTGAACAGTTTTAAGTTGGATAATTCTTTTCTCACACACATAACCTATTACTTAGATGAAGTAACCCATTACATACTATTTTTGAGAATTGTTTTAAGTATTTTAAAGTGTTTCAACTTTCTTTAAAAATAGTTTGAGCATTAATACTTTGTATATTTAAGAGTTTTAGGATAGAAGTACCTATAGAGACTTAATGTAATTTTCTTGAAGCTTTAGTCTTCTTTGTCTTCATAAGTTTTCTTCCTTTTCTTCTTTTTGGTGATGTTGGTGTCTTCATCAAAATCGTGTCAAGGTCAGGAGCAAAGATCTTCTTCACAGAATCTTGGTTGGGGCTGTTTCGCGAGAAAGGTTTTCTCAGGCGATAGGTAGAGTCCAACCAAGTGATAGGTGTTCTAGATTTCAAGAAAGAAGCGTCCTATATTTTGTAAATTAAATTGGTGTATGTGATTATACTTGTATTCAATATTGTGAAGAAGAAAATCTTCCAAGATATGAAGGGGAGGTCTGGATGTAGTTTGCAGTGGATCATAAACGAACCAGGATAAAAATCCATCTTTGCACGTTGTTCTCTCCTTAAATCTTCTTTACATTTATTGTTGTTTTAATACGAGTTAATAGCTGATATTTTGCATAATTGTACCCTGTCATATACTTGTTAGTATTGCTTAAAATTATTTGTTTTATCTCTACTCATTTGATTTTAAATAATTGTGTAATTTGCTGCTCTGATCATTCTGTTCTGTGTGTGTTTTAATCGATTGAGATCAGTTGTTAATCGATAAACTGGGCTGTTTCCAGAACTGGGTTTTGGTGCGAGAAGCGGTGATTGATAACCACTACACCTATTCAACCCTCGCCCCCTTCTAGGTGTTCCTAGGCCATTGATACCTAACACTTTATATTTTTGAATTAATTCTCTTCAAAAATATATTATTTTACAGTTTAAAATCGTGACCATTGAAATCTTCAGTTGCCACATGTCGTGATCCTGACTTGGTACTGACCTCTTCGGTAATAAAGAGGATCCAGACTCAATAAATTGTGACAATAAGGGATAAACATCTGTTGTTCTAAAACAATGTACCACTTCATGTGCCGCTGCGTGTGACTGGTCAGAAAAATGATTAATTATTAAAATTTTAATCTAAATACATTTTTTAAACCAATCATATTCACTGGCACATGGAATGGAACACATTATGAGACAGCAAATATGATCCGGACAATAAGTGAATGTCGTCTTCCACAACAAAATTTTACAAATAATTCTAAATAGTGGCAGTCAGAAACATGCCAATAATTCTTACATATAGTAGCGTTTTTTAGTGACCGCTATTAAAAAAATGCCACATTACCCCCATTTTTGTAGTGTTGAATGGTATAATATTTCAATTTTTTTAAATTTATGATGTTTTAGTCCTTTAGAAGTTCAACAAACATTTTTAATTTATTTTCATTCAAACTCTTATTCGTTATTCATCTTTTATACATGTTTTATTATTTTCTCTATAGTATCATTATTATCGATGCAGATTTAAATGGGGTCATGACAGTACAAAACTATATCAATTTTTTACATTATTTAATGATTTTTTATACTATATGCATAAATTGAAATATAAAAATGATATGTGGGCGTTGAGTGGAGCTGGGCTCAATCCGAGTTTAATTTGAACTATTTTCTTAGCGCAATATCGACTTCATTGAGGTATATTAACTTCTAATCAGTTTGACGAGCTAATATGTAAGTCGTTCATCATATTGAATGGCGATGATCCTGAACGTAAATATGTATATA
>NC_032013.1:14682689-14704054 GCF_001865875.1 Lupinus angustifolius | reverse complement strand
ATATATATATATATAGACATATGTTTAAAGAGACATGAAACTTTGAAATGGATTTGAAAAAATAGTAACTTCAATATATATTATTTTAAATATTTTCTTAGTATATATAATTGTTTCATCTCATTAATCTAATAAGCCAACCTGTACTTAGCTAAAGTTTGACTCATTTATCGATGGAGCTAAATTTGTATCTCAAGCTTAATAATGAGTCAAACTTTAAACCAATGTCATGTAAGTTTGATACATTGTGAGATATATCTAAAACATCAAAAAAATTTAAAAATTACAACATTAAAATATATGGAATAGACATTAAGAAAAATCATATCTTATCCACCTAAATTATTTTCCAGATTTTTTTTTCAATTTTTTAATGTTTTAGTCATTTAGACATTCAACAAACATTTCAACTTTATTTTTCAGCCATAGTCTTATTCAATACTCATCTTTTGAACCTCTTATTTTGTCATTTCTCTATAATATCGTTATTCATGTAGATTTTAATGGGGTAATGACAAAAAAAATTATATCAAATTTTAATACCATTTATTGAATTTTTAAAATATATTTATAAACTTATATATTAAAAATAAAATGGAGACTTTGAGTGTAGCTTGGCTCAAGTCGAATTTAATTCAAATTATTTTTTAACTCAAGATAGGCATAATTGAAGTGCATTAACTTCTAAACAGTTTTACGAGCTCAAATTTAAGTATTTCATGAGGTTGAATGAGGATGATCACAAGTGTACATATGTTTATATATGCATGTACATATATAAATAAAAATGAAACTTTGAAATCTATTTCTAAAAAATATTAACTTCAAAATATATAACTTTAAATGTTTTCTCTACATTTATAATTGAGTGAACACATTAACCTAATAAGTTGACATATACTTAACTAAAGTTTGACTTGTTTATTAAAGTTGCTAAATTTTTACTCAAGTTAAGTTCCTTTAGTTAATGAACAAATTTTATCTAGCTTAATAATGAGTTAGTTTTGAACGAAATCATGTTAGTTTGATACATTGTGGGACCAATCTAAAATACAATAAAATTTAAAAAATTAAAATATATGTGGGAGACATTAAACAAAATTATGTCTTTTCAGGCTATAATTTTTTCATGATTTTTCAATTTTTTAATGTTTTAGTCCATTAGAAGTTTAAAAAAAAAATTTACTTTATTTTCAACCATACTTTTATTCATTATTCATCTTTTGTAACTCTTATTTTTTTCATTTCTTTATAACATCGATGCATATTTAAATGGTGTTATTATAGTAAAAACAATTAAATGATTTTTTTACAACATTTAATGAAATTTTAAATTATAAGGATAAAGTTAAATATAAAAAATGAAATGGGGGCATTGAGTGGAGCTCGGCTCAAACTGAATATAATTTAAACTATTTTTATAATTCGAGATCGCCTTAATAAAAGTACATCAACTTCTAAAAACATTTACGAGCACAAATTTAAGCCTTTCTTTAGGTTGAATGAGGATGATCATGAATGTATAAATATGTATGAACATATTTAATGAGAAATAAAACTTTGAAACGAATTTGAAAAATTATTAACATCAAAATATATAACAGTAAATATTTTCTCTGTATATACCATGTAGCCAGCTCATTAACCAAATAAGTTGACTTATACTTCGCTAAAGTGTGACTCGTTTATGGAAGGAGCTAAATTTTTATCTCAAGTTCAACTTGTTTAGTTATTAAACCAAGTTTATCAAGCTTAATAAAGAACTGAGCTTCGAACCAATATCATGTTAGTTCGATACATTGTGAGACCTATCTAAAGGGTCATAAAATTCAAAAAATTAAAACATTAAAATATATGGAATATACATTAAGAAAGTTCATGTTAATTGATGCTATAATTTTTTCATGTTTTGTTTCCAATTTTTTGATGTTTTAGTCATTTAGACTTTCAACAAACATTTCTCCTCTATTCTTCCGTCATACTCTTATTCAATATTCATCTTTAGTACCTCTTATTTTTTTGTTTCGCGATATATCGTTATTGCTGAATATTTAAATTGGTTTATTACAGTAAAAATTATATTAAAATCTTAAATCATTTAATGTTTTTTAAACTATATGCATAAAATTAAATATAAAAATTAAAATGGGAGCATTGGTTTGAGCTTGGCTCAGAGTTTAATTCAAACTATTTTTTAACTTTAAGATCGGCTTAATTAAAAGTACATTCACTTTTAAATAGTTTTACGAGCTCAAATTTAAGTGTTTCACGAAGTTGAATAATTATGATCATGAATGTACATATGTGTATACATATGTATGTAGATATATAAAGAGAAACTAAACTATGAAATCAATTTCTAAAAAATATTAAGTTTAAAATATATAGTTGGTTAGGATAAGTTTCTGTTTGTAGTAGTTGCTTATAAATATTGTTGTATGTTTATTTTTCAATATCAATATAAAAAAAAATCAGCAAAGCTTCTTTTCCTTCATTCTGTTGCAGTATTGCCAAATCTTCTTCTTTCTCATCTTTGATCAAAGTAAGTATGGAAAGGAACTTTTTAAGATGGTATCAGAGCATCAATTGATGCTCTGTTGCGCCAAAATTTTTGTCACTCTGATAAATCCCTCTCCATCTCACCTTCTTTAATTCTTACTCGATTCGAATGGCTAATTCTGTCACCATAATGAACCCCATAAATGATCCTGGTAGCCAATTCTACATACACCATAGTGAAAATCCAAGTGCAGTGTTAGTAACTCCTCTTCTCAATGGAGTGAATTATCATTCTTGGGCCAAGGAGATGTTCATGGCTCTAAAAACCAAGAACAAGATTCAGTACATAGATGGGTCTTTGACAAAGCCAAACACAGGTGATCCTAACTTTGTAGCATGGGATAGATGCAATACTCTGGTTTTAGCATGGATGATTCACTCCATAGATAAGGATATAGTAAAGAGTATACTATGGATGGAGACAACTCTCGAAGTTTGGCAAGATTTGAAGGAAAGATATCATGAGGGAGATGTCTTCAGGATCTGTGAATTGCAAGAAGAAATATACAGTGTAAGGCAGGGCAATTTATCCATTAGCTCATACTATACTCATTTGAAAGGCTTATGGGAGGAGCTGGATGATTTCAGACCCATACCCTCAAGCAAATGCCCTGTTCATTGTGATTCTAAACTTGCCAACATTGTAAGATCATATAGAGAGAATGATCATGTAATCAGATTTTTAAAAGGGCTCAATGAACAATATTCGACAGTAAGATCTCAAATTATGTTGATGGATCCCTTACCTACCATCAACAAAGCCTTCTCTTTGCTAGTCCAACAAGAGAGGCAAATGAGTTTACCTCTTGACATAAATGAAACCAAAATCCTGGCCAGTACCAGTGATGATGCACAGAGCAGAGGAAAGTTCAGAGGAAGAGGATTCAAAGCTAGTGGAACTGCAAGAGGATATGCAGCTGGAAATGGAAGAGGAAGAGGCTCATTTAACTCAAAGATATGCTCATATTGTAACAAAAATGGTCACACCATTGACACTTGCTACAAGAAACATGGTTTTCCACCATATTACAAGAATACAAACAATGTCAACAACATTCTTGGTTCAAATGAAGAAGACATTCGTAGCATTCAAGGGAGTGTATCTGGATTCACCCCTGGACAACACAAGGCTATCCTAGCTATGCTTAAGGAACCAGGAGATCAGTGTCAAGTCACCAATCAAATTACCAACTGTAATGCCTCCAATCCAGGTGAATCTGAAACCATAACTCGTTTTGTTAAATCTGAGGATTGGGTTCTTGATACAGGTGCAACAAATCATGTCTGTTTTTCCTTATCAGAATTTCAATCCTTTAAAAGAATCAATCCTATTCAAATCAAACTTCCTAATGGAAATGAGGTCATGAGTAATATATCTGGCACTGTGATGTTCTCAAAGGACTTGTACCTGACCAATGTCCTATATATACCTAAGTTCACCTTTAACCTTATATCTGTTTCTAGACTTACCTATGCCCTTAACTGTAAGCTAATATTCACCAACACCAAATGTGTGTTGCAGGAAGAATCAACCTTGAGGATGATTGGTGCAGCTAAGGAACAAAGGGGATTATACATCATTAGTTCTAAGAATTTAATTTTCAGTGTGAATAATGATAAAAAAATGTATCAATGCCTGTTCTAATAGTAATGACATATGGCATAGGAGGTTGGGACACCCCTCAAAGTTTAAACTTGAGCTTTTAAGTAAAGACTTCCCTTTCATTAGTACCAAAGACAGTAACAACCCATGTGAAATATGTCACTATGCAAAGCAGAAAAAGTTACATTTTGATAACAACAAAACTCACACCTCTCATTGCTTTGATCTTATTCACATTGACATATGGGGGCCCATATCTGTCCCCTCAATTCTAGGACATAGATATTTTCTTACTGTTGTAGATGACAAATCTAGACACACTTGGCTGTTTTTTATGAAAACCAAGTCAGAGGCTTCCCAACTTGTAAAAAACTTTGCTAACATGGTTGAGACTCAATTTGATGCCAAGATCAAAATGATCAGAACTGATATAAGATCAGAATTTAAGCTAAAAGAATTCTATGATGCCAAGGGTATGATCCATCAAACAAGTTGTGTGGAGACCCCTCAACAAAATGGTATTGTTGAGAGGAAACACCAACATATTTTAGGAATAACTAGAGCCTTAATGTATCAATCTTGTTTGCCAAAATGTTTCTGGAACTATGGGGCTGCCCATGCGGTTTATCTCATTAATAGACAACCCTCTATATACCTTAACAAGAAATCTCCTTACCAAATTCTTTACAATCATGACCCTGACCTTATGAGGCTCAAAAATTTTGGATGCCTTGTGTTTGCTTCTACTTTGAGCAACAATAGAAAGAAATTGGATCCAAGAGCAAGAAGATGTGTTTTTCTTGGTTTCAAACATGGGACAAAAGGATATATTTTGTTTGACTGTGGTAATAAAGAAATTTTCATATCTAGAAATGTTAATTTCTATGAGAACACTTTTCCTTTTGCTAAAACTGATATGATGTCTGAAAATAATATTGATATATCCCTTCCTGCTTCTGCTTTCAATAATAATGATCACTATCTAGATGATGATTTAGATTATGTTCAAGATTAGGGTCCTAATGAAGAAAATAACCATAGTCTGGTTTCCCTTGAAGGGACTGACCATCAGGATGGAAACATTGAATATGAAAACCCAAGGAGATCCAACAGAGAAAAGAATCCTCCTAGTTACCTCAGGGATTATCAATGTTCCCTAGGAATCTCTGGCACTTGTATGAGTAAAAAGGATATTAAGTATCCTCTGGAATAGGTCCTCTCCTATGAGAGACTGTCCTCTAAACAAAAGCATTACTCTGCTGCATTAATTACAGACCTTGAGCCTGATTCCTATAATGAGGCCATCCAACATCAGCATTGGGTTGATGCCATAAATGTTGAGCTTGATGCCCTTAAGAAAAACAACACTTGGATATTAACTGAATTTCCTAAAGACAAGAAGGCTATAGGCTGCAAATGGGTGTTTAAAATAAAACATCATGCAGATGGGAGTATAGAGAGATATAAAGCTAGGTTAGTAGCAAAAGGGTACACTCAAACTGCAGGAATTGATTACCTTGACACTTTTAGTCCTGTGGTCAAAATGACCACTATAAGGACCATTCTTGCTCTAGCTTCCATAAAGGGATGGCACATTCACCAACTTGATGTGAATACTACTTTTCTGCATGGTGATTTAATACAAGAAGTCTACATGAAAACTCCTCCTGGGCTTAGCCCCCCTAATGCCTCTCTTGTGTGCAAATTAGAAAAGTCTCTTTATGGCTTAAAGCAAGCCACCAGGCAATGGAATGCCAAATTAACCACTGTTTTAATCAATTCTGGTTACTCACAATCTAGAGCTGACTATTCCCTTTTTACCAAGATCAATACCAATAGCTATACTACTATACATGTGTATGTGGATGATTTGATTGTTGCAGGGGATGATTTGATTGAGATACAGAACATTAAACAACTTCTTGACAACAAATTCAGCATAAAGGACCTAGGAGCTCTCAAGTATTTTCTTAGGATGGAAGTGGCTAGAAACAAGGAAGGAATCAATTTATGCCAAAGAAAATATGCTTTGGATTTGCTTGAAGAATCTGGCCTGCTTGGTGCTAAGCCTAATTCTAGTCCTATGGATAGCAGCACAAATTTGCATAGCACATCTGGTTCACCCTATGCTGAGATCACTTCATATAGAAGAATGCTTGGGAGATTGGTTTATCTCGCTCACACCAGGCTAGACATTGCTTTTTCCGTTGGGCACTTGAGCCAATTCTTGGCTGCTCCTACCACAGATCATTTCAAGGCTGCTATGAGAATCCTAAGGTATGTAAAAGGTGCTCCTGGTAAAGGTTTGTTTTTCTCTTCGAATAGTAGCATCTCTTTAAAGGGTTTTAGTGACTCTGATTGGGCCTCTTGTCTTGATACAAGAAGATCAGTTACAGGTTTTTGTTTTTTCTTAGGAGATTCTTTAATCTCTTGGAAAAGTAAGAGACAAAAGACTGTCTCAAGATCATCTGCAGAGGCAGAGTACAGAGCATTGGCCATCACTGGTTGTGAGGCTCAATGGCTTTTGTATTTGTTTGATGATTTGAAATTGTCTCATAAGGATCTTGTTGTCCTTTATTGTGACAATCAATCTGCATTACACATTGCAGCCAATCCTGTTTTTCATGAAAGAACAAAACATATTGATATTGATTGCCATTTTATAAGAGAGAAGATTGTCAATGGCATTGTTCATCTTCTGCCTATTTCCAGTGTTTTACAAGTTGCAGATATCTTTACCAAGACTCAACCCCCTGGAATTTTCTCTAACAATGTTTGCAAGCTTGGTATGTGTGACATACACATTCCAGCTTGTGGGGGGGTATCAAATTTGGTATCTAATTGTGTGCCTAGTCTTGTGAGTTTTGATGTAGAACAGGTTTGCTGCATGGATCTGTTTTGGAGCATGATGAGAGGAGCAACTTGAAGGATGGCACAAAATTTGGTTTGGACAGATTGAATCAGGATAGCATGGGCAAGGAGGTTGGCCAGACTTCTCAGTCTCGACCAAACTGTCCTAGCAAGTGTCTTCCAATTAATTTCAATGACATTCGTGATGAGCTTTGTCTTAGGCAATTTGATGGACAAATCTTAATCAACTTAGTTCAAAGAAAGCTTTGGCTTGTTTATGATGTCTTGACTCATTTTGTGCAGAGTCATTTAGTCTTATTTCTTTGGTTGTTAGTTTGCTATTTTGAGTATGTTTTGGTTAGGGAGTTAGTTAGTTGGTTAGGATAAGTTTCTGTTTGTAGTAGTTGCTTATAAATATTGTTGTATGTTTATATTTCAATATCAATATAAAAAAAAATCAGCAAAGCTTCTTTTCCTTCATTCTGTTGCAGTATTGCCAAATCTTCTTCTATCTCATCTTTGATCAAAGTAAGTATGGAAGGGAACTTTTTAAGAGAACTACCAATTATCCCACACCTTCATAATTCTTGTTGATACTGTTTTGCGCGAATAGGCCATTCACATGCCCGATAGTTCATGAGTTCTCTAGCAATCTACCACGATTCAGAGGTGCGACCCCACTCCACATTCATATAGGCGATTTTCATCAAGTTTATACAGCACTTTATACACCACCTATAGCAAGGGCTACGAAAATCATTAAAATATTAAAGCTTAACCCTCAATAAATGTTATCTAGCACCTCTACACCAATATGTATTGGAACCATGGTGATTTTGGTTTTTAAGTGAAAAATATTTTTTGTGCAATCAACTTCTTAATATCTTGTTTTTCCTCATTTTTTTATGGATAACAAATAATTAAATTGGGATACAAGATATGTAAATATTTATTTAAGCTTAAACATTATATATTTGAACAGAATTATCAACAATTTTTTTCATATCGCTTCCAGAATTCTATATGCATAAATTCTATATGGAAATAATAAGTCAAAGCATTCAGTGACTAATTTCATTCAATGATCTATCTCGTCCAACATCAATTGAGTTCGGAGACATTGCGTGTGACAATTGCATCTAGCGACATTGTTTGAGTGACTAATTTTGTCTATGGTCATCATATTGGTTCTAGCATGATACATCTGGTTCTTTGCTTAGAAGATTACACTTTCGTTGTCACAATAGAACGAAACTTCTCCATGCTCAATGCCCAATTCATTTATCAGCCCCATAAGCCATATGGCTTTCTTAGAAGCTTCAACATCTACCATTTACTTTGCATTAGTTGTATAATGTCCCACATATGGACAAAGCAATAGAAAAATGAGCTGGTGGTCTCCACATAATCGATCCGCATGTAAGGGTGAAGTCAAAACATATTATAGACCTCTATCATCCAAGTCTCTTGCATAGTCCGAATCAACAAAACCAATAATTGAAGGCTTATTTTGTTGGTTTTGATACATGATATTGAGCCTTGCAGTCTATTTCAAATATCTAAAATTCCACTTGACTACTTCCCAATGTCGTCTCCTCAATTTTCACATGTACTTGCATACTTGACTAATTGTCTCTATCCTGTCTGGTCTAGTGCAAACCATAGTATACATCAAGCAACTTACTACATTGGTTGTGGAATGTTTGACATGTACTTATTCTCTTCATGGGTCTTTAAACACTAATCTACGAAAAGCTTGAATTTATTTGCCAACAGAGTGCTCACAACGTTAGCATTTCACATATCAAATCTATCTAAGAACTTTTCTATATAGCATTGTTGGGAGAGCCATAATTTTCTAGCTCTTGTGTCCTTGCTAGGAATATCAATCCCTAAAATCCTCATACCAACCCCTAAATCTTTCATGTCAAACTATTTGTCCAGTATGGTTTTCAGCTCATTAATATCACTCAAATGATTAGCAACAATCATCATATCATCCACATAAAGTAGTAGTAAAATAAAGAAGTCATCAACAAGGCTTCTTACATAAATACAACAATCATACGCACAACGCCTGTAATCAAGCTTCAACATATAAGTGTCAAATTGCTTGTACCATTATCTGGGACACTGCTTCAACCCATATAGAGACTTCTTCAATTTCCAAACCAAATGACTCTATCCAGTTGCATTGAACCCTTATGGTTGTGTCATATAAAATTGCTTCTCTAATTCATCATGGAGAAAGGCAGTCTTCACATCTATAAGTTCTAAGTGCATATCTTGATTGGCTATCAAGGCCAATAGTACCCCTGATATAAGTGAGTCTCACAACATGAGAGAAAATATCATTTAGTCGATCTCCTTCAACTGCGAATACCCACTTGCACCCAATTGCACAGTTGTTTGGGGACAATAGGACAAGCTCCCAAGTTTGGTTCTTGTGTAATGACTTCATATCCTCCATCATGTCACATATATGTTGTTATTTCTCCTAGCTGTTGATAGCCTCTTGAAAGCTATATTGATCTCCGGAACTGATATGGAGAGCAACTGAAGCTATATCCCCAAAGTCATATCTCTCAAGAGGTTTGATACGACGTCTATCCCTGAGAATTATCATGTTCTTGACTTGAAGTAGTGCATAGTTCCTTGCCTTTCTTCAATTGAATTGTTTCATTGCTCAATGGAATCATATTTTATGTCATAGTCTCTCCATTTGGCATGAGCACCAATATCAATATTGATTATTTCGACATGAAATCATAATCAAAAGCTGCGTCTCTGCTTAGCACCACTTTTCTGGAAACTGGATCCGAAAAGTTGAACCTCTTGACATATTTATGAAGATACACCTCTTTGACTTGGGATCAAGTTTAGATCATTCATCACTAGTTACATGTATATAAGCAGGACACCCAAATATGTACAAACTTTTGTAATTGAATAGGGTTACATGTCCATACTTTCTCTATAACTTTACCATTCAATGAAGTCCATGGTGATCTATTGATGACATAGCATGCCATACTAAGTGCATCTATCTAAAAACCTTTATAAAGTCTAGCATTAAGTCTCAAACATATGACCATTTGTGTAAGAGTCATGTTCATCCTCTATGCAATACAATTTTGTTAAGGAGTCTTCTTCATTGAAAAGTGCCTATGGATTCCATGTTCCTCACAAATTTTTTGAAAATGTGAGTGCTTGTACTCCACAACATTGTTTGGCTTCAAGTATTTTATTTTTGTACTAGTTTGGTTCTCTACCTCTTCCTTTCAAATTTTGAACTCCTCCTAGGGATGGTTCTTGAGTGGGCCCCATACAACAGTGTGAGCACAGTCTAGAATGGCCTAAGTTATGTATTGTCCAACCTTGAAACTAACTCGTGTATGTTTCCCAAGCATACAATACTTGCACAAATCTAGATTGCATTTGCTGACTCTCTTCAACAGTATGGTCTTACATAGTTCTGTCAGGCCATGCACAATGATATGACCCAAACACATATGTTATAATTTTGTAGCATCATAGTTTGAATCTATTGAAATCTCTTCAGCACTCCAACAACTCCACCTACAACTATACTCCCTAATAGCTTGTAAGTGTTTCCAACAATCCTCTTGCCCTTCATCACAGTCATAGCATCTTTGCATATATGGAGAGTATCACTATCCCTATTAGCTCTATTGCTAAATCCTTTGGCATGCAATGTCCCCAAAGAAATCAAATTTTATTCCACTCTTCTATATGCCTAACCTGACATAACGTCTTCACTATACCATCATCAACATTCACATTAAGTTTCTCTAAGTCATTGATTATTTGGTTGAAAGTGTTGAGATATTGTTGCAAATCAGTACCCTCCTACATCTTTAGGTCATAGAGTCTCTATTTTAAATACAACTTATTTGTTAGAGACTTGGACATGAACTACTTCTCTATCATCTCTTATACCTTTGTTGGTGATATTAAATCCATAACATAATACATTACCTGATCTGATAAACAAAGTCGTATGATTATCACAACTTTCTACTTCAACTCTTCGCAATCCAATTGATTTACATCATCTGGTTTATTTTAACGCAGTTCCTTTGATAGACCTTATATAGCCAACATATCCTTAACCATCATTCGCCACAATCCAAAATTACATGTTCCATCGAACTTCCTAACCTCAAATTTGGGACCTGGGTTAAGAGTCATGTGATACCAATTGTTGGGAACAAGCGAGCAATCACTACGTATTAAACAATAAGGATTTGTGTTTGTGCCTACATCCCTAGGAACATGAGAGGGCTACTAGTATGTATTAGAGAAAAAAGATTGGTGTTTGTGGCTATTATTGCTCTTCATCTTTAGGTTTACATAACATATAAATATATAACTTTCTACCACAACCCATTTACATCAGCTCAAGCTCATAACTTATATTGTTGTTTTATGGAGAAAAGGCTTAGTCGAGTGGAATATGAGTCATTGCACAACAAAAATTCATATTAAATGGTGAATGCTACACTAATAAAGTTATAATGGCTACATCATCAATTCATATTTTCTCAAAAAAAAATTATATCATATTAAACAATGCAGGTTATGGTAATTGTAAATTGTCATTATTAACGAATATAATTTCATTAATCATAATAATATAATATCATTATTTTATATATTTAAAAAACATATTAACAAACATAATAAAATATTTAAATAAAAAGGTAAAAAACATAAAATAAAAAAGCTTGATATATCATGAAATTGAAGCGTGGTGCATGTATACCATAAAATTAATATTACAAGAAACAATGATCTTGATACAATTTTAAATACAAACTACTAAAATGAATATCAACAATGAATAAATAAATAATATATAAGAACCCAAAACAATATGTTTAAAAATCAATAATAAATACCAACTCTTATTTTTATCACACGTCTTAATTATTTCTACTAATTCAGCCCTATCAAAAAGAGCAACTAAATTTTATTTTTCAGAAGTACCTAGTGAAGGAAATGGGACACCTTCCATCGTAGGTCAATTCACACATCTTTACGAATATAAATCTCCGCAAAAGTAAATATTTTTGTCATTTAAATGATGGAATACAATGTACCAAACACATTACTATTGCACATATGTTTTAATAAATTTTAAAGCCATTATATTTTACATATATACTTGCTGATAGAAAGGTGTGAAAAATAAAAGGTAAAATTCGGTGACAAATTTTATCAAAATATCCATTTTATTACCTTTAAATTGATGTCCATAATGGAGTAAATCACACATAATTACATCCAATTCTCGAAAAATTAGTCAAAATATTCTTAAAAAACTATTCTGACTGAAAATATTAGAAGTGCACAATAGTTTTATTTCACTATAATTATAACCTTACAAATATATTTAAAAACACTCATATTTAAATAATTATATCAATAAACTTTTTGGTGTTGCAAAAAATATCTCATTATTCTACGTGAAATAAACTAAACTAATTTTTTTTGGATGTATACATACTCCCTACTACTTGTCACTGAATATAATGCTAATAAATTATTTTTTATCTACATAGAATCAGGGTAAATAGTTATTTTTGGTTTAAAATATTAAAATTGAATGAAATGATTACTTTAAAAAATATATTTTTATGTACAAAAAATATATTTTAATTTAAATGCTTATATTTTACTAAATGAGTAAACGTAATCAGACAAAGCAATCATATTGCTAACTATTATTAACAATGTATTGGTATAGTGGTGTAGGGCATCTGTAAGATGATCAAAAGGTTAATGATTCAATTCTTATAAATGACAATTATTAAGAGAGACAATTATACACTCTAAAAGAGATAAAAAATTCACCTAATAAATAAGAAATACACTTAGTAGTTAGTACTACCAAAAAAATATTATTAACTATTAAAATCAAGTATGCTTATTAAGTTATTAATGGGTACTGCAAGTGGTGACTATAGGCTCATTATAGAAAGGTGGATTTAAAGTCAAACTGATCAGAGCTATTCTTTGAGCAACATATTTTGCGCTTCGGATCTATAACATTTATGTACAGCACTAATTAGTAAATGATTGATTTTTTATAAGAGTGTAATATTTTTGTATTATCAATGTAAAGATTTATATAGTCAGTATATTATTTACTTTATTTATATTATTTTTTGATGAGATAATAATAATAAAACATAATGTTGGATGATATAGTAACAATATATAAACCTCGTACTGTAATGAATGCATATATTTTTTCTCTCTCTTTATAATGGGCAATTGAATGCCTTAAGAAATGCAACCACTAATTTTTTCATACATAATTTATATATAAACCAATATATATTATCCTCTATATATGATTTTAGGAAAATATTTGTTCTTACAGATAAAATCGAATCCGATACATTTCAAGTGCTGAAAAGAAATTAGTCGGTTGGTTAAAGAATATCGTTGGTAACTTGGTATGCACCAAAACAAACAAAGACTGTTAAGTATTCTCATAAATAAATAAAAACCTTTACGTATAGATGCATTCTTATTAAATCAATAAAGTTTATGAGTACAATTCACTTAACACGTGGTTCATTCATTGTAGAAGTTCGTCTGAAGACCCACGCGGATACATACATATATACATACATATATATATATACATATATACATAAATATATATATATATATATACATACATACATATATATATATATACATACATACATATATATATATATACATACATACATATATATATATATACATACATACATATATATATATATACCTAAATCTCATTACAACCACTGTTGTTAGCATTCTCTTTGTTTACATTCTATGTTGTTGTTAATAATTTCTTCTTTAAAAAAAAAAGTTTTTCCGAAAATCCTAGATTTCAATATGGATGTATTAGAATAGAACCAAAAATATATTCACTAACGATGTACCAAAAGATTCATTTATACCAGTAGTAGAAGATGAAGATGATCTATGTATACTAACACCCTTTATTATTGGGGCGATGGAGATGCAATTTTTAACCAACTAAATTATACAAATATGTACCTTCTAAAACAATTGGGATGTCTAGTAGAACCCAACATGAGCAAAGAAACTAAGAAATATACCCTAGAAGGATTATATGATAGGATCCCAGAATAAGCTAAGAAGATAATAGAACAAAAAGATTATAATAGTAGAAAGGAAAGACTACAAGAATTAGCAAAACCCCTAGAGCAAAAAATATATGAAACCAAAAGAGATATTAGTCATTTAGCTGAAGTAATAAATTTTATCAAAAATAATAAAAAGAGAATTATGGAGGTATTAAGAGTAAAAAACATAGTAGAACCAATTATGCAAAGTCCCCAAGTTAATATGATGAACATTTTAGAAAAGGAAATAGGTAGCAGTATGATGATTACAGAACAAGAGATAAGATCACAACAATTAAATGAAGTAAACATAGGTACTAGGATAAAAGTAGAACAAATACACAAGGGTTAGGAAGTCATAAATAATAATTTATGTATATATATGAACAAATTCAGAAGATAGAGGAAAAAAAGATGAGAAGAAATGGGGATATACATACAAGAAAGAGAACACAAAGAAAAATAGATAATAGTGCAAGAAGATATAGAAGAAGACATAGAAGAGTTAGACAATAAGTTGAGAAGTATATTAGCAGAACAAGTAAGCCTATTAGAAATAGAGAATAATGAGTTTTTAAGAAAATTATTCGTTCCAAGGGAAAAAGAAAAAAGTAAAATACAAATAAACATGATGAATGCTATAGAGGAATTAGATGAAGATAACATAGATGAAATAGAAAGAATAATGGAAGAAGAAGAGTTAGAAAACTTAGAAGAGATAATGAAAGATATGGCATATATACAGATGCACTACACAAACCCGAAGAGTACATCCAGTAGTAGACCAGAAATAACAAGAGAAGATGAAATGGAAAAAGAAGAATTAAGACATAAAGAACCGATGAGAGATGAGCCAAGGAAAGACAAAGATAGATTCCAAGTAGCATATACAAAACCAAATAGATCAAAATTTACACCAACCCCCTTCGAGTAGGAAGAATCAAGGAAAATTCTACATTCATGGACATGGTTAGATTTGGATTGTGGATTAGAAAATGACAAAAAGATAGAAGAGTGGACAAAGTCCCAATTAATAGCCCTAATAGGAAGAAATCTAGATGGAGCAGCAACTAGTGCAGTATTAGAAGCAACATTTTTTGGAATAGTGCAAGAATGGTGGAAAAGTAAGACACACGAATGGAGAAATCAAGTAAGAACTATCCAGAATCCTTGTAACAATAGGAGAGAGTTATATGCAACACTAATCAGACAATATGAGACAATATTAAGGAATGAATTTGTGGGAATAAATTTATCGATTAATGAAGCAACTAAAAGAACAAGAGCAATAAAAATATGCATGAGATAGAATTATGCTCTTTAGATCCATAATATTTAAACTCACACATAAGCGAATTTAAGAAATATTATTCTGAACCCAGGATTTCAGAGTACACCGATCATAAGTACTATTTAGAATTATTCTATAGAAGATTACCAAACTTAATTTCAGAAACCATTCTAGATGAATATGAAAGAGCCTACCAAAATAATAAAGAGTTAGCACCTATGATTGACACTATGGGAAGAAGAAAGGATTTCTTGAGAGAATATTTATCTACAAAGTGCAAAGAAGCTTGGAGAAATATTAAGTATTACAAGACAAATAAATTAGTATTAAAATGTGGAGATATTGATATGCCTCATAGGTGGGGTGCAATTCAATGAACAAGAAAAGAGTAAGCAAGAATAAATATAGATTTAAAAAATATCCAAAGAAAAAGTTTATTAAGAAATTCAAGCCACATAAATATAAAAAATATTTTAAGAAGAAGAAATTTAGAAAGGACAAGAATCCAAAAAAGTAATATAATAGGAGACCAACAAAGTGCAGATGTTATAATTGTAGAGAACTAGGACACATCACTAAGGTGCCCCAGGAAAAGAAATGAAAAAACTCAAAAAATTATACAAATACCTGATGAATATAAGTTAGAACCATTAGAATATAATGAAATAGGGAGCAAAATAAATGACTCAGATGTAGAGATATATAAGCTGGAAATATTATCATTAGATGAAGATGGAACAGAAGAAGGATATGAGTCAATAGAGAAGAAATGCAAATTAATATGATGCATGGAGAAATAATAGAAGAACCAATACATGAGGAATCAGAATTCGAAGAATATAAAATATATAGAGATGCTGACAAAGGAATAGAAGAAACTAGGATAACTTTTAATAACAAACAATTTAACAAGATTAGTAAAGCATTCCTAGACTTAAAATCCAAAGACCTAAAGCAAGTGAGTTTTATATAAAAAGTAGGGAAACTGATGAAGTCTAAACAAGAAGAAAAATATGTGTAGTAATACAGAGAAAACACCCAATAGAGTTAACACTAACAGAAGGGACACTAAGGATCTCGTTAATAAACAAAGCACTAATAGAAGCCAAAATTCAGAAAATACCTTTCAAAGATGAAGTATCAGAGATATATATCTAAGAAGTACAATTATTAGTAAAAGCATATTTCCACGAAGGAATAGATACACCAGTAGAATTACTAACAACTGACGGGAGAATTATAAATAATTTTAAAAATAGTATTTTAGGAATCTTAAATCGAAATTTAATGTACCAAAAACTAAAATTTATGGTAAATACTCATTTTGCTATATCCAGGACAGAAGGAAATATGGATCAGACACTAATAATATACCACAAAATAGGAGGAATAAGGATGCCACCAAATAGTAGAGTTATAAGTATACAAGCAATGATTGGATTAATATTCACAAACCAACATAATATATATAAGAAGACACCGGGATGAATAACTATAGATAAGAATTTCATGCTAGTATTAGAGGAGATACCGTTAGATCCTAAAAATATTATCATACCCAAACAATTAGAATTAGAATTAGATAATACTAAATCCTATTATGATAGAGTTACGAAGGTTCCAGTATACAGATAGGATAGGACAAAGATCATTAAAGATAAATACCCCAAATATAAATATTTCCATAAACTAGCCAAGGAGGAGTGTCGATAGTTATAGAAATGAACCAAGACTAATAAAAACATCCAGCCATAGGAGAAGTGTAGAATTGGAAAGGTGTAGGCTAGCTGAAATACCAATAACAACAAACTTAGCTCAGTTATACTTAAAGCCTATAACACTAGAATTAGATTTGATGCAACAAATTTACCTACAAGGAGCGTTGTTGAATTGTATCTGTACAACAACGTTACTTACAACGAGCATTGTTGTATTAATCATATACAATAACATCGTCTATAACGAGCGTTATTGTATTGTATATATACAACAACACTTGCCATAGCTCCTCCTAGCATGCACTATTGATTTGTAGACATTAATATCATCATATAAAATTATCAACAACACATACATATATTCTCAACACCACAAACATATATATATTCTTAACAACACACACACATTAATACCAGAAGTTTGAAATATTGACATCAACACAATACAAATTACAAACAAAGAATATCATGCCAATTATGTTTTGGTAGAGTACATAATGTTACAAACAAATAATATAAGTACAATATATGCAATTTACGAACAAACAAAATTACGCTATAATTATACAAAGACGTGCATCTACTTTTCCTTTTCTTTGATTATTTTTGGCTAGTAATATTATTGTTCGGGGGAACATATTGATTCACCCAAAGCCCCTCATCATGATCATATCTTGTATATAAATCATCATTCGTAGTTGGTTCGCTCTCATGCGACTATGATATCCTAAAAAAATGATCATCTTTAGCATCAATATATTCATAGTTTTGGTCATCAATATTATTGACGATTATTTTGTTACTCAAAAGAACAATGTACCATTTCATATCAGCTGGATCACTAACATAGAATACTTGTTGAGCGTGTGATGCTAGAATAAATGACTCATCTTTATATCTTAGCCTATTAAGATCCACGTGCATGAACCTTAACTCATCATCTCAAAAGCCATTGTTGTTATGAAGCTACATACAACAAAAAACCGACAACCGAAACATTGTGTAATCCAATTCAATATTAGTCCAATGACCCCAAAGTATGACATATTCACATATATTGGATTTCTATTTTTGACACTTGACATATGTAAAGTTCGAGCAACAATAATCACACCATTATTTTGCATTTTACTTTGATCATCTTGTTTTTTCCTATAAAATATGAACCATTAACTAGGTAATTAGTGTAGGATAAGACATGAATACTTGGACCATTTTCTAACCATTTCAATCTTTCGGAAACCGAATGTGCATATATATTCAACTCCTCAACAATGTAATTTTTAGACATTTTATGAAACACCAATTATGCTCTTTGGAAATTCAATTTCATTCTTACTTGGGTTAGACTTCCTAAGCATCTCCTTATGTGTTTCAACATATGGCTCAACCTCGTTAGTATTAAGTAAAAAATATAACTGCACTTGCTCCAATTTGGTTCTTGTTATAGTCAATATTTGACTCCTACTAATCCCTTCACCAAATGTTCTTTGTGCATACCGAGGCTTTTCAATGCCTATGAAATCACCATTGGTAAGGTATTAAGTACAAAAATCAAGAGCTTCTTCAACAATATACCGCATAAAAAATACAACCCTCTGGTCTTGATCGATTCTTCACATACCCTTTTAATGTCTTAATATAACTCTCAAAAGGGTAAATCCATCTCGTATAGAAAGAACCACATAGTTGTGTCTCTTGTACAAGAGAAATGCTTAGATGAACCATTATGTCAAAAAACAAAGGTGTGAAATACATCTCAAGCTCACACAAAGTCAAAAAATTTGTCGTTGCAATGCAGGTAATTTCTCAGGGTCAATCACTTTGCTACAAATTCCCATGAAGGAGAAGCATACCTTAGTCGTTGTTCCTCACACTTTTTTAGGTAGAATACACTATATTTCAAGAGGTAAGAAATGTTCCATGAGTACATGACAATCATGAGACTTAAGACCTTTTAAGTTGAGGACTTTCATTGATACGAGGTTCCGAATGTTAGAAGAGTACCCCTCTGGAACTTTAACACCATGAATTGTTTTACAAATTTCTATTTTCTCCTTCCTCGATAAAGTATAAGCTACTGGAGGTAGATGTGTACGTTTTCCCTTCATTATCGACCTCAATTCCTTTTTTATTCCCACACTAACTAAGTACAATCTTGCATTCAATTCATCTTTGGTCTTACCAGAGACATTGAGTAAGGTACCAAGGAGACTTTCAAATATTTTTTTTTTTCAATATGCATAACATCAAGGAAATTTCTTACATATAATAAGCTTTAGTATGACAATTTAAAGAAGATTGACCTTTTCTTCCACCCATTTGTGATCATGTCTCTTGCAAAAGGTTTACCAAAGTAATTAATCAAACTCTTTAGCTTTTGAAATAATTGGTCACTCGTCAACGACAAAGGAGCACGACCTTCTTCATTGTTTCCATATAATGCTTCTCCCTATTGTTGATAGTGATGATCTGAATGCAAAAATCTACGATGACTAATGAATACATTCTTAATATAGTGTTTCAACCTCATTGAATGAGTATTGTCTTCACATTAAAAATTTAACGAAGCACGCTCATTAAAAAATAAGATGCAATCATTTTCACAAGCATGTATCCTTCAGAAGTGCATGCAGGTCTGTGAAACTCTTATCATTCCATCCATTAACATATTTCAACTTATACAACTATGACACCGTTGCTAATCTCGTGAATTTAGTACAACCATCATATAATGGTTTCTCAACATCACTTATCAACCTCTGAGACATATCAGGACAATCCTAAAGATCTTTTTTGACAACGTTTACCATTTCCTCAAAACGATCACCTTCATATACATTTGAGTTGTTTTCTTTCATATCCATAACATCTCTTTTCTCACAATGCCTTGTCTAACATGTGTAACTCTGATCAATACTATGACACACTAAATGAACTTTTAACTCATTTGGAGTAACTCGGTTTGAGTAATAACATTTTAAGCAAGAACATACAATTCTATTAGGATTTTTAGCATTCTCATTTGTAAACCTAACAAATGATTTCACTCCACTCTCATACTCCTTCGTCAATCAATTGGCACTCACCCATTTTCTCGAAAAGAATTGACAAAAAAAGTGTAATGAGTGGAAACCCTAACTCATCCATAAATCCCTAAAAGCTTGGAGTTAAGCTTACCAAGCAGAGCAAATACATTGTGAGGGGAAATCCTAACTCATGTAATAAGGTGAAAGGGGAAATCCTAACTCAATAAAGCTAAATGAGTGAATTCACTTTCAATTCATGTAATTAAAAAAGGAAAAAAATTATAAGGAAAACTCACTTTCAATACAAGCTAAATGAGTGCATGGTGATTTTGACGTTGAATGAATGAATGAGTTTCGAATTCGGTGTTGAATGATTTTGAGGTTGAATGAGTGAATGATTTTCGTCTTTAATTATTTTCGTGTTGAATGTGATTTTCGGTGTCGAATGATTTCGAGGTTGATTTTCAAAGATAATGAGTTTCGCTACTAAGTAAATGAGTTTTGGGATTGCTGAATGTGTGTGAATGTGGGGAGGTTTTAAGTTTTTTACGGTATGATTGTACGTGGGACTGATAAGCATTAAGCCTTCAACGTCACTTATTAAAGTGAGCATTGTCAAAGATATATAATCAACAGTGTTACCTACAATAAGTGTTATTGAAGTTATCCCATTCAAATATAATGAAGATAAAATGTAAATATTTCATAGTTAACATTAAAAAGAGTGATGTAGAAGATATCAAATCAACAACGCTTTTAGTAGGACATGTTGTTGAAGATGTATGTAAAAGCTCTTCATTCAAATAATTACAATTAAATAATTGTGTTTTTAATGACATTCAAATAATGACAATTAATTCAATATATAAAACAATTAAACATTTTTGTTTTTAATGATATTCAAATAATATAAAACATACAATGTAAGAATTAATAATAAATGAAATAATGACAATTAAATAAAACTTGATTGTGTTATGTGTAGACATGTTTAATTGTTTAGAATCCTTGCATATCAACATCGCTTGTTTAAAGAAGCACTGTTAAATTGATGCAAATAATTTAACACGAAGTATTCATCATCAGTTATTTATATTTGCACTATAGAATTGAAAGTGCGCATGTCAAGAGGAGCACTTTGGA
>NC_032013.1:14630790-14682589 GCF_001865875.1 Lupinus angustifolius | reverse complement strand
TATTCAACCCCCCCCCCTTCTAGGTGTATTTTAACGACTGATACCTAACAATAATCAACAGTGTTACCTACAATAAGTGTTATTGAAGTTATCCTATTCAAATATAATGAAGATAAAAGTTAAGTATTTCATAGTTCACATTAAGAAGAGTGATGTAGAAGATATCAAATCAACAACGCTTTTAGTAGGACATGTTGTTGAAGATGTATGTAAAAGCTCTTCATTCAAATAATTACAATTAAATAATTGTGTTTTTAATGACATTCAAATAATGACAATTAATTCAATATATAAAACAATTAAACATTTTTGTTTTTAATGATATTCAAATAATATAAAACATACAATGTAAGAATTAATAATAAATGAAATAATGACAATTAAATAAAACTTGATTGTGTTATGTGTGGACATGTTTAATTGTTTAGAATCCTTGCATATCAACATCGTTTGTTTAAAGAAGCACTGTTAAATTGATGCAAATAATTTAACATGAAGTATTCATCATCGGTTATTTATATTTGCACAATAGAATATATCCAATTCCACAACGCATCCTACAAAAAACATTGTTGAAGATACCCTCATACAAATAATGACAATTAATTACATATATGTACATAGAACAATTAATTAATTGTGTTTTTAATGAAATTGAAATAAGAATATTAAAAAAATGACAATTAATTAAAATAATGACATAAAGGAAATAATTATAAAGAAAATAATGACAAGTAAATAAAACTAGTTGTGTTGTATTTATGTGCTTTATTATGTATGCAATTCAATGACGCTTATTTGAAGACGCGCTGTTGAATAAATTCAAAGAATTTACATGAACACTAAATATTCAACAACGCTCATTAGAGGGTGCATTGTAGAAGATATCAAATCAATAACGCCTATTTAAATTTGTGTTATTGTATATGTTCAATTCAACATGCAAGTGAAAAAGAGAAAATGCATTCAACAGCTAGAAATAGAACAACAATAAAAGATATACACAAACACCAAAATACATTGAACAAAACAGCTACATGGTATATATATTGAACATAACTGAATTTCAAAACATGTATATATATTGAACATTATAGTATATTGTTAATTACATACACAAAAACATTATATTGAACATTGAATTCCCTAAGCTACAATCTATACCTGTGCTACAATCTATACTTATGCTACAATCTATACATCGAATTCCCTACACTACTCTTTGACAGGAAGTACATAATTTGACATATCTTCCCTAATATGAATGACTTGGTCATATGTGTATGAATCTCCATTACTTCATGAAGTTCAACACATAATAGCTGTAATCAATCTCGTTGGTTTAGCATGGGGTCTACAATTAAAATCAAGTAAACATATAAGTATAACTTTAATTAAAATATGAATACTATACATATAAAATTGTTAGTTTGAGATGATTTGTGCGAATACCTTTATATGATTCCATTTGATGTTGTTTGATATATATCTAGAACGAACCTAGGCTCTGTAAATTTGCAAACACCTAAATAATAGAAAATGTACTTAATTACTAAACATATAGGAAAGTGAAAGTGTACCTAAAATCAGAAAGGTCAAATGAGTTGTTCACTTACCAAGTAAAAGTTTCTTTCATTGCGGGGTACTTGTTTTGATCGCCAAGTTTCAACGAGTCAAGATAGTATATTTGTTCTTCGATACGATTAATGACTATCAAAATTCAACATTGCCTAACAAAACATATGCATACAGTTAGGAAATGTTAAGCACAAACATACTAAAGACAATTAAAAATTTCAATATGATATTAAAAGGTACAAGAAATAAATCAGTAGCTTCTCTATTTTTGATGAGAATATATGCAACATGTTGCGTCTGCTACCCGTTCTTTGTTTTGTCATTGCACGTTACCAAAGTGGTAACATATGAGGATAAAAACATCACCTTATTTTTATATTTCAAAATCAGATTGTCATACTAGTGCCTAACATATAACACAAATGTTAGTTAATTATAACACCAATGGTTAAATGCAAAAGTGAGAAGTTAAGAAAACATAATTTACCTCATATACACATATAGTGGTTGCACCTATCCAGCCATGTTGATATACATCCTTCACTTCATTCATGCTAATGAATTCTTGAGTATTATACCCGAAGACTTCATTGGGTAATGATATCATCACTATAACACCTTCTCCTAACTTTTATACATGCTTCAACAACTGAATATAGATTTTGATCTTTTCGGAGCTCACATCCCCGGACATGACTTAGTAGACTTTACCACCTTGACCTTTTTCGATACATGTTCTACTATGGGAGGGGATATCATTGAGCCATCTAACTCCTTTTCATTGGGTCTGGAGTGGTCATTTTCCTGAAATATTCAATAGGAAACATCAATTACAGATCAAAATATGTATAATATGAATGAGTATAAGGTTAAAATCATACCTTATAAGGAACTACATGTACAAGGTTTGTTGGTGTTGGGTTTATTCAAGTGTGAAGTCCTACATTGGATATGGGGGGAGGAGTGAAAGAGTTTATAAGTAGAAAATGCCCATGGAACTAATGCCTTAAGGTTTTTGTTCAAGACGTGGTATCTCACTTGTGGCTCTTCACTCTTTCCATACCCCGTTAACAATGGAACTCCCCGGTGGTTGGAGGCTCCCCGGTCGTAGTCTAGTCTAACAAGTGGTATTAGAGTTGATGATTCGGCAGGGACATGGCGGAATAAAAGGGGAGCGGACTGGAAAGTGTGTGGTACCCACACTTGAGGGGGATAATGTTGGGTTTATTCAAGTGTGAAGTCCCACATTGGATATGCAGGGAAGAGTGAAAGAGTTTATAAGTAGAAAAGGCCCATGGAACTAATGCCTTAAGGTTTTAGTTCAGGATGTGGTGTCTAACTTGTGGATCTTCACTCATCCCATACCCCAATAACAATGGAACTCCCCTGTGGTTGGAGGCTCCCTGGTCGTAGTCTGGCCCAACAATTGGCCAAGCCACATAAGTGCCTTGAGCCCCTCCCACTATCAAGATATCTTCATCGAGAGGAATTGACAACAATGCATCATTATCGATTGCAACATCAATCGAGACCTTCACATGATTGAGTCGGATAGGTGAATTATGCTGTATAACATCTGATGAGTTGTGCACTTTACCAATACCCACTACTCGCTTAGATGGGATATCTAGGTACGGTTCGCAAGTATTGATTCCCTAAATGTTAGTTAAAACATATAATTAGCATACGACTATAATTAAACTAAAGGACAAATAAATTAAAATTAGTTAATTAAATTACCTCAGGAATGAGAATTTTGTGAGGAGCAAGTGTGCAATTCTCATTGTTTCTAGAAGAAACATCGCCAACATGTTGATGCCCACAGCTTCCTTCACTTTCATTGAATGTTCGAATTCATTAACTTTTGCATGAGGGTATCCAATTGGTTCTGCATCTGAGCCAAGTCGGCTTTGGTTGCACGCTTTTGACGGGGCACAAATGTTCGCTTGCTAACCCCAATTCCTATATCCCGGATACAGCCAGAGTACTCAAGCAGTCCTAGTGCCTTATGAAGTACCACCTAACTATCTGAGGTCTGTAGCATTCCTTCCTTTTCTTTTCGAGCAACCTGACACATCAAGAAAAAACATAATGTTAATTAACCACATTGATAAATAAAGTATGGAAATCAAGTCTAATTAAATGATAAGCACTTACAACACAGTTTGCCACTTCTTGAAATTGTTGATTATCGTTACACCGTCCTTGTTCTTACAGACATCCACCCATAGAACATTGAGGTCTACTACATATGCACTTGAAGGTGTATCGCTTTATTCTAGCTGTCGAAACATAACCAATAATGAATGTAATTATATATGGATACAACACATAACCAATAATGTACTTTAAAAATTAACAATACTTACAATTTTTTCATGATTCGTCTATACCCCGCTCGAGAAGCTCAGTATGAATACAAAGGCTTAGATGCCCTATTTCACTTTTAATCACTTACTTTTTGAAAAAACAAACAACATTAACATCAACAATCATATATATATATATATATACACACACACACAAAAGCATAAGATTAAAGTCAATATGAAGAAAATGATTTTTCCAAGAAAGACTTGTCTCGTGTGCGTGTAGTGACAAAAACCTTCCAATCCTCCTCCTCAATGAGATTTTCATAATTGGTTGGAGGTTTGAGGTTGACATTGGCATCAACATCTCTGATACACTTACCGACATCATTTCTGAATTGTTGGAGAGCCTTGCCGAAAGATTTAAGAATGTAATCCTTATGCTCTTCACTAACATTAAAAGTTGACTGAAAACACATAAATACATTACTTAGAAATACAAAAATACATATATATTGCATGAAAGCACATATTCATTGCATGAATACACAAAAATACATATAAACTGCTTTAAAGCACATATACATTGCACGAATAAACAAAAACACATATACATTGTATGAAAGCACATATACATTGCATGAATACACAAAATACATATACATTGCATGAAAACACATATACGTTGCATGAAAACATATATACATTGCATGAAAACACATATACATTACATGAAAACACATATACATTGCATGAAAACACATACACATTGCATGAAAACACATAAACACAAACACTAAAATGGAAACATACTGCTAATTCATTATACATACGCTCTTTCACGAGATTCAACCTAACATCGGACCAAGAGCTGAATGTTATCGGCACATTCTGCCTAACAACGACTCTAGTGCAGCTAACCAATGTGTTGCCACCCTTCGAGTTTAATGGTTGGCTTTTTGTGTTCCATTCAACTAGTATCTTCATGCCCTTACTTCTTACATGAATGACCCTATTCATGGAAGTCATTCCACATGGAGTTTGTTTATCAATAACCAGTTTCTTATCTTGTAGAGTACGTGTAGCATCATCATCGCTGTTAGAATCATGATCACCACTTTTGAAAGCCATAAATAGTTTTTTGAGTTGGTTATCTATTTTCTTAGTCTATTAGGTTTTTTGAGTGTAAGTTTTCTAATCAAACAAGTTTTAGAGTGTAGAGGAACGTGAATCAACTTTTAGATATTTAAACGTCATAACAAATCAATAACGTTCCTTTAAGAAATCGTTGTTGATATGTCATCTTCAACAGCGCTCCTTTAAGAAAGTGTTGTTCATATGACATCTTCAACAATGCTCACTCAATCATGCGTTTTTGAATAGATGTAAATCAATAGCTCTTGCATAAAGGAGCGTTGTTAAACAACCAAGAGGTGAATCCAATTTTTTACATCTCGTCGTCATAATATATCAACAACCCTCATATAAGAACGCGATGTTGATATGTAATCTTCAACAACGCTCCTTTAATCTACTGATGTTGAATATATGTAAACTAATAGTGTTGTCTTAAAGGTACGTTGTTAAACAGAACTCATTCAAGTCAGCGCTAATTCAACAATGCACGTTCACGCCTGTGTTGTTGAATTTATATCTGCCTATCCACATTAACATCGTTTTCTTTAATGAGCACTCTTGATTATCTTCTGCCTCATTTTTAACAACATTGTTCTCGCATGTGTAGTTGAATGGCTGTTGTTAATTGCGATATCTGGCATAGTGCTTCTTAGCTAGGATTGATTCTTTTATATTAATTGATGTATTTGAAAATTGATTTATAAATGAAATAACTTGATTTTTTTTATTTACTATTGATGTGCTTAT
The DNA here is from genome assembly GCF_001865875.1 of Lupinus angustifolius. Lineage (NCBI taxonomy): Eukaryota > Viridiplantae > Streptophyta > Magnoliopsida > Fabales > Fabaceae > Lupinus > Lupinus angustifolius. The sequence goes on along the minus strand of NC_032013.1, from coordinate 14,676,818 downwards.
TGCTTACTAAGTGTTTGACGAAATGCCTAGTTCATTTTAGGAAATGAACTTGTTGAAGAAATTACGGTTTGATAGTCCGAACATTATAATTCATCCTTTTTGAATAAGACTAGACGTAAGTTGTATGCTTAATTGTCACAATGTGTGCTTATGTGTATATGATTGCTAGACATAGATTCATGTTTACTTTAAAAAACTCTCAAACTAGATAGTGTATGTTACTAGACATAGAGGCATGCTAGATAGTTCATAATATGTAATTTTATCATTATAGTTGCTAGACATAGAGCTATTATGGTAAAGTGTTAGCATAAACCAAGACATTGGCAGCTAACACTATTGAGGTGTGCACCAAACTCAATTCGCATATGTAGATTTTGTGTGAATCATAATATTTGATCTTGTATTTAAGATTTTGGCTTTAATTCATTAGTAGTTAAGTAGACTAAAGTATTAGCTCATACTGTAATTAAGGTCCAATATTTGTAGAGTCATGCTTTTTTGTTGCTTGATTTCTTGCCCAAATCACCAAAATGATTAGTCAGTCAATCCCACATCTAATTCAATTTTTATCACTAAATTTTCAATGTAAAACCAAGCAACTTGAAAACCCATTCGAAAAATCAATCTTAGAATAGAAAATTTATTTTGAAAGGCTAAGTTAGCAAGTCCTTGTGGATACGACAACCCCTTATTTTTAGACTTCTCTACGACACCAAAGGTGTAACCAGGTGATTCAACCGAAACTCATATAATATTCTTGTAAATACGTTCCTTATTTGTAACTAGTTTGTGTATCTCGTTTAATAATCTTGTATCTCATCTATTAAGCCTTATCCCTTATATGGTGCAACATTTTCATAACATAGTTAATTGTTTCCTTAACGTTATATCATATGACAACAGATATCAATGCTGCAATGCTATGTTGTTGGTCAATATTCTTGATCGGAAATGATATATGGATACTAGAGCAACATCCCATATGACAACATCACATGGTAATCTCTCATCTTATTTTAATATGAGATTTTCAAATCAAAATATTATTATTAGTAGTGGACAAGGAATTTCAATTCGTGGATGTGGACAATCATCTATCACTCCACCTCATAAACCATTAAAATTAACAAATGTCCTACATACCTCAAAAATTAATAAAAAAATTATTTTATCTGCGATGTCTCACTATTGACAATAATGTTTTTGTTGTTTTTTTCTTTTGGGTTCTCTATGAATGACTTTCTAACGGGGATGCCCACTAATGAGATGTGGTAGCATTGGAGATCTATATCCCATTACCAAAATTAGAAAGCCAAATATGCATCTACTTTTGTAACTCTTACTTCCGGTTTATGGCACAGTAGATTGGGTCACCTAGACCATCTACTTAGCATCCTCTTAGAAAAATTAAGTTCATATATTGTGAAAATTTATCTTCCTCTAATGTTTGTGAGTCTTATGTTTTTGGGAAACATGTTAACTTGTTATTTAATGTTTCAGTATCTAATAATTTAATTTTAATTGATATCGTGCATAATGATTTATGGACCTCCCATATTTTATGCACTACATGGCATAAATATTATATTCTCTTAGTTAGATGATTACTTAAATTTATGTGTTGACTTTTCCCATTAGAACAAATCTCAAGTATACTTGATTTTTTCATCTCTTATTGCCCTCATTAAAACACAGTTTGCCAAACAAATTAAAATTTTCAATACAACAATTAGAAATATTTTAATAACGAGCTCTCTAAAACATTTGTGACAAAAATGGTCTTATTTTTCGACTCACATGCTCGCACCTCTTCCCAAAATGGGAAAGCAGAAAAAAAATTACGCACCATAAACAACATGATTCGTACCCTTTTCACTCATGCTTATGTGCCCTCATCTTTTTGATATCATGCACTTGAAATGACAATATATCTTTTCAATATTCTACCAACATAATCTCTCAAACACAATTCCCCCAATCAAATTTTATATCATTGGGATCCTACTTATACATACCTTCGAGTTTCTGTTGTTTGTATTATCCTCTTTATCCTTCTACTACCATCAACAATTTACAACATCGTTTTACTTCGTGTGTGTTCTAGGGATACCCATAAAATCAAAGAAGATATAAATGTTATGATTTGTCGAACAAAAATATAATAATATTGATGCATGTCATCTTTGATGAAACATAATTTCCTTGTGCAAATCTGCATACTCATTCCAATGTTGCATATGATTTTGTTAATAACGAATTAAATCCTTTCATATTATATTATTGGAAAAGTAAACTTTTTCAGCCTCCTACAACTACCTCTCCTAGTCAGTAGCTCCGATATCACCCCACAACAGTAAACTCACCTACTCACCTAAACAATAGCTCCACTACCACCTCACCAGCACCACAACCCAGGCTAGAAATAGCCAAAGCCACTCTACAACCACCAGGACAATAGCAACTTGCAGTATGAACGATATTTTTAAAACAAAACATCAAGTGAGCTTATCTGTTTCCGCCAATGGCCATTCCAAATCCCCTATTCCTAAAAACTCAAGACTAGCCATGTCTGACCCGAATTGGAAATTTTGTATGTAAGATGAATAAGATGCTCTTATTAAAACTAAGATGTGGGATTTAATACCACGACCATAAGATGTTAATAATATTCGTTCTATGTGGATTTTTTCGTCATAAAAAGAAGTATAATGATTTTTGAGAGATATAAGGCTCATCGTGTTTGTGATGGCATGTCTTAAAGAGATGGTTTTGATTGTGATAAAACTTATTGTCGTGTGGTGAAACTAGCCATTATCTGGACTATTCTCAGTATTGCTCTATCCAAATCATGGCTCATTCATCTGTTGGATGTCCATAATGTTTTTCTGCATGGTCAACTCCATGAGACTTTTTATATGCATCAGCCCATGGGTTTACGAGATTTCATTCCTCTAGACTATGTATGTCTTTTAAATAATTCTCCCTATGGTCTCAAATAGGCTCCTCGTGTCTCGTATCAATGGTTTGCTAACTATGTCTCCACCATAGTCTTCCATCACAAAAAATATCATCATTCCTTATATATCTAACGTAAAGATAATGAGATGGCTTACATTCTCTTATATGTGGATGATATCTTAATCACAATGTCATATGATGATCTTCATAAGTCCATCATGTCAACACTTGCTTTAAAATTTGTTGTCAAGGATTTGGGCCCTCGCAACTAATTTTTGGGCATTATAGTAACCATATATGTTGGTGGCCTATTTCGTTGCCAATGAAAATATGCTGAGGAATATTGGTTAACAACGGTTATGTCTTCAACTAGAGGGGTGAATAGGTGGTACTGATTAAAGATGAACATGAATCGAAACACAAAAGATAATCACAAACGAAATTGATTTTAATCGATTAAAGTGAAAAGTTAATCAATTAACACAGAACAAATTTAATCAATTACAAGAAAACTTAATTGATTAACACAAGATATACTTAATCGATTATATGCATACTTAATCAATAAATCAGGCATTTTTTCTCAAAAATCTGTTGGTTCTTGATTCTTTCGATTCAACAATATAACATAGATTAACCCAAATTCAATATGCTCTAAAATTTAAAATTAGAGTGAAATTAACAAAGGAAGTTACTTAAGCAATGATCACTTAAAGAAATATTTAAAATTATGCAAGAAAGCGATAATTGCAAGTAAGTAAAGAGTATGGTAAAGAGAAGAAAACATAGCAGAATTTTATTCTGCTTCATTTTCTTATCCATGTGTAAACTACACCCAAGCCTCCCCTTCTAATCTCATGATATTTTTTTATTAGAAGAAATCAATTGTTTGATACAAGCACTTCTTCTCTAAGATCTTTCTTGGACCTAGCTTCTGAGGACGCCCCATCACTTCTTAACAAGTTCTCTAATGAGGCTCCTCTTGGACCTAGACCGCAACCAAGGATTTCTCCTGATTTCTCTATTTTCTCCCATGTGATACGTCACACCCACAAAAGAGATAAATCCACAAAAAACTACCGTAAGGTTTTTGTGTACAACTTTACCAATGCACATTGTATGTGATATTACACTACACTAACGATTTTGCACAAACCCTTTGATGATTCTCACATATAGAGATGAAAATGAATGTATGAGATTTACTAAGGGAAATCTTTGAAAAACCTCTCAAGATATGAAAATGCTTTCATTTTCAAATATTTTTAAAACTCTTCTCTTTTTCTCAATCAATCACTCTTGAAAATTCTTGTTTTTATGAGTTCTAGAACAATGAATGTATTTCGTACTAAACTGATCTAAATGAATGATTTGAAAATATGATACCTTTGTATCTGGGATAGATGACAATTACCATTTTTTTGAAACTATTTTTTTGGGTATAATCGATAAAATCAAGCACTTAATCGATTAACCTTTCTTTTAAAAATGTACAAGATTCCAAAACAGAAACTAAATTAATCTATTAACCATGTCCTTAATCGACTAACTTGTTTCCCATTTACAAAGGCTAAATCAATTAGATAAAGACCTAATCGATTAAATGGTTTTCAAAAGACTTAGATTATAATGCATGAACCTCTAACATGTGTGATATGTGCATGATGCATGACTTTGAAAAAGGATATGATTATAAGTGCCCAAAATCATGTATGCATGCTAAAATAAGTTTTAATCATGTTATGTATGAAAAATCTATTTTATGCAATATGCTCATGATATGTGAGATTTATCAAAGGTTCACTCAATCTAGACTCTACCCATTCAAAGCATCATGTAGGACTTAAAAAGAAAATAATTACTCTTAAGGTTCATGATCCATGCTTGAATATAAGTCTTGTAATGTTTTTGTTGATGTATCCATTGTCTTCAAGTTGTAGTCTTTTGTCTTCATCAAAATCATGATCTTGCATCTTTGCATGCACAATCTCTCCGTTTTGATGATGACAAACCAGTCTTGCAATGTTGTATCCTTGAAAGACAATCAACCTTTGTTTTGAGATTTGAGTTGAGATTTAAACATTTGCTCCCACTCACTTTGTGCATTTAGTCTTGAATATCACAAAAGCTTGTAATGCAAGTAATTTGCAAAACACAAGACAACAACCTTTCTCTTCCTTTTGGCATGACCATAAAGTATGTTTACATGTAAAAATATAGCCAATAGTAAAGAGATGAGCAAATATTTAAACAACTTAATCGATTAGGCATGGTGTTAATTGATTAAGAAGAAACTAAATTCACTGAAAACTACAAGTTAAGTAGCAATTAATCGATTATATTTTCTATTAATCGAATAAACATATGCACATCAGGAAAATGATAAAATTTTCATGGATTTCTTGATGATTTCAAGTTATAGAAGCATATGATCAGCATGTATAGTAGTTGAATTTGACAGAATATGAAGAAACAAAATAGATGTAAATAGAAAGCACATATATTTCACAAAACATAAGTCAAACCAAGTCAATAGAGTATAATATGCCGAAATCAAACAAAATAGAAATTACACCCAAATTAACAATTCATAATTAAGTACATGATAGATACAAACAACAATGACATAACACACACATCGTAGAGAAGTCCAACTAGGAATACTAAGGGTTACCCTAACTAGACTAGCCAATAGGAGGTGGTTGGAAGAAGTCTCCAAAGGTTTTAAACAAAAACTGAAGTCATTCTAGCTTAGCTTGGGTTTCAACATCATGTCTATGCAGCACTGCCGTAAGCCTTTCCTCCATGGATTGTATCCTAGAATCAATGCATTCATTGAGGCATTTCTACATGGCATCCAAATGAGCTAAACTGAAAGATGGTGCTTGAGGCATAGTAGGTACCTCATTCGGTTGTGAACATTGAATTTGCTCAACTGGAATGTTGTCCTCGTCTTCATCCAATATATCAAATGTAGTTTGATGATCCTCTTGATACATCTAAAATCCATTGTATTTGTTAATACTCATCTTGTGGATCAAGCTGTCATCAATAAGATGTTCCTTGGGATTTACCACAATTATGTCTTCATTACTTGTGTCAATTACAATGTGATCAAGGACATGTGATATGAATATTACATAAGCCAATATTCTTCATCAAAAATAAGCAATACCAAACATCACCTTTAGAATCTCAGTAGCCCAATTAACCATAATACCTTCTTTTACAACAAATATAAGCTTCAAATCATTACCCGACGGTTGAGCATTATTGCGGTTCCTCTGAACCAACACATATGCAATAACGTAATGCAGAAGCCTATTCTCAACAGATAAGGAACCAACCTTGGTTAATTCACCTTGCACATAGTAGTGATGTCCTTGTACGCAAGACTTGTACATTTCAACCGAACCATATGAGTTCCATAAGTCATTATTACAATCACCTAGAGGAGATCCATCACCAGCTAATCCTATAACCTCCATAAACAACTCCTCATCGAAAGGAATTTTTTTTTCCTTTCATAACACTAACATATTTCCCATCTATGTATTGAAAATTGCTATAAAATTCTCGAACTAAAGATGGATAGATGTTACCTTGCCATTCCAAGAAAATATTAGCCCCTTGAGCCTCTAATTCACGAGGGAATTAGAATCATTTTTCCACATTCCAAGCCATGTTAGCATACCGAATATAAGTTTTTTTTCAGCCAATGAACTCTGATAACCTTGCTACTTGGAGAGCTATAAAGTAGTAGGGATCATCACCAATGAAGTTTCTACCACCTTGTGTAGAGGAAGAGCTGCCAACCTCCTCATTTCTCATATGCCCAGGATGACGAAGATATTAATGCTTACCAGCAGTAGACTTCACTCTCTTAGGCCTTCCTTCACTCATAATTACAACTTAATTGATGAATAATGGTTATCTTAATTGAATTTTCAGTTTGGGTTAGGTTTTGGAAAGAGGGAAAATTCTAGGGTATATAATTTTGAGGGTTAATTGATGAAATACAAGGGTAATATATATCAATTAAATGATAAAGGGTAAAATGGGTTCCTAATTTGACACAAATTAACAAAGATTTGAAATTTGGGGAAGAAATCTAGATAAACGAGGTTTTAGGGTTTTGAAATTCGTATTTAACTATTGTCATTGGAACTGTACTTCATTGATTAAGTGCAATGTTAATCTATTAACAATTTTAATTTTTTTTCCCAAATAGTCAATTAAGGGCCAGTTTAATCAATTAACAGAATAAAAAAATTTCTCAGGTAATCGATTAAAGGCTATTTAATTGATAAAAACACTTGAAAAGTGCATAGGCAATCGATTAACTATAGACATAATTGATTAATGACAGTTCTTTCACATCAATCAATACATTTCAAGGTTTTCACAGGGAATGCTATGATCTAACTAGATAGAACTTATTATAAATAATGATCAATCACACAGAGATATATTCAAACTCATAAGAGTAGATATAAGCATTTTTGCATACACACAAACAAGACAAGCATTTGAATAAAGATAAAAAAAGGTTCATGAATATCCAAACAACATAGATACAACTAAAAAATATGTGATTCCTCAAGTATTCCTAACTTTCTTCTTAACACAACGAAAGTGTGTCTAGGAAGAGGTTTAGTGAAAATATCAGCATGTTGTTTTGAAGTTTCAACATATTCAATCACACAATCACCTTTTTGAATAGGATCTCTCATGAAATGATGCCTTATTTCTATATGCTTGGTGCGAGAATTTAAAATAGGATTCTTGGACATACTTATGGCACTAGTATTATCGCATTTAATAGGAATTTTTTCAAGCACGAGACCAAAGTCTAAAAGTTGTTGCTTCATCCATAAGATTTGAGCACAACACACATCGGCGACAATATATTCCGCTTTGGTGGTTGAATTAGATAAAGTACAGATAAAGTAAAGATCCTATTATACCTCGATACTTTGATACCTCTATATTTTCCTTTCTCATCCTTGCCAAGATAGCACGAAGTAGCCATAGATGATGGACAAATATACCATTAGCCAATTGCTTGATTTGTAGCCCAAGAAAGAAAGGGAGCTCTCTCATCATAGGCATTTCAAACTCCCCTTTCATCAAATCAGAAAAGTTCTTATGTAAAACATCATTAGTAGCACCAAATATAATATCATCAATATATATATTTGAACAAACAACATATATTTTTCTGATTTTTGTATAAAAAGGGTGGTATCAACCTTACCCCTTGAAAATACCTTCTCTAAAAGGAATGAGCTAAGCCTTACCAAGCTCTAGGAGTTTGATTTAAACCATATAAGGCCTTTTCAACTAGTAAACATGATTAGGAAATTTAAAATTTTCAAAACTAGGAGGTTATTCCACATGTACCTCTTTTTCAATAAAGTCATTCAAGAAGGTACTTTTTACATCCATTTGAAAACGTTTGAAGTGTATATTAGATACAAAGGCTAGAAGCATTCGAATAGCCTCTATTCTTGCTATGAGAGCATAGGTCTCATCATAATCGATACCTTATTTTTTATTATAACCTTTGACTACCAATCTAGCTTTGATTCTAATAATCAAGTTGGACTCATCAAGTTTGTTTCTAAAGACCCACTTTTTTTTTATCACTTGGTCTACAGACTAAATCCACACATTATTTCTTTCTAATTTGTTTAGCTCTTCTTGTATAGCTAATGACAAATGCTCATCCTCTATGGCCTCATTGATGGTCTTAGGCTCAATTTGAGAAACAAAATCAAAGAAATTACAAATATTTCACAAAGAATTTCGGGTTACCACGCCTTTAGAAGCGTCACCTATAACGTTGTCAATAAGATGATATTTCTTTGTCTTCCAAGATTGTGGAATTCTTGCCTGATCTTGATTTAATTCTTGATATTATTGCATTACTTTTCAAATTCTTGATCCTTCAAGTAAGCATCCTCAAGAATACCTACATCATCAATAATACCTTTTTCCTCTTTTGGAGAAGATTTATCAAAAACAATATGAATAGATTCTTCTACTGTCATTGTTCTCTTATTAAACACTCTATATGCTTTACTATGATTAGAATACCCAAGAAATATTCCTAAATCAGCCTTTGAATCATATTTGCTTAAAAGTTCTTCTCCTTTGTTCAAAATGAAGAATTTACATCCAGAAGCATGCAAATAAGAAATATTTGGTTTTTGGCCTTTAAACAATTCATTGGGGGTTTTCTCAAGAATAGAGCTTAGAATATTCTATTCATAACATAACAAACAGTATGAAACGCACCCGCCCAAAATTACTTGGCACTTTGCTCTCATTCAACATGGTTCTAGCCAACTCCTCAAGAACTCGATTTTTCATTTCAGCAACTCCATTTTGTTAAGGAGTTCTAGGAGTGGAAAATTGGTGTTCACTCAAACTTGTGGTTTTCAAACTAACCACCATGATCACTTCTAATGGTCACAATTTTAAGATTCATTTGGTTTTGGATTAGCTTGCCATGCCGGTTAAAAGTTTTGAAAGTGTCACTTTTTAGTGCAAGAAATAGTATCCATGTGAATCAAGAATAATCATAAAATATGACAAGTGCATAGTAACTTCCACCAAATCTCATGATTTGAGATGGTCCAAACAAATCCATGTAAAGTAACTCCAATGTCCTTGTTGTGGATACCATATTTTTAGAAGAAATGAAACTTTTGACTTGTTTGTGTTTACGACAAGAGTCACAAGTTTCTTTTATTTTGAATTTAAGTTTAGGTAGTTCAATTACTAATTCCTTAGTGGACAACTTATTCAAGTGATTCAAATGGGTATGGGCAGCCCGCCTAAGCCAAATCCAAATATCATCCTCTTTAGAAATAAGACATTTTCAAAATAGTAAGAAGATATCATCCAAATCAACCATGTATATATTGTTAGTTCTATGACCAATAAACATAATACTATCATCATTGTCACTGGTAATAATGTAACACTTGGAGTTAAAGATTACCTTGTTACCTTTATCGCAGAATTGGCTAATGTTTAGAAGGTTATGTTCTAAGCCTTCCAACTTCGAGTATCTTGCCTTGATTGTTTTTACCGTAAGTGACATAACCCTTTTCCATTGGTGAAAGTTCAATATATTTGGACTTATCACCCGTCATCTGCCTAGAGTATATGTTGTCCAGATACAGTTGATGTCCAAATGTCCTTAGGCACACCTATAAAACAAGGATCACTTGCTTGTTTTAGGTACCCAAATAGTCTTGGGTCCCTTGATGTTAGTTTTCTTGAGATCTTGTCCCTTTTCAATCCAAATATATTCACCTTTGGGTACACCATGCAATATAATACAACAATAGTTAGAAATATGATCATACATACCATAATAGAAACATGTAGGAGACTTATTTTACGAAATTTTTGAAAAATCAACATATTTCTTGTATGGTCGCTTTTTAGCGTATAAATCCCAAACCAGACTTATTACCAACATTTCTCTGTTGTGCGAGCAATTTATTCAACTTATGACTACCCTTTGATAAGTTTGCAACTTTTTCTTTCAAACATGCATTTTCTTTCTTTCAAAGTGGACATTTTTCGCAAGAGGGTGTCATAGATAATTTAGAAGCTCAATCACATATAGAGTTTGAATAAATGAGATCTAAAGTTTCATTTTGGAGCTGAAGTTCTTCCATAAATTTCTGCATTTCTAAAATTTTATTTTCATGCACCAAAATGACCCTTTTTCGATCGACATTGATTTTAGTCAACTTTTTAAGTTCTTCATGTAATTCAACGTAAGCACCATATAAAACATCATATATGGGGGAATCTTCAAAATCATAATCAGAACCAGAAATTTTAACCTTGCTCGAGTTGCCATGCCTGCTTGTTTTATAAGTTTCGTGATTTTGAGTTATAATGAATCATTTGGCCGATTCTTCATCGTCCGAGGTGGTTGATGTGGCTTCATCATCGGGTACATTCCACACAATGTAGGCCTTCTTAGCCATCATGTCCCGAGATTCTTTCTTGTCATTCTCAACCCTATTAAGATAAGTAGGACATGAAAATTTCATGTGTCCTACTTTCCCACACTCATGGCAAGTTATTTTCTCCTTTGTGTTCTTGCCTTTTTCGGTTGAGTCTGTCGGTTCTTTCCATTGAAACCTTCTATATTCTCATTTCTTCTTCAATAATTTGCCAAAATTATTCACAGGGAGAGCAATGGTTTGATCGTCAATATTAAAGGAATCGAAGTCTTCATCACAAGGTGTCTCCTCTTGAGATGCCCTTCTTCCTCTTGTCCGATTCTTCATGTTGTGTCAAACGGCCTAGCTCCATCTCATGCTCTTGAAGCTTTCTGAAAAGTATTGCAAGTGTCATTGAATCCAAGTCCTTGGATTCCACAATAGCCATCACTTTAGCTTGACATGCCCTATCAAGATATCTTAAAACTTTGTTAGTCAATTCACCATTAATAAACACTTTATGAAATGCAACAAGGTGATTAATAATATGAGTAAAATATTTTTGCATGTCACTAATTGATTCATTTGGATGCATGTGAAACAATTCATATTCATGAGTTATAGCATTTAATCTAGCATGTTTGACTTTACTAGTCTCTTCATGGGTTTTTGTAAAGTATCCCACATTTCCTTGGCACTCTTGCATTGAGAAACCCTAAATAACTCATCACATGAAAGTGCAGTGGTAATAATATTCTTAGAATTCAAATTATGTTACACTTTTCTCTTTCATCGGTCCAAAGACTCTTTGGTTTCTCTTTGGTTTCACCATCCACTAAGTGTAGTGGAATGTGAGGTCCATTTTTTATGGCTTCCCAAATATATGTATCAATGGCCTCAATAAAGATCATCATTTTGACTTTCCAGTAGGCATAACCCTCTCCACTAAAGACGGGAGAGCAATAGCTAGAGGATCATTCACCACAGAAAGGATTTGCATAGCCCATTGTGTTTATCCTTTGGATAACATGAATTAGAGATTAAGCTAGTATGTTCAAACTAGCTCTTATGCCATTTGTTTGTTAACAAGGGATCTATCATCCACTAGAGAGGGTGAATGGTATTGATTACAAATGAACTTGAATCGCAATAGAAAAGATAGTCACAAACATAACTGATTTTAATCGACTAAAGTGAAAAGTTAATCAATTAACACATATCAAATTTAATCAATTAACACAAGATATACTTAATCGATATTATGCATACTTAATTGAATAATCAGACAGTTTTTCTCAAAAATCTTTTGGTTCCTGATTCTTTTTATTCAACAACATAATAGAGATTAACCCAAATTCAATATGCTCAAAAATATGAAATCGAAGTGGACTTAACAAAGCAAGTTACTTAAGCAATGATCCCATAAAGAAAGATGTAAAATGATGCAACGAATCGATAATTGCGAGTAAGTAAAAAATAGGGTAAAAGAAGAAAATACAACCGAATTTTATCCTGGTTCATTTGTTTGTCCACATGTAAACTATATCCAGGTCTACCCTTCTGATCTCGGGAGATTTGCATCACTACAAGAAATCAATTGTTTGATACAAACACTTCTTCACCAAGATCTTTCATGGACCTAGCTTCTAATGATTCGTCGTCACTTGTAACTAAGTTCTCACCCGAGACTCCTCTTGGACCTAGACCGCAGCCAAGGATTTCTCCTGATTACTCTATTTTCTCCTAGGTTATACCTCATACCCACAAAAGAGATAAATCCACAAATAACAACTGTAAGGTTTTTTGTACAACTTTACCAATACATCTTGTATGTGCTATTACAATACAATAACTACTCTGCACATACCTTTTGATCATTCTCACATACAGAGATCAAAATTAATGTATGAGACTCACTAAGGGAAATCTTTGAAAAACCTCTCAAGATATGAAAATGCTTTCCTTTTCAAAGATTGTAAAAACTCTTCTTTTTTTCTCAATCAATCACTCTTGAAAATTCTTGCTTTTTTGAGTTCTAAAATAATGAATGTATTTCTTACTAAACTGATCTGAATGAATTATTTGAAAATATGATACATTTGTATATGGGAAAGATGGCAAAATACCATTTTGTTTTGCAATTGTTCTATTGAGGATAATCGATTAAATCATGTACTTAATCGATTAATGTTTCTTTAAAAACATCCAAGATTTTAAAAAGAAATTAACTTAATCAATTAACCATATCCTTAATCGATTAACGTGTTTCCCATTTACAAAGACTTAATGGATTAGATAGAGTCTTAATCAATTAAATGGTTTTCAAAAGACTTAGGTTATAATGCATGAACCTCTAACATAAATGATATATGCATGATGCATGATTTTGAAAAAGGATGTGATTATAAGTGCCCAAAATCATGTATGCATGCTAAAATAAGTTTTAATCATGTTATGTATGAAAAATCTCTTTTATGCAATATGAGCATGATATGTGAGATTTATTAAGGGTTCGCTCAACCTAGACTCTACCCATTTAAAGCATCTTATAGGACCTAAAAATAAAATAATTACTCTTAAAGTTCGTGATCCATGCTTGAATATAAGTCTTGTAATGTAGTTGTTGATGTATCCATTGTCTTTAAGCTTTATTCTTTTGTCTTCATCAAAATCATGACCTTGCATCTCTGCATTCACAAGGAAATCATTGAATGAGCTGACATGACATCTTGCAAATTTACAACAACACCTGTAGACACCAACCAAAAACTTAGTGTCTCCTCAAGTTTAGCATATGACGATCCCACTCATTATCGGAGTGTAGCATGCGCTTTACAATATCTTACATTTATAGGACCATATATTTCATATGTTGTTCAATACGTATGCTTACATATGCATGATAAAAAACATAGTACATGAATGCTCTTAAATGCAATCTATGTTACGTGCATGATACACTGAGTTTTAGCTTACATTTGTAGACGTCATCAATTTCTGGTGTTACTTCATATATTGATGCTGATTGGGATGGATGTCCCGACACTATACGCTCCATGTTTGGTTAGTGTGGCTTTCTCGGTGATAATATGATCTACTGGTCCTATAAACGACAACCCACACTGCCTCGCTCTAGTATTGAAGCTGAGTATAAAGGAGAGACCAACTTCGTTTCCAAGTATTATTAGATTCGCAATCTTATTCTTGAACTTCATTTTCGATCCACAAAGCTACATTGGTTTTTGTGACAATGTAAGTGTCATATATCTATCTGGTAACCCCATTCAACATCAACCCACAAAGCACATTGAGCTGGATAAACATTTTGTTCGAGAAAAGGTGGCTCGTGGCCAAGCTTGAGTACGCCATGTTCCCACATGCCATTAAATTATTATTATCTTCACAAAAGGGCTTTTTGTGCATACGTTTTGATGATTTTCGATCCAGTCTCAGCATATAAGAACCTCTCACTTCAACTATGAGAGTAGGATATAATATTCTCTTAAATATCTTCATTATCTATATTTAGTTTATTTATCTCCTCTATTAAGTCATATCCCTTATATTAAGAAATCTATTCATAACATAGTGAATAATTTCCTTATTTGTTATATGACACTCACGTATTTGTGATTATATTCTGTAATGAAATAAACGAGGACTCGTTAACAATAGTGCATGAATGGTCATTTTGTTATCATTATTTTAAGACTTATTGGATATGACTAAAGATAGGATAGACAACTCAAAATCAAATAAAAAATTTGTATTTTATATATAAAAAACTGATAATATTTTATATAATGACAGATGATGTATTTTTATATTAAAATAACATTACTAAGAAAAAACAAAGTATCTAAATTTATCTTCTGATTCAAATATTTGTTATTTTATAGGATTAATACGTTAATTGGAAAATGTTTAAAAGAATAATAAAGAGAGATAAGTTGTTGTTTGGTCCAACGAAAGTTGGAATTCACTTTCTTTATTAAGTCGTAAGAATTAATCATTGTTATACTTAAGAACTAGTACGTGTCAAAACTTATCTCGTCACCATTTTCTAGATGATTAGGGGCATGCAACACAAAAGGAAGCAAAAACGTAGTAAATCATAAAAAAAAAAAATTTCCTTTATTATAAAATGCATCAATAATTCTAAGAAATTATTATTTAAGTGCATAAAAGAGAAGAGTGATATCATAATCAAATTCTATATGCAAATTTACAAGTGATTTCATAATCAAATTCTAGCCAACATCCCTTGGAGTAGAGGCAAAATGGGCCGCTCTTTCCGTTTTGCCCATGCCCGCAAATGTCCGCATAAACTTAAGGGGGCGCGGCATGCCCGCATTATATTCACAAAGAAAATGACATGTCCTACCTGTTTTAAAACGAGCTAACAGACATATGAGTTGTAATATAATAAAATAAAAGGAAATTAAGTAAAGTAGTTGAAAAGAACAAAATTTACAATAAAAATTTGTTATTTTATATTAAGTTCGCCAAATTATATTACATCACAATTTTTTGAGACATTAAATCAAATTACATCATAACTTATTTGAACTTTTCCTCTTTCTTTCCTTATGTTATGCCTGCAGGTCACTTGTATTGCCGGAAAAAAAATGTATGTGGGCTTGGCGGGTAAACAGGTCGAGCAAATGAGCAAAATATGCATGTTTGCTCAAAAAAATATTGCAGGCTATGCGGGCAGCCCGTCGGCATTGCCCGTTTTGTCATCTATACCTTGGAGAGTAAAACATATTTACATTCGTCACCCTTTTTGTTTAAAAGATTACATTCATCTCCCATTGTAATGTTTATAATTTTGGTTTAGTGTATTATAATAAATTTAAAATTTGAAAGTACTTCAATTACAGTGTAAACATTTGTTTGGAGAAATTAGAATTATAGAGAAAATAAAAATTCGAAAATAATATAATCGGAAAATGGTTCATTAAAATTCCGTATAACAAAATTAAAAGAAGATATAGTAAATTTAAAAAGTTGGCTTGGCGGTGGGTTGAATTAAAAAGTTTGAGGCACCTACTCTTTGCTTTGTTGAGAGCGTCTAATAGTTCTAGTTGTTGTAGCTCTTTCTTGCTGTGGGCTAGGATCTTCTTTGGTGATGGGTTCAGATTCTGGCACTTGACCCTAAAAAATTTAAAGGTCCAAATTATAATCTTTAATTAAAAAAATTAAAATCTTACAGATTTATCTTTCACCTCACATTCCTCATCTAGTGTGATGTGGTGTTTCTTTTGGTCGCTGATTTGCTCATATTTTTAGTGGAGTCATTTAATTCAAAGATGTATTTGCCTATAGTTGCCCACTAGAGGGTTAAGTTCTAAAGTATATTTTTTATATTCATTAAAATTTTCCCTTTAAAAATATTAATTGTTTTAACACTATTTTCTTATCGTACTAGAGAATAGTTGACAAAGTTCAGTGAACGATGTAATTATATGTCTCATGATGAACAAAAGGACTGTAGTTAACGTTACCTTGAAGGGTCTTGCATGTACAGGTACTCCAACATCATTACCATATCTTAAGGCTTAAACTTGTTAGAGTGCCTTTTATGTATAACTTTTCATTTATTTCCACTATGCATTTTATGCCATAAATACATTATATATAAGACCTAGCCAATCCCATATTCCATCCATAACAATTTCATTCATTCCAAGATGTTTCGAATTCTTTTGCTCCTCTCTCTTTTCTTATCTACTTCTCATGCTTCAGATTTCTGTGTTGCAGACCTAAAGGGTGTAAAAAGCCCTGCAGGTTATCCCTGCAAGTCACATGTCACTGTTGATGACTTTGTATTTTCTGGCTTTAGAGCTGGAAATACCTCAAACGTGTTCAAAGCTGCACTCACCCCAGCATTTGTTGATGAATTTCCAGGTGTTAATGGCCTTGGCTTCTCTGCAGCACGTTTAGATTTAGATATTGGTGGTATAATCCCAATGCACTCTCATCCTGGTGGCTCTGAGTTGCTAATAATGGTTTCTGGTCAGATCACTGCTGGATTTGTAGCATCAGATAATTCAGTTTTTCTTAAGACCCTTTCAAAGGGAGATCTTATGATTTTTCCACAAGGATTGTTGCATTTTCAACTAAATGCTGGTAATACAAAGGCCACAGCTATTTTTGCTTACAGTAGCACGAATCCTGGTGCACAACTCCTTGATCTTGCATTGTTTGGAAACAACTTAGATTCTACGTTGGTGCAAAAGTCTACCTTCCTTGATGCTGCCCAAGTGAAGAAGCTTAAGGGTGCTTTTGGTGGTTCTTATTAATTTGTGTCTCTGGTATTTGGTTAAAGAATGAAAACGAGGAAAATTTGTTATTGATTTTTCAATACAAATTTACATTGTTTTTTATATTCTCTATTTGATGTTTTAAGAACACTAGTTAGCTTTTGTCTTGTTCTGTTTTTATTATCAGCATTAAGGTTCCGAGTTTTGCTTTCAAATGCTAAGAATAATACCAAGTCCTTATGATCATTCTAAGTAGTTATTTTACAGAAACTGTAGTGTTTTACAAACTCTTTAGTTTTATGCCTCAGACTTGAGGATATATACTTGCTATGATGATCTGAGAGATACTTGAAGGAATTAAATGGACTTGTATATAATTTTATTTATTTGAAGAAGACTGAAATAATCAAAAGTAATACAAAAAGGAAGTTGAATTATGTTTAGCAACTTCCGACTAGAATTAAATCTTTAAACACATTAAATAAGATTTAAACAACAGCTTAAAATTTTACTCGACTAACTCGTTTATTTTTTTTAAGAAAGATTTTTTCAAATGATTACTTTATCTTACTAAAAACTGAATGAAAATATCTTTAAGAAAAACTTTTGGTATCACAAAGAAAAACTTTTGGTATCATAAACAAAAACTCCCCCAAATTAAAAAGCAAGTATAAAAAGTTAAATAAAAAGGAGTTAAGAAATAAAAAATTGACACAAAATTTATAGTGGTTCACCAAATATCTTAGGTTGCATCTAGTTTCTTCCTAGCACCAAGATTCCATATAATCCAACACTTGTTACTACAATAAGTATTGTTTTCACACTAGTCTATGCAGACTTAACAACTCAAGTATTATTTGGATACCTAGTATCTTTAGGCTCAACACTAAACAACAGTAGGGTTCTTTGTATCATAGGTGATAAAAAGATATTACTATAGTTTAAAGGCAATTTTTAACGCACACTATAAGACTTGTAATATTATATGAGACTGAATGTTAGGTGGTAAAATGTCAAAAAGAAAATAAACTCTATGTAGTAAAGATGAGAATTTTATGTTAGATGAGAGGACATCCTATACAATATAAGATTATAAATGAATGCATTAGAGAAAAAGTTGGAGTAATTCATGTTATAGAAAAGATGGTAGAATTACGTCTTAGGTGGTCCGGAAAAGTGTGGGATAGATCAGGTGGAAGCCTAAATAAGGAGAGAATATCAAATGTAGGTTATTCCAGTTCTTTTAAGAAGAGTGAGGCCAAAGAAAAACATAATCTTAACGATTAGGAAAATTTTAGATATAGAACTTTTGTCAATGTACATGAATTTAATAGAGCATTGTGGTGTCATTCAATCCATGTAGTCGATCCTTTTTAGTAAGATTAAGACTTGGATGTCATAGTTAGTATTTCACAACTCATTAATTATGATATAAAATTATAGATTTAGTTTTAGATAGTGACAATTTAATTTATATTATTCAATTTGTAAGTTTTTAAGTAAAGATGTAAAATATTTACCACAACAACAAATGAGGTCCAAAAGGTGTGAAAGATGAATATACCAATCAGTGCATTATGAATATACCAATGTGTCATTACGTCGTTTTGGAAAGATGGTGGCTAAGATAAGTATTTACCATTTAGTATAGGATGTCTCTAATGAGAGTTTAAATACATATAAGGTCTAAGTCTATGCATATCATTGTTTTGATGAATATACTAATCTACAAGACGATTTATTACGACATATGAGAACAAGAAGACACCCAAGACACTTTACTATCTATATCTTAGTTTACTTTTTATTTTTAATGCTTTCTAGGTCTAAGATGTCATGCTGTATAGAGTTTCATAGGGTCCATACACCTCATATCATTGAATTGAATTGGGATTATTATATATGGAGATAGAGATAACCATTGAGCTAAACTTCTGAATTTAACCTCTAATAATCGATTAGTAATTAATTAAGCAGTAAATCGGTTTTTTAGAAATATTTTTTTAAGCAACAGTTAATAAATTATCAACTCTCTACAATCTATTAAGAGCTTGTAATAAACTTATAATCAATTATTGTTAATCGGTTATTTGATGTAGAAAATAGATTTATAAAAGGCTTGATTGATCTCATAAGTCCAATTCAGCTGAGTTTAATTTTTAAACTAAAAATCATTTCAACTATATAAGTTTTGTATTTCTCTAAGGAGAGAAAACTTCTCAGAATCTTTAAGAAAAGTGAAATTAATCATTTTCATTTTTCTTCTATAGTCTTCATATTCATGTTGATTTTAACTTATCAACTTGATTAGATAGAAAATTGAATTTTTTTCATAGTCATCAATTATTGTTGTAATCTGCACAAGAAAGTTTCTTGTGACATGAAGTTGCTATAATTTTCTATTTACAATACAAGTGTTGTGATTATGGGTGAGCCATCCACCAGATCAAGAAAGAAGATTAGTTAGGGGTGAGGAATTCTCTATTTAGGAGAAAGTGGTCGTTTTGGGAGGCATATAGTTAGGAGGTTGTGGTAAATCAATCAAGGCCAAGCTTGTGAACAAAAGATGTGAATATCTTTTGTGATATGTTTGTATCAAAATAATATCTCATGAAATCGTAGCGTCACTCTTGTCATCAACTAATATCAAATCATTGATGTCAAATCTTCTTACTCTTTATATGTTTAACAATTTCCATGGATGGAAGAATTTTAGTTGGTATATGATTGACTGTAACGCTAAGAGCAAGTTAAATAGATTCCTCATTTGTAATGAGTGGCGGATCAGATAGTCGAGACTAATTCAAAAAGGTCTGGAGAATAATATATCCAATCATTGTCCCATTACCCTAGAAATTATGGTCCAAAACATGAGTCCAAAACCTTATAAAGTTATGAATGTCTAGTTTCAGGATAAAAACTTCAAAAAGTAGTTGAAAAAGAATGTGCTGATATACTGTGAAGAAGATCTTACTTATTTGCTTAAAAGTTCTTCTCCTTTGTTCAAAATGAAGAATTTACATCCAGAAGCATGCAAATAAGAAATATTTGGTTTTTGGCCTTTAAACAATTCATTGGGGGTTTTCTCAAGAATAGAGCTTAGAATATTCTATTCATAACATAACAAACAGTATGAAACGCACCCGCCCAAAATTACTTGGCACTTTGCTCTCATTCAACATGGTTCTAGCCAACTCCTCAAGAACTCGATTTTTCATTTCAGCAACTCCATTTTGTTAAGGAGTTCTAGGAGTGGAAAATTGGTGTTCACTCAAACTTGTGGTTTTCAAACTAACCACCATGATCACTTCTAATGGTCACAATTTTAAGATTCATTTGGTTTTGGATTAGCTTGCCATGCCGGTTAAAAGTTTTGAAAGTGTCACTTTTTAGTGCAAGAAATAGTATCCATGTGAATCAAGAATAATCATAAAATATGACAAGTGCATAGTAACTTCCACCAAATCTCATGATTTGAGATGGTCCAAACAAATCCATGTAAAGTAACTCCAATGTCCTTGTTGTGGATACCATATTTTTAGAAGAAATGAAACTTTTGACTTGTTTGTGTTTACGACAAGAGTCACAAGTTTCTTTTATTTTGAATTTAAGTTTAGGTAGTTCAATTACTAATTCCTTAGTGGACAACTTATTCAAGTGATTCAAATGGGTATGGGCAGCCCGCCTAAGCCAAATCCAAATATCATCCTCTTTAGAAATAAGACATTTTCAAAATAGTAAGAAGATATCATCCAAATCAACCATGTATATATTGTTAGTTCTATGACCAATAAACATAATACTATCATCATTGTCACTGGTAATAATGTAACACTTGGAGTTAAAGATTACCTTGTTACCTTTATCGCAGAATTGGCTAATGTTTAGAAGGTTATGTTCTAAGCCTTCCAACTTCGAGTATCTTGCCTTGATTGTTTTTACCGTAAGTGACATAACCCTTTTCCATTGGTGAAAGTTCAATATATTTGGACTTATCACCCGTCATCTGCCTAGAGTATATGTTGTCCAGATACAGTTGATGTCCAAATGTCCTTAGGCACACCTATAAAACAAGGATCACTTGCTTGTTTTAGGTACCCAAATAGTCTTGGGTCCCTTGATGTTAGTTTTCTTGAGATCTTGTCCCTTTTCAATCCAAATATATTCACCTTTGGGTACACCATGCAATATAATACAACAATAGTTAGAAATATGATCATACATACCATAATAGAAACATGTAGGAGACTTATTTTACGAAATTTTTGAAAAATCAACATATTTCTTGTATGGTCGCTTTTTAGCGTATAAATCCCAAACCAGACTTATTACCAACATTTCTCTGTTGTGCGAGCAATTTATTCAACTTATGACTACCCTTTGATAAGTTTGCAACTTTTTCTTTCAAACATGCATTTTCTTTCTTTCAAAGTGGACATTTTTCGCAAGAGGGTGTCATAGATAATTTAGAAGCTCAATCACATATAGAGTTTGAATAAATGAGATCTAAAGTTTCATTTTGGAGCTGAAGTTCTTCCATAAATTTCTGCATTTCTAAAATTTTATTTTCATGCACCAAAATGACCCTTTTTCGATCGACATTGATTTTAGTCAACTTTTTAAGTTCTTCATGTAATTCAACGTAAGCACCATATAAAACATCATATATGGGGGAATCTTCAAAATCATAATCAGAACCAGAAATTTTAACCTTGCTCGAGTTGCCATGCCTGCTTGTTTTATAAGTTTCGTGATTTTGAGTTATAATGAATCATTTGGCCGATTCTTCATCGTCCGAGGTGGTTGATGTGGCTTCATCATCGGGTACATTCCACACAATGTAGGCCTTCTTAGCCATCATGTCCCGAGATTCTTTCTTGTCATTCTCAACCCTATTAAGATAAGTAGGACATGAAAATTTCATGTGTCCTACTTTCCCACACTCATGGCAAGTTATTTTCTCCTTTGTGTTCTTGCCTTTTTCGGTTGAGTCTGTCGGTTCTTTCCATTGAAACCTTCTATATTCTCATTTCTTCTTCAATAATTTGCCAAAATTATTCACAGGGAGAGCAATGGTTTGATCGTCAATATTAAAGGAATCGAAGTCTTCATCACAAGGTGTCTCCTCTTGAGATGCCCTTCTTCCTCTTGTCCGATTCTTCATGTTGTGTCAAACGGCCTAGCTCCATCTCATGCTCTTGAAGCTTTCTGAAAAGTATTGCAAGTGTCATTGAATCCAAGTCCTTGGATTCCACAATAGCCATCACTTTAGCTTGACATGCCCTATCAAGATATCTTAAAACTTTGTTAGTCAATTCACCATTAATAAACACTTTATGAAATGCAACAAGGTGATTAATAATATGAGTAAAATATTTTTGCATGTCACTAATTGATTCATTTGGATGCATGTGAAACAATTCATATTCATGAGTTATAGCATTTAATCTAGCATGTTTGACTTTACTAGTCTCTTCATGGGTTTTTGTAAAGTATCCCACATTTCCTTGGCACTCTTGCATTGAGAAACCCTAAATAACTCATCACATGAAAGTGCAGTGGTAATAATATTCTTAGAATTCAAATTATGTTACACTTTTCTCTTTCATCGGTCCAAAGACTCTTTGGTTTCTCTTTGGTTTCACCATCCACTAAGTGTAGTGGAATGTGAGGTCCATTTTTTATGGCTTCCCAAATATATGTATCAATGGCCTCAATAAAGATCATCATTTTGACTTTCCAGTAGGCATAACCCTCTCCACTAAAGACGGGAGAGCAATAGCTAGAGGATCATTCACCACAGAAAGGATTTGCATAGCCCATTGTGTTTATCCTTTGGATAACATGAATTAGAGATTAAGCTAGTATGTTCAAACTAGCTCTTATGCCATTTGTTTGTTAACAAGGGATCTATCATCCACTAGAGAGGGTGAATGGTATTGATTACAAATGAACTTGAATCGCAATAGAAAAGATAGTCACAAACATAACTGATTTTAATCGACTAAAGTGAAAAGTTAATCAATTAACACATATCAAATTTAATCAATTAACACAAGATATACTTAATCGATATTATGCATACTTAATTGAATAATCAGACAGTTTTTCTCAAAAATCTTTTGGTTCCTGATTCTTTTTATTCAACAACATAATAGAGATTAACCCAAATTCAATATGCTCAAAAATATGAAATCGAAGTGGACTTAACAAAGCAAGTTACTTAAGCAATGATCCCATAAAGAAAGATGTAAAATGATGCAACGAATCGATAATTGCGAGTAAGTAAAAAATAGGGTAAAAGAAGAAAATACAACCGAATTTTATCCTGGTTCATTTGTTTGTCCACATGTAAACTATATCCAGGTCTACCCTTCTGATCTCGGGAGATTTGCATCACTACAAGAAATCAATTGTTTGATACAAACACTTCTTCACCAAGATCTTTCATGGACCTAGCTTCTAATGATTCGTCGTCACTTGTAACTAAGTTCTCACCCGAGACTCCTCTTGGACCTAGACCGCAGCCAAGGATTTCTCCTGATTACTCTATTTTCTCCTAGGTTATACCTCATACCCACAAAAGAGATAAATCCACAAATAACAACTGTAAGGTTTTTTGTACAACTTTACCAATACATCTTGTATGTGCTATTACAATACAATAACTACTCTGCACATACCTTTTGATCATTCTCACATACAGAGATCAAAATTAATGTATGAGACTCACTAAGGGAAATCTTTGAAAAACCTCTCAAGATATGAAAATGCTTTCCTTTTCAAAGATTGTAAAAACTCTTCTTTTTTTCTCAATCAATCACTCTTGAAAATTCTTGCTTTTTTGAGTTCTAAAATAATGAATGTATTTCTTACTAAACTGATCTGAATGAATTATTTGAAAATATGATACATTTGTATATGGGAAAGATGGCAAAATACCATTTTGTTTTGCAATTGTTCTATTGAGGATAATCGATTAAATCATGTACTTAATCGATTAATGTTTCTTTAAAAACATCCAAGATTTTAAAAAGAAATTAACTTAATCAATTAACCATATCCTTAATCGATTAACGTGTTTCCCATTTACAAAGACTTAATGGATTAGATAGAGTCTTAATCAATTAAATGGTTTTCAAAAGACTTAGGTTATAATGCATGAACCTCTAACATAAATGATATATGCATGATGCATGATTTTGAAAAAGGATGTGATTATAAGTGCCCAAAATCATGTATGCATGCTAAAATAAGTTTTAATCATGTTATGTATGAAAAATCTCTTTTATGCAATATGAGCATGATATGTGAGATTTATTAAGGGTTCGCTCAACCTAGACTCTACCCATTTAAAGCATCTTATAGGACCTAAAAATAAAATAATTACTCTTAAAGTTCGTGATCCATGCTTGAATATAAGTCTTGTAATGTAGTTGTTGATGTATCCATTGTCTTTAAGCTTTATTCTTTTGTCTTCATCAAAATCATGACCTTGCATCTCTGCATTCACAAGGAAATCATTGAATGAGCTGACATGACATCTTGCAAATTTACAACAACACCTGTAGACACCAACCAAAAACTTAGTGTCTCCTCAAGTTTAGCATATGACGATCCCACTCATTATCGGAGTGTAGCATGCGCTTTACAATATCTTACATTTATAACACCTGTAGACACCAAGCCAAAACTTAGTGTCTCCTCAAGTTCAGCATATGACGATGCCACTCATTATCGAAGTCTAGCATGCGCTTTACAATATCTTACATTTATAGGACCATATATTTCATATGTTGTTCAATACGTATGCTTACATATGCATGATAAAAAACATAGTACATGAATGCTCTTAAATGCAATCTATGTTACGTGCATGATACACTGAGTTTTAGCTTACATTTGTAGACGTCATCAATTTCTGGTGTTACTTCATATATTGATGCTGATTGGGATGGATGTCCCGACACTATACGCTCCATGTTTGGTTAGTGTGGCTTTCTCGGTGATAATATGATCTACTGGTCCTATAAACGACAACCCACACTGCCTCGCTCTAGTATTGAAGCTGAGTATAAAGGAGAGACCAACTTCGTTTCCAAGTATTATTAGATTCGCAATCTTATTCTTGAACTTCATTTTCGATCCACAAAGCTACATTGGTTTTTGTGACAATGTAAGTGTCATATATCTATCTGGTAACCCCATTCAACATCAACCCACAAAGCACATTGAGCTGGATAAACATTTTGTTCGAGAAAAGGTGGCTCGTGGCCAAGCTTGAGTACGCCATGTTCCCACATGCCATTAAATTATTATTATCTTCACAAAAGGGCTTTTTGTGCATACGTTTTGATGATTTTCGATCCAGTCTCAGCATATAAGAACCTCTCACTTCAACTATGAGAGTAGGATATAATATTCTCTTAAATATCTTCATTATCTATATTTAGTTTATTTATCTCCTCTATTAAGTCATATCCCTTATATTAAGAAATCTATTCATAACATAGTGAATAATTTCCTTATTTGTTATATGACACTCACGTATTTGTGATTATATTCTGTAATGAAATAAACGAGGACTCGTTAACAATAGTGCATGAATGGTCATTTTGTTATCATTATTTTAAGACTTATTGGATATGACTAAAGATAGGATAGACAACTCAAAATCAAATAAAAAATTTGTATTTTATATATAAAAAACTGATAATATTTTATATAATGACAGATGATGTATTTTTATATTAAAATAACATTACTAAGAAAAAACAAAGTATCTAAATTTATCTTCTGATTCAAATATTTGTTATTTTATAGGATTAATACGTTAATTGGAAAATGTTTAAAAGAATAATAAAGAGAGATAAGTTGTTGTTTGGTCCAACGAAAGTTGGAATTCACTTTCTTTATTAAGTCGTAAGAATTAATCATTGTTATACTTAAGAACTAGTACGTGTCAAAACTTATCTCGTCACCATTTTCTAGATGATTAGGGGCATGCAACACAAAAGGAAGCAAAAACGTAGTAAATCATAAAAAAAAAAAATTTCCTTTATTATAAAATGCATCAATAATTCTAAGAAATTATTATTTAAGTGCATAAAAGAGAAGAGTGATATCATAATCAAATTCTATATGCAAATTTACAAGTGATTTCATAATCAAATTCTAGCCAACATCCCTTGGAGTAGAGGCAAAATGGGCCGCTCTTTCCGTTTTGCCCATGCCCGCAAATGTCCGCATAAACTTAAGGGGGCGCGGCATGCCCGCATTATATTCACAAAGAAAATGACATGTCCTACCTGTTTTAAAACGAGCTAACAGACATATGAGTTGTAATATAATAAAATAAAAGGAAATTAAGTAAAGTAGTTGAAAAGAACAAAATTTACAATAAAAATTTGTTATTTTATATTAAGTTCGCCAAATTATATTACATCACAATTTTTTGAGACATTAAATCAAATTACATCATAACTTATTTGAACTTTTCCTCTTTCTTTCCTTATGTTATGCCTGCAGGTCACTTGTATTGCCGGAAAAAAAATGTATGTGGGCTTGGCGGGTAAACAGGTCGAGCAAATGAGCAAAATATGCATGTTTGCTCAAAAAAATATTGCAGGCTATGCGGGCAGCCCGTCGGCATTGCCCGTTTTGTCATCTATACCTTGGAGAGTAAAACATATTTACATTCGTCACCCTTTTTGTTTAAAAGATTACATTCATCTCCCATTGTAATGTTTATAATTTTGGTTTAGTGTATTATAATAAATTTAAAATTTGAAAGTACTTCAATTACAGTGTAAACATTTGTTTGGAGAAATTAGAATTATAGAGAAAATAAAAATTCGAAAATAATATAATCGGAAAATGGTTCATTAAAATTCCGTATAACAAAATTAAAAGAAGATATAGTAAATTTAAAAAGTTGGCTTGGCGGTGGGTTGAATTAAAAAGTTTGAGGCACCTACTCTTTGCTTTGTTGAGAGCGTCTAATAGTTCTAGTTGTTGTAGCTCTTTCTTGCTGTGGGCTAGGATCTTCTTTGGTGATGGGTTCAGATTCTGGCACTTGACCCTAAAAAATTTAAAGGTCCAAATTATAATCTTTAATTAAAAAAATTAAAATCTTACAGATTTATCTTTCACCTCACATTCCTCATCTAGTGTGATGTGGTGTTTCTTTTGGTCGCTGATTTGCTCATATTTTTAGTGGAGTCATTTAATTCAAAGATGTATTTGCCTATAGTTGCCCACTAGAGGGTTAAGTTCTAAAGTATATTTTTTATATTCATTAAAATTTTCCCTTTAAAAATATTAATTGTTTTAACACTATTTTCTTATCGTACTAGAGAATAGTTGACAAAGTTCAGTGAACGATGTAATTATATGTCTCATGATGAACAAAAGGACTGTAGTTAACGTTACCTTGAAGGGTCTTGCATGTACAGGTACTCCAACATCATTACCATATCTTAAGGCTTAAACTTGTTAGAGTGCCTTTTATGTATAACTTTTCATTTATTTCCACTATGCATTTTATGCCATAAATACATTATATATAAGACCTAGCCAATCCCATATTCCATCCATAACAATTTCATTCATTCCAAGATGTTTCGAATTCTTTTGCTCCTCTCTCTTTTCTTATCTACTTCTCATGCTTCAGATTTCTGTGTTGCAGACCTAAAGGGTGTAAAAAGCCCTGCAGGTTATCCCTGCAAGTCACATGTCACTGTTGATGACTTTGTATTTTCTGGCTTTAGAGCTGGAAATACCTCAAACGTGTTCAAAGCTGCACTCACCCCAGCATTTGTTGATGAATTTCCAGGTGTTAATGGCCTTGGCTTCTCTGCAGCACGTTTAGATTTAGATATTGGTGGTATAATCCCAATGCACTCTCATCCTGGTGGCTCTGAGTTGCTAATAATGGTTTCTGGTCAGATCACTGCTGGATTTGTAGCATCAGATAATTCAGTTTTTCTTAAGACCCTTTCAAAGGGAGATCTTATGATTTTTCCACAAGGATTGTTGCATTTTCAACTAAATGCTGGTAATACAAAGGCCACAGCTATTTTTGCTTACAGTAGCACGAATCCTGGTGCACAACTCCTTGATCTTGCATTGTTTGGAAACAACTTAGATTCTACGTTGGTGCAAAAGTCTACCTTCCTTGATGCTGCCCAAGTGAAGAAGCTTAAGGGTGCTTTTGGTGGTTCTTATTAATTTGTGTCTCTGGTATTTGGTTAAAGAATGAAAACGAGGAAAATTTGTTATTGATTTTTCAATACAAATTTACATTGTTTTTTATATTCTCTATTTGATGTTTTAAGAACACTAGTTAGCTTTTGTCTTGTTCTGTTTTTATTATCAGCATTAAGGTTCCGAGTTTTGCTTTCAAATGCTAAGAATAATACCAAGTCCTTATGATCATTCTAAGTAGTTATTTTACAGAAACTGTAGTGTTTTACAAACTCTTTAGTTTTATGCCTCAGACTTGAGGATATATACTTGCTATGATGATCTGAGAGATACTTGAAGGAATTAAATGGACTTGTATATAATTTTATTTATTTGAAGAAGACTGAAATAATCAAAAGTAATACAAAAAGGAAGTTGAATTATGTTTAGCAACTTCCGACTAGAATTAAATCTTTAAACACATTAAATAAGATTTAAACAACAGCTTAAAATTTTACTCGACTAACTCGTTTATTTTTTTTAAGAAAGATTTTTTCAAATGATTACTTTATCTTACTAAAAACTGAATGAAAATATCTTTAAGAAAAACTTTTGGTATCACAAAGAAAAACTTTTGGTATCATAAACAAAAACTCCCCCAAATTAAAAAGCAAGTATAAAAAGTTAAATAAAAAGGAGTTAAGAAATAAAAAATTGACACAAAATTTATAGTGGTTCACCAAATATCTTAGGTTGCATCTAGTTTCTTCCTAGCACCAAGATTCCATATAATCCAACACTTGTTACTACAATAAGTATTGTTTTCACACTAGTCTATGCAGACTTAACAACTCAAGTATTATTTGGATACCTAGTATCTTTAGGCTCAACACTAAACAACAGTAGGGTTCTTTGTATCATAGGTGATAAAAAGATATTACTATAGTTTAAAGGCAATTTTTAACGCACACTATAAGACTTGTAATATTATATGAGACTGAATGTTAGGTGGTAAAATGTCAAAAAGAAAATAAACTCTATGTAGTAAAGATGAGAATTTTATGTTAGATGAGAGGACATCCTATACAATATAAGATTATAAATGAATGCATTAGAGAAAAAGTTGGAGTAATTCATGTTATAGAAAAGATGGTAGAATTACGTCTTAGGTGGTCCGGAAAAGTGTGGGATAGATCAGGTGGAAGCCTAAATAAGGAGAGAATATCAAATGTAGGTTATTCCAGTTCTTTTAAGAAGAGTGAGGCCAAAGAAAAACATAATCTTAACGATTAGGAAAATTTTAGATATAGAACTTTTGTCAATGTACATGAATTTAATAGAGCATTGTGGTGTCATTCAATCCATGTAGTCGATCCTTTTTAGTAAGATTAAGACTTGGATGTCATAGTTAGTATTTCACAACTCATTAATTATGATATAAAATTATAGATTTAGTTTTAGATAGTGACAATTTAATTTATATTATTCAATTTGTAAGTTTTTAAGTAAAGATGTAAAATATTTACCACAACAACAAATGAGGTCCAAAAGGTGTGAAAGATGAATATACCAATCAGTGCATTATGAATATACCAATGTGTCATTACGTCGTTTTGGAAAGATGGTGGCTAAGATAAGTATTTACCATTTAGTATAGGATGTCTCTAATGAGAGTTTAAATACATATAAGGTCTAAGTCTATGCATATCATTGTTTTGATGAATATACTAATCTACAAGACGATTTATTACGACATATGAGAACAAGAAGACACCCAAGACACTTTACTATCTATATCTTAGTTTACTTTTTATTTTTAATGCTTTCTAGGTCTAAGATGTCATGCTGTATAGAGTTTCATAGGGTCCATACACCTCATATCATTGAATTGAATTGGGATTATTATATATGGAGATAGAGATAACCATTGAGCTAAACTTCTGAATTTAACCTCTAATAATCGATTAGTAATTAATTAAGCAGTAAATCGGTTTTTTAGAAATATTTTTTTAAGCAACAGTTAATAAATTATCAACTCTCTACAATCTATTAAGAGCTTGTAATAAACTTATAATCAATTATTGTTAATCGGTTATTTGATGTAGAAAATAGATTTATAAAAGGCTTGATTGATCTCATAAGTCCAATTCAGCTGAGTTTAATTTTTAAACTAAAAATCATTTCAACTATATAAGTTTTGTATTTCTCTAAGGAGAGAAAACTTCTCAGAATCTTTAAGAAAAGTGAAATTAATCATTTTCATTTTTCTTCTATAGTCTTCATATTCATGTTGATTTTAACTTATCAACTTGATTAGATAGAAAATTGAATTTTTTTCATAGTCATCAATTATTGTTGTAATCTGCACAAGAAAGTTTCTTGTGACATGAAGTTGCTATAATTTTCTATTTACAATACAAGTGTTGTGATTATGGGTGAGCCATCCACCAGATCAAGAAAGAAGATTAGTTAGGGGTGAGGAATTCTCTATTTAGGAGAAAGTGGTCGTTTTGGGAGGCATATAGTTAGGAGGTTGTGGTAAATCAATCAAGGCCAAGCTTGTGAACAAAAGATGTGAATATCTTTTGTGATATGTTTGTATCAAAATAATATCTCATGAAATCGTAGCGTCACTCTTGTCATCAACTAATATCAAATCATTGATGTCAAATCTTCTTACTCTTTATATGTTTAACAATTTCCATGGATGGAAGAATTTTAGTTGGTATATGATTGACTGTAACGCTAAGAGCAAGTTAAATAGATTCCTCATTTGTAATGAGTGGCGGATCAGATAGTCGAGACTAATTCAAAAAGGTCTGGAGAATAATATATCCAATCATTGTCCCATTACCCTAGAAATTATGGTCCAAAACATGAGTCCAAAACCTTATAAAGTTATGAATGTCTAGTTTCAGGATAAAAACTTCAAAAAGTAGTTGAAAAAGAATGTGCTGATATACTGTGAAGAAGATCTTACTCCTAACCTTGACACGATTTTGATGAAAACACCAAGATTAAAAAAGAAGAAACGGAAGAAGGCTATGAAGACATAGAAGATTCAAGATTTAAGAAATTATAGATTAAAGTCTTCAATAGGTACTTCTATCCTTACACTCATGTTATATATTAGTAACAATGCTCAAAGGAATAAAATTATTTTCAAAAAAATTGAATATGTCTTGATAAAATATCAATAATACTAAGTAATGAGTTATTTGACCTGAGTAACATGTTACTAGATTTAGGTAACAAATTACCTGAACTATTTGGCAGTTGGTAACAAGTTTCTAGAACTATATAGCATGTTACATGACTAAGAAAACAGTTACAAAGCATAACTAACATTGAGTAACTGATTATTACTATGTATTAATCGATTACCACTTTGGACCGAAACATTTTGTAATCGATTACACAATTGATTACCCATAGCTGTTGGAAACCAGATATTTAAATTCAAATGAACAACTTTCATCCAAAGTGATTGGGTGTAATTCCAATCGTGTGTCCTCTTCATGATAGGTTACCTTGGCTGATTGGAAGCTTATTTAAAGGCATTGAGACATTCAAATCAAACAAGAATCATACACGAAATTCCCTAAACTTAGTGAAACAATTTTCTACACTATTTTGCAACTTTCCTAAACTTTCAGATTTTCTACTGTTGCTTTAAGTGCTTATGTTCTAAACTTTCAAAGATATAAGAGCATTGTTTACTAAGTATATATATTGTGAGAAAACGATTGCAAGTTAAGCATTGTCAAAAAACATGTAAAGGCAATCTTGCCATTGATAAATTCTTCATGTTGTTGTAAACTTTTCATCACAAGGGTGTGTTAACAAGGGGAAAAGATTTCACTTGGAAATATTGTTTTCCAATGGTAGACAGTTGTGAATGTGTAAGGTACAAAGGTATCAGAGAGAGAATTTGTAATTGCAACTCAAATTATCTAGTGGAAAAATATTTTGTATGGCAAGAGTACTAGATGTAACCTTCGGTAGACAAGAAGACCACTAGTATAAAAATTCTTTGTGAAATCTTCTTCTAATCTATTCTTGTGGTTTTATTATTGTTTTATGTGGTTGATTTCTACATCAATTATCCGCTACATAAACACTTTGATATCTTAAGCAGAAAAATCAGTAATTTCTCTGAACAACTAATTTACCCCCTCTTAGTTGTCATCTAATACTTCCAATTGGTATCAGAGCTTATTTTAGGTAAAAATATTCTCAAACAAATCCTACTTCACAGATGGCCTCAAGATCATTTTTAGGAGAGGGTTCCAACATCAATCGCCCTTCAAGCTTCGTTGGAGAATGCTATGATTTCTGGAAAATCAGGATTAGAATCGTTATAGAGTCTCAAGACCTGGACATGTGGAATGTGATTGAGGAAGGATCTTATGAACCTTTCACTATTGTTAATAGTGTAAGGAAAGTTAAGCCAAAATCCTCTTGGAAAGATGAAGATAAAAAGAAAGTGCAATACGACCTTAAAGCCAAAAATATTCTTGTGTCGGCTCTAGGAGAAAAATAATTCTTTTAGAGTGTCAAGTTGCAAATCGTCAAAAGAAATTTGGGACACTATATAAAGAAAGCATGAAACCGAAGAAGTACAAAGGTCTGCAACAAATAGTGAAGCGTCTACATCAAAGCAAGACTCTGCATGCTCTATATGCAGAAAACCAGATCATGTTAAACGTGCTTGTCCAACCCACAAAAGCATCATACTTTCAAAAGAAAGAAGGACAAGAAGCATAGAAGAACAAATGTTATATCAGAAGAAAAAAATGATGGTTCAAATACAGAACTCATAATCAAGGAGCCAACACATATTTCCTTGATGGCGTCACACAATTCAAATGATGATTATGAGGTTAGTAACTTTGAACCAAAAGATACATTTTCATATAATGAGTTATATAACACTTTTTTTGAATTGCATGAAGAATTTATTAGACTTTCTAAAGTATACATTAAATTGAAAAACACTATAGAACTTCTTGAGAGTCAAAATAAAATTCTACAGAAAGATTCAGATGCTTTAAAATCTAAATCAAATGACAAGTGCATTGAAAGTCCAAAATATGATACTCTTGAAACTAAAATTCTTTCATTAAATTAAGAAATGAATATATTCAAGAAGAGTAATCATAAGTTGGATAATGTTTTAAATACTCAAAAACATATCAATGACCGAAGAGGTCTAGGCTACACAAATTGCCGAAAAACTGATGGTATGATAAAGAGCACTTTTGTAAAAACTAAGAATGATTGCATGCATAATGTTTCTAAAGAAAATCTTGATCCACATTTTTTCTTCAAGTCTAAACAAAAGATACATCAACATCAACCCACATGCTTTTATTGTAAAAATGTTGGTCATACTCGTAATTCATGTCATATTAGAAAAGTTGGTATTCCAACTGGCCAATATGTTTGGGTTGAGAAAGGTGCTAACCCCACAGGATCCAAGTCACATTGGGTACCTAGAAATTATTTTTAATTTGTTTTGCAGGAGTGCTTGAAAGCCATAAGCAAAAATGTGTTATCATAACGGATGTTCAGAGAACATAACACATGGAGATTCAAAATATTCCTATTAAAGTAACAAAAGCATTGTTACCTATGTAGAGAACATCAAAAGAAAAATTCTTGGTATAGGTAACATTGTTATTATATTTCCTTTATCTAAGTGCATAGTATGATCATCTAACATGTTTTTTACTTGATAAATGATTTACTAAAGGAAAGGTCAACACTATATTATTCATGATAGGAAAGTTGAACTACTTTCTTGGGCTACAAATCAAACAACTCAAGGATGACATCTTTGTTTGTTAGTCTAAATATTGAAAGGATCTGCTGAAATGCTTTGAAATAGACGATGGCAAACCTATCGTCATTCCTATAGGTTCTGGAACATACATTAATGTTGATGAGACTGGAAAGTATATTGACATCTCTAAGTATCCAGGTATGATTGGTTCCCTTCTTTATTCTGCAAGTAGACTTGATATTATGTTTGGTGCATGTTATCAATCAAAGCCTAAAGAGTCACATCTTACTATCGTGAAAAGGATATTAAAATATCTTAAAGTCACACTTGATGTAGGACTATGGTATCCTAAATAAAGTCTATATGACTTGGTGAGATATTCAATTTCAGATTTTGTAAGATGCAAATCTGAGAGGAAAAGTACAAGTGGTACTTGTCACATTCTTGGAAATGCTCTAGTTTCATGGTCTTGTAAAAAGCAAGCAAGTGTTGTTCTAAGTACTGATGAGGTACAATACATAGCAGCAGGTAGTTGTTGTGCCCAAGTATTATGGCTCAAGCTACAATTGCAAGATTACAGATTGGACTTAGGATGCATTCCCTTAATATGTGATAATACTAGTGCTTTAAACCTTAAAATGAATCCGATTATGCATTCTTGAACCAAAAATATTGATATAAGGCATGACTTCCTTAGGGACCATGTCCAAAAGAAAGATGTTCTCTTGGAATTTGTTGATACACATGAACAATTAGTAGATATCTTTACTAAACCATTAGGTAAAGAACCTTTTTAAAAATTTAGACGAGAGGTAGGCATTCTTGATGAAGCATATTTGTCCTAACATGTTCATATATATTTTATATCCTTCATTATATGTATTTCATGCATAGTTGTGCTTATATGTGTGTTAATTTGCTTAATGTTTATTATTGTGGGGTGTGTAATCGATTGTTATTATAGGATAATCAATTACAAGGTATCAGATAGCCTAAATATTCAAACATTGATCAGTGTAATTGATTAATACCTCTGATTAATCGATTAATTGCTTGGACAGTAGCTTTGAGCAATCTATTGCTCTAAACATGGTAATCGATTACACTCTGCACTATTTAAGGCAAAAACTCATTTTTTCAAACTTCATCTTCTCCATTTTACTCTCTCAACCGTGGTAACCCCCAACTTCGAAAAACCACTTTTCTAAACCGTTTTGAGTGAATTTTGAGTTAATTCATACTACATTTTCAATTCTAACCATCATTTCGTGTTTTGAAGCCAAAATCAAAAACCCCATATCTCCAAACTATCAAAACCTAAGTTTTTAAAAACTCAACTTCATGGCTTCATCTCTAGAACCAAGAAACAACACACCAATGTGACTCAAGGAAGACAACAAACCTCTAATGAAGTAAACACATTGGATTTGGCGCGCCTTTTGGCTAACGAGGATCAACGCGAAACCTTCAAGGAGTACACTTCATGCAAAGATATATTTTTACTCCAAAGTATGATATATTAAGTTCTTTTGAGAATAATAATTTCATTTTCCCTACCTTGTTTAAGCAACAAAGACTCTTTGAGTATTATGAAATGCACTACTCTTACTATCTTGAACTTGTCGGGGTATTTTACTACAATCTAAATTTCAAGAACAATAAAATCTTCTCTTTTGTCAAAGGCAAAGAAATTACCATAAACTTCAGAACTCTAAGTTCTATTTGCGGTAATATGCCATCCATAAGGACGATAGTAGAGTCTGACATTCAATGTGAATTAGAAGGGTATAATAAGATGAATTTCTACTACTCTATGTGTAGATATTCAAAAAGGAAAATTGAAATGCGTAAGCAAAGGTCTGTTGGTGATTCTGTTAGAAACCGAAATATTTTACTTGTTGGAAATCTAAACCTAGAGGACCGTTTTCTTCATTACTTTTTGAGTTACATCGTGGTGCCAAAGATTTCAAATCATTCGCAATTAAATGATATGGAACTAAAATTGATGTACGCGATTAAACATAATGTTCCAACTAATTATACATTAATGGTAATGAGACAAATGTGGACCTTTAGAGGTGATTATGGACCTTTGCCTTATGATATTCTCATAATTGCTATACCTGAGTATTTCGGTGTTTCTTTTGTTGGAGAGTTTAAGATCTCACCCGATGCTTGTGGTAACAAATTCGACGTGGATGTGATCCACAAGATGGGATTCTTTTGGGATACCACTGATATGATCTATAAGCATCATGGTGATCAATAGGCTACTAACCTTGAAAATTCTTATGTTGACCCTCCTACTCGACCCTCATTTCGTGTTGAATCATCATCTTCTAACTCCACTCTTTCCAATTAGATGATAATGGAAGAGTTGTTTTAGCTTCGAGGCTACATCACAAATCGGATGGATGCTCTTGACAGGGAAAACAATTATGTCCAAGACCATCTTCGATGTTTGTCAAACCGATTGGATTACATGGACTTGAATCCTCAGTGGGCTGATCCAAATTCATAGGAGTAGTGGTCTAGTGGTCTAGGATTTTACTTAAGTATTTTGTTGTTATTGTTGTTGTTTCAAAACTGATGTTTTATTGTTGTTATTTGTGTTTTAACTCTTTGGTATGTATGAACTATGTTTTTACTACTTTTAAATGTTATGTTATGACATGTTGATTATATTTTAGTATTTAATTCAAAATTCATACTGATGTTGTTTATAAGAATTTATGACCTTGGCATTTAAATAAGTCAACCTATATATGTTGTTACATTTTTTGATATATACATGTATATTGTGTTGGACAACCTATATATCTTCTTTTTCTATAAAAAAATTTCAGGCACATACAATAAAATAAAGGTGGAGCATACAAAATAGGGGAAGCATATACAAAGCAAAACAAAGTCACATCATACTCTATATGTTGAAAACCTAGAAAAATTCAAATCTCAATTTTCAAACGATGTTGGTTTGTCATCATAAAAAAAAAAGAGATTGTGAAAAAGATCTTGCTCCTGACCTTGACAAGGTTTTGATGAAGGCATTAAGATCACAAAAAGAAGAAAAAGAAGAAGACTATAAAGACATAGAAGATTCAAGCTTCAAGAAATTATAGATTAAAGTCTTCAATATGTATTTCTATCCTTACACTCATGTTATATATTAGTAGCAATGCGCAAAGGAATAAAACTATTTTCAAAAGAATTGAATAATTCTGGATAAAATATCAATAATGCAAAGTAATGAGTTACTTGACCTGAGTGATAGATTACTATATCTAGGTAACATATTACCTGAACTGTTTGATAGTTGGTAATAGGTTACTGGAACTACGTAACAAGTTACCTGACTAAGAAAATAGGCACAAAGCATAACTGACATTGACTAACCGATTATTACTAGTATTAACCAATTACCACTTTGAACAGAAACTTTTGACAATTTGTTACACAGTCTTGACAATCGATTACCCATAGCTATTGGAAACTAGATTTTTAAATTCAAATGAACACCTTTCATCCAAAGTGTCTCATTCCAATCGTGTCTTCTCTTCATGATAGGTTACCTTGGCTGATTGGAAGCCTATTTAAAGGCATTGAGACATTCAAATCAAACAAGAATCATACACGAAATTCTCTAAACTTAGTGATACAATTTTCAGCACTATTTTGCAACCCTGTTCCCAAACTTTTAGATTTTCTGATGTTGCTTTAAGTGTTTATGTTCTAAACTTTCAAAGATATAAGAGAATTGTTTAATAAGTATATATATTGTGAGAAAACGATTGCAAGTTAAGCATTGTCAAAAAACATGTAAAAGCAATCCTGCTATTGATAAATTCTTCGTATTTTTGTAAACTTTTCATCACAAGGGTGTGTTAAGAAGGGGAAAAGAGTTCACTTGGAAAGGTTGTTTTCCAAGGGTAGATAGTTTTGAGTGTGTAAGGTACAAGGGTCTTGAGGAGAGAATTTTTAATTTCAACTCAAATTATCTAGTGGAAAAGTATCTTGTGTGATAAAAGTACTGGACCTTTGGTGGAGAAGAAGGCGAACCAATATAAAAATTATTTTTATACTCTTCTTCTTATCTATTCTTGTGGTTTTATTATTGCTTTACTTGGTTGATTTCTGCATCCATAATCCGCTGCCCAATCACATTGATATCTTAAGCAAAAAAATCGGTCATTTCTCTCATGAACTAATTCACTCTTTCTTAGTTGTTATCTAGTACTTACATATACAAGTGGATGGTTGGAGCATGCTTAGATTGCAAGAGAAAATGAATATTTTAAAGAGTAGATTTAAGATTTGGAATCAGGAGAGCTTCAATGATTTGGACAAAAAATTGGAAGACACTAAGTTGGAGAAAAATAAGTTGGATCTTACTTGGGAAACTATCTATTTGACGGAGGAAGAACTAAATGTTAAAAAGGAACATTGGGTTCAATTTTGGAGATTGGCTAACATGAAAGACAAACTCATTTTATAGAAATCCTGATCAAAATGGGTTCAGGAAGGCGATACAAATTCAAAATTATTTCCTAGTCTTCTAAAGACTAGAAAAAGTAGGAACAATTTACAAGGCTTAACTTTTAATAGCTCTTGGGTGGATGAGGTGTATGATTTGAAGGAGGATATTAAAGCACACTATCAAAGATCTTTCTTAGAAGACAGGTGGCTGAGACCCTCGTTGGGGGTACTGTGTTTAATTAGGTCAACGATATTGACAACACAACCATTACTAGTGATTTCACTATAGATGAGATTAAAGAGGCAATTTTGAGTTGTGGCATTAGCAACAGTCTAGGCCCAGATGGTTATGTCATCAATTTTATCAAGTAATTTTGGTGTTTGATGCAAGAAGATGTGTTGGACATTTTCAATGATTTTCACAATAATGGTAGAATCGGGAAAGGTATTAATTCGTCATTCCTGTGCTTGTCCCAAAGAATAAGAATCCCCTGACACTTAGTGAATATAGGCCAATTTATTTGATAGCATGTATTTACAAAATCCATTCAAATTTCCTTGCCAACACTCTTAAACAGGTGATAGATAAAGTGAAATCTAACAATTAGTTCTCTTCCCTTAAAGGAAGACAAGTTCTAGATGGGGTGGTGGTGTTGAACGAGATGATCGACGATGCAAATGAGAAACAAGAATAAGTGTGCTATTTTTAAAATATATTTTGAGAAGGCTTATGATATAGTTAGTATGAGTTCCTTGAATAGATGATGGAGTGTGTGTCAACAACTTCATTATCAATATTAGTCAATGGTAGTTCTCACCAACGAAGTCAATATGTTGAGAGGAATTAGACAAGGTGAACATTTATCCTTGTTTCCTTTTTTGTAAGTTGTAGAGGGACGAAATGGAATCATGAATTTTGTGGCGGTGCCAAAAGATATGTTTGATGAAAACAAAGATGGAAATAATAAGGTGGGTGTCAATTTGCTTCAATATGTTGGTGACAAGGTTATTATCGGGGAATCTTATGTGAAGAATTTAAAAGCAATGAAGTACATCCTTTGTTTTTTTGAAATTTGTTCAAGAATGAAGGTTAACATTAGAGAGTGTAGCTTGGTCAATATCAACATATTTTCTCACTACTTAGACGATATAATGGGGTTCTTAAATTTCGAAAAGGGAGTGTGAACTATTGAATTGTTGGAGATTCATGTGGGAGTTAACCATAGAAGAAAAGAGGTGTAAAAATATGTGATATCAAATATGACAAAAATGTTAGCTTCTTGGGAGGATCGCTTTCTATCTTTTAGAGGGAGTGTGATCCTAATCAATGCAGTGTTAAATACAATATCGATTTATCTTCTCTCTTTTTACAAAACCCTAAAGTGTGTGATATAGGATATTATAAAACTTTAGAGGGACTTCCTTTGGGCAAGTGATGTGGTTCAAAACGTATCCATGGCTCAAGTGGGAAATGATGTGTACAGACCGAGTTAGGAGTAGCCGAGGTGTTAAAGGTTTAGTGTCCTTTCATTTAGCTCTCCTTGGAAAATGGAGATGGCTGATTCTAACTGAGAGAGTCACTTTGTGCTAAAGTCTTAAAGTCAAAGTATAGATTTCACGGTTTTTCTGAGACTAGAGTCAAGGAGTTGAGTGGTCCTTTAGAATGGGTGTGGTTGGGAGATTTGAAGAGGGTGATGAATTGTTTACATCTTGCTCGTGCGAGGATAGAGTGTGGGTTTTAAAAAAGTGGTTGGGTATGGAAGTCACACAAGACATTGGGTGCGAGAAAAACCATGGAAGGATTCATTTGAGAGACTATACAATTTAAGTATGGATAAAAGGACTCTCTTTAGTCAATTAGGTCTTTAGGTAGATGAGATGTGGAAATGTCATATTTCTTAGAAGAGAGAACCTTTTGAATGAGGAACTCATAAATCTGATTTTAGTCTTATAATTTTTAAGGAGGAGGTAAAAGACAAATAAATTTGGATTCATGATGTATCAAATGTTTATACGCTAAAATCGACATATAAAGTTATTTGGCAACAAGGTAATTCTAAGTGGAAGACCAAAAGGTGTG
This sequence comes from Lupinus angustifolius, assembly GCF_001865875.1. Taxonomy (NCBI): domain Eukaryota; kingdom Viridiplantae; phylum Streptophyta; class Magnoliopsida; order Fabales; family Fabaceae; genus Lupinus; species Lupinus angustifolius. The sequence continues at coordinate 14,636,093 of NC_032013.1, read as the reverse complement.
GCAATTGGTTTGTAAATCCTTGACACCTTTGAAGAGTCAGAGGCTTGCTTGTAGGATTATATCGGATAGAACTCCTTTTAAGTTAAACTTAGCCAAAAGATGTGTTAATATCAACGACAATGATTTAATGTGTGTCTAGTGTAATAACCTACTAGAAATTGTGGACCATTTGTTTTTCTCTTGTCATTTCTCTTATTGAACATAACAGTTATCTATTTGTGGTTGGGTCTTGTTGTGGTTTTACCTCCTAGTGGTAAGGCTTGTCTTATGCATTATTTCCTCATCGCTAAAGGCGGGATTTTGAAAGAAGTTTATTCAGTGATCCAAATGGCTGGAATTTCTTCCATTTGGAACTATAGAAATGTCGTTGTCTTTAATAACAAGGAAACATGTATGGAGGATCTAGTGAACAATATAAAGCTCGAATCTTCGATTTGGATTAAAGGAAGACATATACCCACTAGTATCTCTTGGCTCGAATTGATATCTAATCTGATTCTAAGTTTGGAATATTATTGTTAGTAAATTTCTTCTTGTTGGTGCTCTGTTTTAGTTTCCATCTGAATTTGGTTTGTTGGGTCTTGTCGGAGAAGTTTATAGGTTCCCCTCTCTATTTTAGATGTAATGTACATTAACTTTCTTTGATGTAATTTTTTCTATTGTCATTAATAAAATTTTACTTAGAAAGAAACAATATCCTTTGATGAAGAATAGAAATATACATCTCCCTGCTTTTGTGGCTGTAAAAGTTCGGTTTAGTTTTTGGTGCATTTCAATGACTGAATTGAATACAAACACACGGTTCGGTTCTACTCAATTAACCGCAAATTTAACCATAGGAACCAACTGAACCGTTCTTGAATGGTTGAGTTCGGTTCGGTTCCACTATTTTTCATATTATTTTTTATTAATTGTTTTCATCAATTGAAAGTTCAAATTGCATTACAAGAGATATTGTTTGTCCATAAAAGGAAAAGTACTACTACTATTATTCTCAAAATTTATGAATCATATATAGATGAGTAAAAAAAATTGAAACTCATAATTGTTTGTTAGTAACATATATAACAATCATGTAATTTATGGAGAGAAAAAATTGAATTATCACATATATAATGATACAATTCACAATTAGTAGCATATATAATAATACAGTTGAAGATTAGTAACATATATATCAATTAGTAATATATATATAACCTTAGAATTCACAATTAGTAGCACATATAACAATACATGTATAACAATATATATTATATGTTAGTTTCAAACTCAATACCATGAAAGTTGGAAGATATATGTTCCAAATCATCAAGACATTAGGAAACAATTTAGTAACATATATAATACTAACATAATAAAAATTTAGTAACATATATAATACTAATATAATAACAATTTAGTAACATATATAATACTATAGTTCACACAAAGTTGATAATTTAAGTTGCAAAAAAATTGATTATTTAAGCTACAAAATTGGTTGAAGAATTTAGACAACGATAAAACATCATTCCTTACTATCTATTTCTTTGATATGTCGTTTGGTTCGGTTCCAACAATTCCTAAATTTATAAAACCATAAGCCGGACCGAACCTAAATAGTTCCTTAAAAATACCTGAATCGAACCGAACCACATTTTGCAGTTTGGTTCGGTTCAGTTCCATTGGTTTTGGTGGTTTAAATCAGAATCACTTACACCCCTACCTACTGCATGTGCCACTTTCAAAGGCAGTAATGGATTACTCTGAATAGTTTTATGTTGGATAACTCTTTTTCTCACACACGTAACTATTTTTGAAAAATGTTCTAAGTATTTTTAAAGTGTTTCATTTTTCTTTAAAAATAGTTTGAGCATTAATACTTTATATATTTAAGAGTTTTAGGATAAAAGTACATATAGAGACTTAATCTATTTTTCTTGAAGCTTTGATCTTCTTTGTCTTCATAATTATTCTTATTTTTGGTGATGTTGGTGTCTTCATCAAAAACTTGCCAAGGTCAGGAGCAAAGATCTTCTTCACAATCGCCCCCTTTTTTATGATGACAAACCAAGATGTTCTTGACAGTGTAATTTTCTTGAGAGCAACATACTTTGAGATATGTTGAAGTTTTGACTTGAGTATGATCCCCCTATCTTGTTTGCTCCCCCTTTCTTTCCGAGTAATGTGCCTGAAATAATTTTAAAGAAAATACACTCCAACTTTTCTCCCCCTTTTGACTTCATCGAAAAGTAGAAAAGCAAAGAGATTCTAGCACAATATATATAACATACATACACTTTATAGAATCAAGATTATATCAATATGATAGTATATACTCATTTATGGATTAAGATATAGATAAGCAAGTATTGCAATGCATAAATAAGATGGTTCAATCAAATATCCAGAAATGGAACATTAAAGCACAAAACATCACATAATAAAGTATCTTATCCAGGAATATGCAGCAATAACTTAAAAACAAATAAGAAGAAAAAAATTGTCCGAGATTTGAAAATAATACAACCAGAAAATCCTAACAACAGATATTCTAAGACTCAGGCTCCGAATTGTCTTCATGAATATCCATGATATCCATCCTAGAAATGAAGTTCATATTGGATTTCTTGATTCTGATAATCGAGAGCATCCATCCGGTTAGTGATGTAGCCACAGAGAGAAAGCAACTCATCCATAATCATTTGGTTCGAGGGCATGGCAGTAGATGAGGACGATTGAGCATGAAACTCAGACGGTTGTGGTTCAAAAGGGTTAGGAGCTTCAGGTTCAGATGGTTCAGCAGCAGCAGTCAACTTGTCGGTTCTATGTTTGTAGATGCGGGTTCGAGGGTCTTGGGTGAAACCCATTTTGTGGATTACTTCCACATCAATTTTGGCTTTCTCGAAGATTCAGAGGCATCTTTGTTTCACCATTTGTAGAAACACCGAAATGCTGAAGAATATTGGTTATGAATATTGCATATGACAAAGGATTTTGAGTACCTCTAACAGTCCACATTTGTCTCATTATCATTAGAACCCAATTGATCTTGATGTTAAACTTTAAAGCATACATCAATTGGAGTTCTATGTCACTTATTTGAGAATGATTTGAAAATTTTGGTAATATGACATAGCTCAAAAAATAATGAAGCAAACGGTCCTCAAGCTTGAGATACCTAGCAGATAGGATGTCTCGGTTTTTTATAGTCTCTCCAAAGCCCTGTTGCTTATGCATTTCTATTTCCCTTTTTGAAAGTCTACATAACGACTGATAAAAATCCATTCGATCATAATTATCCCATTCACATACAAGGCCGAAACCCATTATGTTACCTTGAGAGGGTATGTTATATAACAATAAACTGAAAGTTTTAAGATCCAAAACAATGTCTTTTCCATTGACATAGGAAGTAAGACAATTTTTTCTAAAGTTCAAGTTACAGTAAAATACTCGCACGAGTTCGGGATAAATGTCATTTGTTTCACAACAGAAGTCAAAAAGGTTTTGTTGACGAAAAAGATAAGGGAAAAGAAAATCTTCAAACTCAAAATTGTCAACATTACCGAATTTAGGAGTAAAAATGGTGCGACCATGGAAGTGCTCCTCAAATATCTTGCATTACTCATCATTAGCAAGAAGCCTTGTCAAATCCAGAGGGTTACACTCCAAAGATGTTGTTCCTTGACTCCTTTGAGAGATATTGGAGCGTTGTTTCTTTGATCTAGAAGAAGAAGCCATGAATTTGGATTTTGAGTTTTTAGGTTTTTGAAGATTTTGGGGGGTTTTTGATTTAAGACACTAATCATGAAAATGATTGGTTAGAAGTGTTTGGAATAAAAACTGTGAAAGGAATGGACAAAAAAATCTCTTGAAACGGATCAAAAACAAGGATTTTAGAGGTTGAGAGGTTTTGAGAAGGAGAGAGCACGAGTTGAGTGAGGAAGATGAGTTTGAAAAAGTTAAAAAAAAAATGCAGAAATTACATATATAATAGCACATTGTAATCGGTTACTCAAAAATAAAGTTTTAAAATTTTCAAACAACAACTTGGAGTAATCGATTACTCACTTTGGGTAAGCGGTTACTAAAACAGGCTGTTCAACCCTCTAATCGGTTACTCTCCAGTGTAATCGATTACTAACCCCATAAAAGCTTATTTTTAGACAAAATTAAGCTATAAAAATTATTTTTAACCCAAAAAATTAAGTTTTTTGAATATAAATAAATATATTTAAGATCAAGTAGGCATGAGATAATCATAATGAAGCAAGCATATAATCATATAAGCATGTTAAGACAGGTAAGATTCATCAAGAATGCCTAATTCAAGTCTAATTTTGTAAAAAGATTCTTTTACCAAGGGCTTAGTGAAAATGTGTGCTAGTTGGTTATGAGTATCAACAAATTCTACAGATACATCCTTCTTTTGGACATGGTCCCTAAGGAAATGATGCCTTATATCTATGTGTTTGGTTCTAGAATGCATAATAGGATTCTTTGTAAGGTTTATAACACTAGTATTATCACATTTCAGCGGAGTGCAACCTAAGTCTAAGCCATAATCTCGTAATTGTTACTTAAGCCACAACACTTGGGCACAACAACTACCTGCTGCTATATATTCAACTTCAACCGTGCTTAGTGAAACACATGCTTGTTTCTTGCAAGACCAAGAGACTAAAGCATTGCCTAAAATGTGACAAGTACCACTTGTACTTTTCCTTTCAGATTTACATCCGGCAAAATCTGAATCTGAATATCCAACCAATTCACATATATTTCCTTTTGGGTACCATAGTCCAACTTCAGTTGTACCTTTAAGATATTACATAATTCTCTTAACAACAACTAAGTGTGATTCTTTTGGTTTAGACTGATAACGTGCAAACATACATACACTAAACATGATATCAAGTCTACTGACAGTTAAATATAGAAGAGATCCGATCATATCTCGATACTTTGATATTTCGATACTTTTTTTTTACTTTCATCAGTATCAATGTATGTGCTAGATCCCATAGGAGTAGCTATTGGCTTGCAATCATCCATATCAAATCTTTTCAGCAAATCCCTGCAATACTTGGATTGACTTACAAAAATGTCATTATCAAGCTGTTTGATTTGTAGTCCAAGAAAGTAATTTAACTTTCCCATCATGGACATTTCAAATTCTCCTTGATTCATTTTGCCAAAGTCACTACACAAACTTTCATTAGTAGAACCAAAAATGATATCATCTACATAAATTTGAACTAGTAAAGTATGATGATTTATTTTCTTTATAAATAGAGTAGTGTCGACCTTCCCTTTGG